>NW_026542630.1:600000-1132568 GCF_028750875.1 Macrosteles quadrilineatus | reverse complement strand
TATAAATACATATTTTAAAGTTTTTTATAATAATAATAATATATGAATGAACACTTTTTAGTAATGTTTTTGTAATTAATAATACAAATATAATAATATTATAGAAACGATAATATGCAAATAAATATTGACAGGTTTTTTTTGATCATAATATAAATACATAGTTTAAAGTTTTTTTATAATTATAATTATATATGAATGAACACTTTTTAATAATGTTTTTGTTATGAATAATACATATATAATAATATTATAGGAAGGATAATATACAAATAAATATATATAAATGTTTTTGATCATAATATAAATACATATTTTATAATATTTTTATAATAATAATAATATATGAATGAACACTTTTTAATAATGTTTTTGTTATGAATAATACATATATAATAATATTATAGGAAGGATATTATACAAATAAATATATATAAATGTTTTTGATCATAATATAAATACATATTTTATAATATTTTTATAATAATAATTATATATGAATGAACACTTTTTAATAATGTTTTTGTTATTAATAATACATATATAATAATATTATAGGAAGGATAATATACAAATAAATATATATAAATGTTTTTGATCATAATATAAATACATATTTTATAATATTTTTATAATTATAATTATATATGAATGAACACTTTTTAATAATGTTTTAATAATAATAATACATATATATTAATATTATAGTAAGGATAATATGCAATTAAATATTGACAGGTTTTTTTTATCATAATATAAATACATATTTTAAAATTTTTATTTAAAAATAATTATATATGAATGAACACTTTTTAATGATGTTTTTGTAATTAATAATACATATATAATAATATTATAGGAAGGATAATATGCAAATAAATATTCACAGGTTTTTTTTATCATAATATAAATACATATTTTAAAGTTTTTTATAATAATAATTATATATGAATGAACACTTTTTAGTAATGTTTTTGTAATTAATAATACAAATATAATAATATTATAGAAACGATAATATGAAAATAAATATTGACAGGTTTTTTGATCATAATATAAATACATAGTTTAAAGTTTTTTTATAATTATAATTATATATTAATGAACACTTTTTAATAATGTTTTTTGTTATGAATAATACATATATAATAATATTATAGGAAGGATAATATACAAATAAATATATAAAAATGTTTTTGATCATAATATAAATACATATTTTATAATATTTTTATAATTATAATTATATATGAATGAACACTTTTTAATAATGTTTTTAATAATAATAATACATATATATTATTATTATAGTAAGGATAATATGCAATTAAATATTGACAGGTTTTTTTTATCATAATATAAATACATATTTTATAATTTTTATATAAAAATAGTTATATATGAATGAACACTTTTTAATGATGTTTTTGTTATTAATAATACATATATAATAATATTATAGGAAGGATAATATACAAATAAATATATATAAATGTTTTTGATCATAATATAAATACATATTTTATAATATTTTTATAATAATAATTATATATGAATGAACACTTTTAAATAATGTTTTTGTTATTAATAATACATATATAATAATATTATAGGAAGGATAATATACAAATAAATATATATAAATGTTTTTGATCATAATATAAATACATATTTTATAATATTTTTATAATAATAATTATATATGAATGAACACTTTTTAATAATGTTTTTGTTATTAATAATACATATATAATAATATTATAGGAAGGATAATATGCAAATAAATATTCACAGGTTTTTTTTATCATAATATAAATACATATTTTAAAGTTTTTTATAATAATAATTATATATGAATGAACACTTTTTAGTAATGTTTTTGTAATTAATAATACAAATATAATAATATTATAGAAACGATAATATGAAAATAAATATTGACAGGTTTTTTGATCATAATATAAATACATAGTTTAAAGTTTTTTTATAATTATAATTATATATGAATGAACACTTTTTAATAATGTTTTTGTTATGAATAATACATATATAATAATATTATAGGAAGGATAATATACAAATAAATATATAAAAATGTTTTTGATCATAATATAAATACATATTTTATAATATTTTTATAATTATAATTATATATGAATGAACACTTTTTAATAATGTTTTTAATAATAATAATACATATATATTATTATTATAGTAAGGATAATATGCAATTAAATATTGACAGGTTTTTTTTATCATAATATAAATACATATTTTATAATTTTTATATAAAAATAGTTATATATGAATGAACACTTTTTAATGATGTTTTTGTTATTAATAATACATATATAATAATATTATAGGAAGGATAATATACAAATAAATATATATAAATGTTTTTGATCATAATATAAATACATATTTAATAATATTTTTATAATAATAATTATATATGAATGAACACTTTTGAATAATGTTTTTGTTATTAATAATACATATATAATAATATTATAGGAAGGATAATATACAAATAAATATATATAAATGTTTTTGATCATAATATAAATACATATTTTATAATATTTTTATAATAATAATTATATATGAATGAACACTTTTTAATAATGTTTTTGTTATTAATAATACATATATAATAATATTATAGGAAGGATAATATGCAAATAAATATTCACAGTCTTTTTTATCATAATATAAATACATATTTTAAAGTTTTTTATAATAATAATAATATATGAATGAACACTTTTTAGTAATGTTTTTGTAATTAATAATACAAATATAATAATATTATAGAAACGATAATATGCAAATAAATATTGACAGGTTTTTTTGATCATAATATAAATACATAGTTTAAAGTTTTTTTATAATTATAATTATATATGAATGAACACTTTTTAATAATGTTTTTGTTATGAATAATACATATATAATAATATTATAGGAAGGATAATATACAAATAAATATATATAAATGTTTTTGATCATAATATAAATACATATTTTATTATATTTTTATAATAATAATAATATATGAATGAACACTTTTTAATAATGTTTTTGTTATGAATAATACATATATAATAATATTATAGGAAGGATAATATACAAATAAATATATATAAATGTTTTTGATCATAATATAAATACATATTTTATAATATTTTTATAATAATAATTATATATGAATGAACACTTTTTAATAATGTTTTTGTTATTAATAATACATATATAATAATATTATAGGAAGGATAATATACAAATAAATATATATAAATGTTTTTGATCATAATATAAATACATATTTTATAATATTTTTATAATTATAATTATATATGAATGAACACTTTTTAATAATGTTTTTAATAATAATAATACATATATATTAATATTATAGTAAGGATAATATGCAATTAAATATTGACAGGTTTTTTTTATCATAATATAAATACATATTTTAAAATTTTTATATAAAAATAATTATATATGAAGGAACACTTTTTAATGATGTTTTTGTAATTAATAATACATATATAATAATATTATAGGAAGGATAATATGCAAATAAATATTCACAGGTTTTTTTTATCATAATATAAATACATATTTTAAAGTTTTTTATAATAATAATTATATATGAATGAACACTTTTTAGTAATGTTTTTGTAATTAATAATACAAATATAATAATATTATAGAAACGATAATATGAAAATAAATATTGACAGGTTTTTTGATCATAATATAAATACATAGTTTAAAGTTTTTTTATAATTATAATTATATATGAATGAACACTTTTTAATAATGTTTTTGTTATGAATAATACATATATAATAATATTATAGGAAGGATAATATACAAATAAATATATAAAAATGTTTTTGATCATAATATAAATACATATTTTATAATATTTTTATAATTATAATTATATATGAATGAACACTTTTTAATAATGTTTTTAATAATAATAATACATATATATTATTATTATAGTAAGGATAATATGCAATTAAATATTGACAGGTTTTTTTTATCATAATATAAATACATATTTTATAATTTTTATATAAAAATAGTTATATATGAATGAACACTTTTTAATGATGTTTTTGTTATTAATAATACATATATAATAATATTATAGGAAGGATAATATACAAATAAATATATATAAATGTTTTTGATCATAATATAAATACATATTTAATAATATTTTTATAATAATAATTATATATGAATGAACACTTTTGAATAATGTTTTTGTTATTAATAATACATATATAATAATATTATAGGAAGGATAATATACAAATAAATATATATAAATGTTTTTGATCATAATATAAATACATATTTTATAATATTTTTATAATAATAATTATATATGAATGAACACTTTTTAATAATGTTTTTGTTATTAATAATACATATATAATAATATTATAGGAAGGATAATATGCAAATAAATATTCACAGTCTTTTTTATCATAATATAAATACATATTTTAAAGTTTTTTATAATAATAATAATATATGAATGAACACTTTTTAGTAATGTTTTTGTAATTAATAATACAAATATAATAATATTATAGAAACGATAATATGCAAATAAATATTGACAGGTTTTTTTGATCATAATATAAATACATAGTTTAAAGTTTTTTTATAATTATAATTATATATGAATGAACACTTTTTAATAATGTTTTTGTTATGAATAATACATATATAATAATATTATAGGAAGGATAATATACAAATAAATATATATAAATGTTTTTGATCATAATATAAATACATATTTTATAATATTTTTATAATAATAATAATATATGAATGAACACTTTTTAATAATGTTTTTGTTATGAATAATACATATATAATAATATTATAGGAAGGATAATATACAAATAAATATATATAAATGTTTTTGATCATAATATAAATACATATTTTATAATATTTTTATAATAATAATTATATATGAATGAACACTTTTTAATAATGTTTTTGTTATTAATAATACATATATAATAATATTATAGGAAGGATAATATACAAATAAATATATATAAATGTTTTTGATCATAATATAAATACATATTTTATAATATTTTTATAATTATAATTATATATGAATGAACACTTTTTAATAATGTTTTAATAATAATAATACATATATATTAATATTATAGTAAGGATAATATGCAATTAAATATTGACAGGTTTTTTTTATCATAATATAAATACATATTTTAAAATTTTTATTTAAAAATAATTATATATGAATGAACACTTTTTAATGATGTTTTTGTAATTAATAATACATATATAATAATATTATAGGAAGGATAATATGCAAATAAATATTCACAGGTTTTTTTTATCATAATATAAATACATATTTTAAAGTTTTTTATAATAATAATTATATATGAATGAACACTTTTTAGTAATGTTTTTGTAATTAATAATACAAATATAATAATATTATAGAAACGATAATATGAAAATAAATATTGACAGGTTTTTTGATCATAATATAAATACATAGTTTAAAGTTTTTTTATAATTATAATTATATATTAATGAACACTTTTTAATAATGTTTTTGTTATGAATAATACATATATAATAATATTATAGGAAGGATAATATACAAATAAATATATAAAAATGTTTTTGATCATAATATAAATACATATTTTATAATATTTTTATAATTATAATTATATATGAATGAACACTTTTTAATAATGTTTTTAATAATAATAATACATATATATTATTATTATAGTAAGGATAATATGCAATTAAATATTGACAGGTTTTTTTTATCATAATATAAATACATATTTTATAATTTTTATATAAAAATAGTTATATATGAATGAACACTTTTTAATGATGTTTTTGTTATTAATAATACATATATAATAATATTATAGGAAGGATAATATACAAATAAATATATATAAATGTTTTTGATCATAATATAAATACATATTTTATAATATTTTTATAATAATAATTATATATGAATGAACACTTTTAAATAATGTTTTTGTTATTAATAATACATATATAATAATATTATAGGAAGGATAATATACAAATAAATATATATAAATGTTTTTGATCATAATATAAATACATATTTTATAATATTTTTATAATAATAATTATATATGAATGAACACTTTTTAATAATGTTTTTGTTATTAATAATACATATATAATAATATTATAGGAAGGATAATATGCAAATAAATATTCACAGGTTTTTTTTATCATAATATAAATACATATTTTAAAGTTTTTTATAATAATAATTATATATGAATGAACACTTTTTAGTAATGTTTTTGTAATTAATAATACAAATATAATAATATTATAGAAACGATAATATGAAAATAAATATTGACAGGTTTTTTGATCATAATATAAATACATAGTTTAAAGTTTTTTTATAATTATAATTATATATGAATGAACACTTTTTAATAATGTTTTTGTTATGAATAATACATATATAATAATATTATAGGAAGGATAATATACAAATAAATATATAAAAATGTTTTTGATCATAATATAAATACATATTTTATAATATTTTTATAATTATAATTATATATGAATGAACACTTTTTAATAATGTTTTTAATAATAATAATACATATATATTATTATTATAGTAAGGATAATATGCAATTAAATATTGACAGGTTTTTTTTATCATAATATAAATACATATTTTATAATTTTTATATAAAAATAGTTATATATGAATGAACACTTTTTAATGATGTTTTTGTTATTAATAATACATATATAATAATATTATAGGAAGGATAATATACAAATAAATATATATAAATGTTTTTGATCATAATATAAATACATATTTAATAATATTTTTATAATAATAATTATATATGAATGAACACTTTTGAATAATGTTTTTGTTATTAATAATACATATATAATAATATTATAGGAAGGATAATATACAAATAAATATATATAAATGTTTTTGATCATAATATAAATACATATTTTATAATATTTTTATAATAATAATTATATATGAATGAACACTTTTTAATAATGTTTTTGTTATTAATAATACATATATAATAATATTATAGGAAGGATAATATGCAAATAAATATTCACAGTCTTTTTTATCATAATATAAATACATATTTTAAAGTTTTTTATAATAATAATAATATATGAATGAACACTTTTTAGTAATGTTTTTGTAATTAATAATACAAATATAATAATATTATAGAAACGATAATATGCAAATAAATATTGACAGGTTTTTTTGATCATAATATAAATACATAGTTTAAAGTTTTTTTATAATTATAATTATATATGAATGAACACTTTTTAATAATGTTTTTGTTATGAATAATACATATATAATAATATTATAGGAAGGATAATATACAAATAAATATATATAAATGTTTTTGATCATAATATAAATACATATTTTATAATATTTTTATAATAATAATAATATATGAATGAACACTTTTTAATAATGTTTTTGTTATGAATAATACATATATAATAATATTATAGGAAGGATAATATACAAATAAATATATATAAATGTTTTTGATCATAATATAAATACATATTTTATAATATTTTTATAATAATAATTATATATGAATGAACACTTTTTAATAATGTTTTTGTTATTAATAATACATATATAATAATATTATAGGAAGGATAATATACAAATAAATATATATAAATGTTTTTGATCATAATATAAATACATATTTTATAATATTTTTATAATTATAATTATATATGAATGAACACTTTTTAATAATGTTTTAATAATAATAATACATATATATTAATATTATAGTTTTTTTTTTTTTTTTTTTTTTTTTTTTTTTTTAGGGTGAGGAGGGAAAATGCTTTTACGCACACAGGTAGCCAGCCTGTAGTGTGAGACTCCTGAGTTTATCACAGACTACTCACTAAAAAACCCCCTCTACTCTGTTGGACACAGACCTGGAATTGTTTGTCACATTACTTCAAGTCAGGCCAACATGTGACCTAAGCCCACAGGGCTCGCACCGTTTCTGGCATTATTTATTTTTTGACCTACACCGCATCCCGGTCGAGGTCAAGCTTCTTGGCGCGGAGAACACCCTGGATGTAAAGTGACACACAGGTCCAATTGTCCTCACCCTCCATCATCATCGGTATGACCGTGTCCACCGACAGCAGTCCTACGAACTGTTGAGCCTCTAGGCGGGGCCTTTCCCAATGCTGGCAGTGGAAGAAAGTGTGTTCCACGTCATCGGGAATGCCTGGGCAGTATATGCAATCGGGTGACACGGCTTTGCCCATCCTGAACAAGTACGACCGGAAAAAGCCGTGACCCGTCAGAAATTGGGTGAGGTAGAAGTTCACCTCTCCGCACCGCCGATTAACCCAAGGTTGGACCTGTTGTATCAGTCGCCTGGTCCAGAGCCCCCTTGTCTCCTGTTCCCAGCTCTCCTGCCACAGCTGGAAGGTCCGGGTGCGTTCCTCAATACTTGCCTGGTCCTCCCCACGGCGCTGATAAATTGCCTTCCTCTCCGCCGCCAAAAGTTTGACGGGGATGACTCCAGCAACCACCAGGACGGCGGGTTCGGACACTGTTCGATAGGCAGATGCTACCCTTAGTGCTGCCTGACGCTGCACTCGGGCGAGCCGCATCCTATATACCTCCTTATTGAGAGCGTCTGCCCAGACCTCCGCACCGTACAGGAGCACTGACTGGACCGCAGACATCAACAGCCTTCTGCGGCTGGACCGTGGACCTCCGACATTGGCCATTAACCGACTAAGGGAAGAAACCATTTTAGCGGCCTTGTCCGCCGTACGGGTGATCTGGTCTCGCCAGCTGAGCTTGCTGTCCACCATGACCCCAAGGTACTTTGCGGCACGAGTGGTTTGGACTTCAACGTTCCCCACCATCAAAGGCACGATGGTGTCAATCCTTTTTTTTAGTCAGAATGACAATCTCAGTTTTGCTCAGAGCGAGCGAGAGACCATGTTCTGCCATCCATGCGTTAATGGTTCGCATGACTCGATTTAGTTTCAGCTGGGCAAGCTCAATGCTACGTGCAGCTATTAAAGCCGCAACGTCATCTGCATACCCAACTAGGACGGTTTCCTCAGGCATCTCGGATCTCAAGAGGCTGTCGTAGGCGACGTTCCAGAGGTCCGGGCCCAGTATGGATCCTTGAGCAGCACCAGAAGTTACATCCATCGTCCTGGAGCCTTCTGTAGTGTCGTAAATGATGAGGCGGTACCGGAGGTAGTCCTCTATCATGCGCATGAGGTATGCCGGGACGTGGAAAGTGTTCTCCAGTGCGTCGAGCATATCGCACCACCTCGCGGAATTAAATGCGTTTCGCACATCAAGTGTTACAAGCAGCACAACCCGACGAGAATAGTTGTTAAACTCCTCAGCTCTCATTACGGCTCGCTTTACCTCCTCAATAGCGTCAACCGTTGACCGTCCCTTCCTGAAACCGTACTGACGAGGGGATAGATTCCCTGCAGCAACCACGGCTGAATTCAGTCGGGAACGGATCAACTTTTCCAAGACTTTCCCAGCAGTGTCCAACATACAGAGAGGTCTGTAAGAGGAGGGTAGGTCTGGGTTTCCTTTTCCCTTCCCCACGAGCACAAGCCTAGCTGTTTTCCAGCAGAAGGGAAACTTCCCCTCGGCCAGACAGGCATTGTACGTGCTCAAAAGGATTTGTGGGTTTATTGAAAAGACTTTCTTCAGGGCCTCACCAGGTACCCCATCCGGTCCAGGAGCCTTGTTGTTCTTCAGGGACAGAACGGCCGCCTCCAACTCCTCGAGACTGAAAAGCGGTACGTCGTCCACCCTTCCGAACTCCCGCAATGGACGCAGTGTGTGAGTCGGGAAAAGGGACTTTACGATCCTCTCCATAGAGGCCCCGTCCATAACGGAAGGTGGAGAGCGGGTGCCAAGCTTCTTGGTTACTATCTTGTAACCAAGGCCCCACGGATCGGAATCGACATCGTCCCTTAATTTCTCCCAGCAACTGCGTTTGCTCCGGTTAATGGCCCGGCGAAGAGACTTCCTTGCCACCTTGTAAGCGTCAGACTTAAGACGTCTATCTTCAGGTTCTCTAGCCCTGGTAGCAAGACGTCTGGCTCTCAATGCTGCCCGTCGTAGTTCTGCGATCTCGGTTGTCCACCAGTACACAGGTCGCTTATCGCACCGGGATATCCTGCGAGGCATTGACTCTTCGCAGGCCGAGACTATCAGCCTCATCAATGATGTAACTGATGTCTCTGCGTGAGCCACGCCGGATGCAGCAGGTACCACTGGCTCTCCCCGTAGTATGACTTCGGTGAATTTGGCCACGTCCAGCTTTTTGGTGTTCCACCGAACGGGCACCTGCCGAGACACGGTAGCTTGTCTCTGATCACTATCCATGACATCAAAAATGATGTACTGGTGGTCACTGGCCGTATAATCCTCTAGGACTCTCCAGGCTCGTATCCTCGGCAAGAGGGACTCAGATGCAAGCGTGATGTCTGGGATCGTTCCCCTCATTCCGGGACGCTGGAAAGTTGGCGTGTTGCCCTCGTTTATGACAACAAGTCCAGCCCTGGCAGCAAAGTCCAGGATGTACTTCCCCCGGGAATTAGTGAGAGTCATTCCCCACTCGACAGCCCTAGCATTGAAATCCCCCGCCACGACAACGTGCCCGGCGGTATCGCGCACGCTCTCTTCCAGGCGGTCTATCTTTCCACGAAAGTCACGGATAGCCTCGTTGGGGGTGAGGTATACACTAAAGTAAGTGACATCCCCGCACCGGACCCAAACGAATCCTCGGCCCTTCGCGTGACTCCTTACCTGCACTTTAGCTGTATTACGAACCCAGAACGCAGCAGTACCAAGTGTATCGGGAAACCAAAGAGATGGGTCCCTGTCCCGGTACTGGTACTGTTCGCTGACCAAGAGCGCGTCAACACCGTGTTCGAGGGCAAGCTGACTGAGAAGCGCGTCAGCCGTCCTGGATCGATCTACATTGCACTGGAGGATCCTTATCTTCGTGGTTGGGCTTTCGCTTGTTGTAGTGCGCCTTTAAATGCACTGCACTGCCCAGACCCAGCTATATGTTTAGCGTTTTTATCATTGAGGCCTTTCTCCTTACAGAGGAAACAGGTCTCAACTTTACAGTCCCTACGAGTGTGACCCACCTCCCCGCATCGAAGGCAGTTCTTGCCTCGGTCGGGCCCTTCGCAGTTTCGGGAGGAATGGCCGAAATCAAGGCATTTAAAACACCTCGTTACTTCCACCCTCCGTCTCAACCTGCAATTAACCCATCCAACCCTCAAATGCTGGAGTGCCAAAACCTTACTGGCGTTTGCGTCTGCCATTTCGGCGACCGCCATCCGCTGTTGACTCCGGTTTGGTTTCGTGAGCCACACCCTCAGACTAGCCGTTTGTCCGGCAAGCTCGGGGACAGCTTTTTTTAGGGCATCAATGACGTCATCCTCCGTTGACACACAATCCATATCCCGAACCTCGACGGACGTCTTGGGTTCGAGAGCACGAACGGTGCCCTGACCTTCCACAGCTGCCTTTAGTTCGGCAGCAAAGGCGGCTTTATCTTTAGACTTACCCAGTTCGAGGAGGACGTCCCCGTCCCGGGTTTGTCTAATCGACCGTACAACCGTGTCGGTTTGCTCTGGCTTAGCCTTGGCCTTGATAACACCCAAGACTTCGGCGAATGATCTTCCCTCCAAAGGCTTGACCAAAATTGCCTCAGTCCTGGGCTTTTTGGGCCGCGACTTTTTAGCGAGTGCCGAGCCAGGCACAGCTTGGGCCACGCCGGTCGATTGCGCCCTCACTGCCACATATGTCTTGGAGCCGACTTCCGCGTGCCTCAATTTCCTCTTCTCCTTTTTCGTAAGGCGCTTTTCCCACACAGTCCCAGATGGTGTTTCTACGACTGACCCCTTTCGGGAGCTACCCTCAATGGGTGTCGCAGGTTGCTGTGGCTGTTGAGGTTTCGCTGGAGCGGCAACTACGTCAGAGAAGGACCTAGAAGTCTGGGTCGCCTTGACCTTAACTTTAGGCTTTGCTGTCTGAACAACCTCTTCTCTTTTTGGAGGGCTTTCTGATGTAGGCCTCCTGCGTTTCTTGGAAGGTCGCGCATTGTCGTCAGGTAGGGACACCACCTTCTCGGCGATCCTTTCCATGGCCGCCTTGCTCACCAGCCGGCAGGCGAAGACAAAACCAAGGTCGTCCTCGAGCTTAGCCATGCCATTTTTAACCACTTGGTTAACTCCTCTCTGCGTCTTAAAGGTTTCAAGCATTGCCTTTATGGTCTGCTCCATGTTTCGAAGCCGGTTTTCAATGTCATTTTCTGCGTCGAGATATTGCTGACGCAGAAGTACCATTCCCGACACTTCCAAATCTAACGCTGTTGTTAGGGATTCCTCCGGCATCCCTTCACCAGACTTAGAGGGTGGTCCACCGTTTCCTTCTCCACTTGTCAAGGGAGATCCCAAAGTCAAGTCTTTTGTACACCTGAAAGATGCAGGTGGAGGGGACGTCTTCACGCCTTTCAATGTTGGCGATCTCTGGACCTTGGAGCTTCGCCCAAAAGGGTCTCGCTCTACTTCCGACTTCTTTTCTTGCTCATTCGAGCTACTTATTAAAGATGTGTTCAGGGTATTTGTTATAAAAGCCATCTTGTGTTTACCAGCGCATCGTGCGGCAAGGGGCGGCCCGGAATAGTCAGGAACGGGTATACCCTCGGGGACAGCGCCCCTACCCCAGTTCCCCGAGGCCCAACCTCCGTTTTCCCAGCACCGGATACCTGACGTGCCGGGGGTCACCCGTCACAATGTAGAGCCCGACCTCTACATCCATGCCGCACTCCCTGACCAAGGACCGAAGTGGCTGGTTTCTCACGACTCACTGAGAATACCCATCGGCAGTGCAGAGCACACATCAACCCCTGCAAACACAACAGGGGCACTCCCAAGGACTCCCAGTGAGAGCGTCGGTCACCCTTTTAGTCGCCTCTTACGACAAGCCCGGGAAGGCTGCGGTTCTATTCTAACCCCGAAACCGCAGGGGGGATTAATATTATAGTAAGGATAATATGCAATTAAATATTGACAGGTTTTTTTTATCATAATATAAATACATATTTTAAAATTTTTATTTAAAAATAATTATATATGATTGAACACTTTTTAATGATGTTTTTGTAATTAATAATACATATATAATAATATTATAGGAAGGATAATATGCAAATAAATATTCACAGGTTTTTTTTATCATAATATAAATACATATTTTAAAGTTTTTTATAATAATAATTATATATGAATGAACACTTTTTAGTAATGTTTTTGTAATTAATAATACAAATATAATAATATTATAGAAACGATAATATGAAAATAAATATTGACAGGTTTTTTGATCATAATATAAATACATAGTTTAAAGTTTTTTTATAATTATAATTATATATTAATGAACACTTTTTAATAATGTTTTTGTTATGAATAATACATATATAATAATATTATAGGAAGGATAATATACAAATAAATATATAAAAATGTTTTTGATCATAATATAAATACATATTTTATAATATTTTTATAATTATAATTATATATGAATGAACACTTTTTAATAATGTTTTTAATAATAATAATACATATATATTATTATTATAGTAAGGATAATATGCAATTAAATATTGACAGGTTTTTTTTATCATAATATAAATACATATTTTATAATTTTTATATAAAAATAGTTATATATGAATGAACACTTTTTAATGATGTTTTTGTTATTAATAATACATATATAATAATATTATAGGAAGGATAATATACAAATAAATATATATAAATGTTTTTGATCATAATATAAATACATATTTTATAATATTTTTATAATAATAATTATATATGAATGAACACTTTTAAATAATGTTTTTGTTATTAATAATACATATATAATAATATTATAGGAAGGATAATATACAAATAAATATATATAAATGTTTTTGATCATAATATAAATACATATTTTATAATATTTTTATAATAATAATTATATATGAATGAACACTTTTTAATAATGTTTTTGTTATTAATAATACATATATAATAATATTATAGGAAGGATAATATGCAAATAAATATTCACAGGTTTTTTTTATCATAATATAAATACATATTTTAAAGTTTTTTATAATAATAATTATATATGAATGAACACTTTTTAGTAATGTTTTTGTAATTAATAATACAAATATAATAATATTATAGAAACGATAATATGAAAATAAATATTGACAGGTTTTTTGATCATAATATAAATACATAGTTTAAAGTTTTTTTATAATTATAATTATATATTAATGAACACTTTTTAATAATGTTTTTGTTATGAATAATACATATATAATAATATTATAGGAAGGATAATATACAAATAAATATATAAAAATGTTTTTGATCATAATATAAATACATATTTTATAATATTTTTATAATTATAATTATATATGAATGAACACTTTTTAATAATGTTTTTAATAATAATAATACATATATATTATTATTATAGTAAGGATAATATGCAATTAAATATTGACAGGTTTTTTTTATCATAATATAAATACATATTTTATAATTTTTATATAAAAATAGTTATGTATGAATGAACACTTTTTAATGATGTTTTTGTTATTAATAATACATATATAATAATATTATAGGAAGGATAATATACAAATAAATATATATAAATGTTTTTGATCATAATATAAATACATATTTTATAATATTTTTATAATAATAATTATATATGAATGAACACTTTTAAATAATGTTTTTGTTATTAATAATACATATATAATAATATTATAGGAAGGATAATATACAAATAAATATATATAAATGTTTTTGATCATAATATAAATACATATTTTATAATATTTTTATAATAATAATTATATATGAATGAACACTTTTTAATAATGTTTTTGTTATTAATAATACATATATAATAATATTATAGGAAGGATAATATGCAAATAAATATTCACAGGTTTTTTTTATCATAATATAAATACATATTTTAAAGTTTTTTATAATAATAATTATATATGAATGAACACTTTTTAGTAATGTTTTTGTAATTAATAATACAAATATAATAATATTATAGAAACGATAATATGAAAATAAATATTGACAGGTTTTTTTGATCATAATATAAATACATAGTTTAAAGTTTTTTTATAATTATAATTATATATGAATGAACACTTTTTAATAATGTTTTTGTTATGAATAATACATATATAATAATATTATAGGAAGGATAATATACAAATAAATATATAAAAATGTTTTTGATCATAATATAAATACATATTTTATAATATTTTTATAATTATAATTATATATGAATGAACACTTTTTAATAATGTTTTTAATAATAATAATACATATATATTATTATTATAGTAAGGATAATATGCAATTAAATATTGACAGGTTTTTTTTATCATAATATAAATACATATTTTATAATTTTTATATAAAAATAGTTATATATGAATGAACACTTTTTAATGATGTTTTTGTTATTAATAATACATATATAATAATATTATAGGAAGGATAATATACAAATAAATATATATAAATGTTTTTGATCATAATATAAATACATATTTTATAATATTTTTATAATAATAATTATATATGAATGAACACTTTTGAATAATGTTTTTGTTATTAATAATACATATATAATAATATTATAGGAAGGATAATATACAAATAAATATATATAAATGTTTTTGATCATAATATAAATACATATTTTATAATATTTTTATAATAATAATTATATATGAATGAACACTTTTTAATAATGTTTTTGTTATTAATAATACATATATAATAATATTATAGGAAGGATAATATGCAAATAAATATTCACAGTCTTTTTTATCATAATATAAATACATATTTTAAAGTTTTTTATAATAATAATAATATATGAATGAACACTTTTTAGTAATGTTTTTGTAATTAATAATACAAATATAATAATATTATAAAAACGATAATATGCAAATAAATATTGACAAGTTTTTGTGATCATAATATAAATACATAGTTTAAAGTTTTTTTATAATTATAATTATATATGAATGAACACTTTTTAATAATGTTTTTGTTATGAATAATACATATATAATAATATTATAGGAAGGATAATATACAAATAAATATATATAAATGTTTTTGATCATAATATAAATACATATTTTATTATATTTTTATAATAATAATAATATATGAATGAACACTTTTTAATAATGTTTTTGTTATGAATAATACATATATAATAATATTATAGGAAGGATAATATACAAATAAATATATATAAATGTTTTTGATCATAATATAAATACATATTTTATTATATTTTTATAATAATAATAATATATGAATGAACACTTTTTAATAATGTTTTTGTTATGAATAATACATATATAATAATATTATAGGAAGGATAATATACAAATAAATATATATAAATGTTTTTTAACATAATATAAATACATATTTTATAATATTTTTATAATAATAATTATATATGAATGAACACTTTTTAATAATGTTTTTGTTAATAATAATACATATATAATAATATTATAGGAAGGATAATATACAAATAAATATATATAAATGTTTTTGATCATAATATAAATACATATTTTATAATATTTTTATAATTATAATTATATATGTATGAACACTTTTTAATAATGTTTTTAATAATAATAATACATATATATTAATATTATAGTAAGGATAATATGCAATTAAATATTGACAGGTTTTTTTTTATCAGAATATAAATAAATATTTGAAAATTTATATATAAAAATAATTATATATGAATGAACACTTTTTAATGATGTTTTTGTAATTAATAATACATATATAATAATATTATAGGAAGGATAATATGCAAATAAATATTCACAGGTTTTTTTATCATAATATAAATACATATTTTAAAGTTTTTTATAATAATAATTATATATGAATGAACACTTTTTAGTAATGTTTTTGTAATTAATAATACAAATATAATAATATTATAGAAACGATAATATGAAAATAAATATTGACAGGTTTTTTTGATCATAATATAAATACATAGTTTAAAGTTTTTTTATAATTATAATTATATATGAATGAACACTTTTTAATAATGTTTTTGTTATGAATAATACAAATATAATAATATTATAGGAAGGATAATATACAAATAAATATATAAAAATGTTTTTGATCATAATATAAATACATATTTTATAATATTTTTATAATTATAATTATATAAGAATGAACACTTTTTAATAATGTTTTTAATAATAATAATACATATATATTATTATTATAGTAAGGATAATATGCAATTAAATATTTACAGGTTTTTTTTATCATAATATAAATACATATTTTATAATTTTTATATAAAAATAGTTATATATGAATGAACACTTTTTAATGATGTTTTTGTTATTAATAATACATATATAATAATATTATAGGAAGGATAATATACAAATAAATATATATAAATGTTTTTGATCATAATATAAATACATATTTTATAATATTTTTATAATAATAATTATATATGAATGAACACTTTTGAATAATGTTTTTGTTATTAATAATACATATATAATAATATTATAGGAAGGATAATATACAAATAAATATATATAAATGTTTTTGATCATAATATAAATACATATTTTATAATATTTTTATAATAATAATTATATATGAATGAACACTTTTTAATAATGTTTTTGTTGTTAATAATACATATATAATAATATTATAGGAAGGATAATATACAAATAAATATATAAAAATGTTTTTGATCATAATATAAATACATATTTTAAAGTTTTTTATAATAATAATAATATATGAATGAACACTTTTTAGTAATGTTTTTGTAATTAATAATACATATATAATAATATTATAGAAACGATAATATGCAAATAAATATTGACAGGTTTTTTTGATCATAATATAAATACATAGTTTAAAGTTTTTTTATAATTATAATTATATATGAATGAACACTTTTTAATAATGTTTTTGTTATGAATAATACATATATAATAATATTATAGGAAGGATAATATACAAATAAATATATATAAATGTTTTTGATCATAATATAAATACATATTTTATTATATTTTTATAATAATAATAATATATGAATGAACACTTTTTAATAATGTTTTTGTTATGAATAATACATATATAATAATATTATAGGAAGGATAATATACAAATAAATATATATAAATGTTTTTGATCATAATATAAATACATATTTTATAATATTTTTATAATAATAATTATATATGAATGAACACTTTTTAATAATGTTTTTGTTATTAATAATACATATATAATAATATTATAGGAAGGATAATATACAAATAAATATATATAAATGTTTTTGATCATAATATAAATACATATTTTATAATATTTTTATAATTATAATTATATATGAATGAACACTTTTTAATAATGTTTTTAATAATAATAATACATATATATTAATATTATAGTAAGGATAATATGCAATTAAATATTGACAGGTTTTTTTATCATAATATAAATACATATTTTAAAATTTTTATATAAAAATAATTATATATGAATGAACACTTTTTAATGATGTTTTTGTAATTAATAATACATATATAATAATATTATAGGAAGGATAATATGCAAATAAATATTCACAGGTTTTTTTTATCATAATATAAATACATATTTTAAAGTTTTTTATAATAATAATTATATATGAATGAACACTTTTTAGTAATGTTTTTGTAATTAATAATACAAATATAATAATATTATAGAAACGATAATATGAAAATAAATATTGACAGGTTTTTTTGATCATAATATAAATACATAGTTTAAAGTTTTTTTATAATAATAATTATATATGAATGAACACTTTTTAATAATGTTTTTGTTAATAATAATACATATATAATAATATTATAGGAAGGATAATATACAAATAAATATATATAAATGTTTTTGATCATAATATAAATACATATTTTATAATATTTTTATAATTATAATTATATATGTATGAACACTTTTTAATAATGTTTTTAATAATAATAATACATATATATTAATATTATAGTAAGGATAATATGCAATTAAATATTGACAGGTTTTTTTTTATCAGAATATAAATAAATATTTGAAAATTTATATATAAAAATAATTATATATGAATGAACACTTTTTAATGATGTTTTTGTAATTAATAATACATATATAATAATATTATAGGAAGGATAATATGCAAATAAATATTCACAGGTTTTTTTTATCATAATATAAATACATATTTTAAAGTTTTTTATAATAATAATTATATATGAATGAACACTTTTTAGTAATGTTTTTGTAATTAATAATACAAATATAATAATATTATAGAAACGATTATATGAAAATAAATATTGACAGGTTTTTTTGATCATAATATAAATACATAGTTTAAAGTTTTTTTATAATTATAATTATATATGAATGAACACTTTTTAATAATGTTTTTGTTATGAATAATACAAATATAATAATATTATAGGAAGGATAATATACAAATAAATATATAAAAATGTTTTTGATCATAATATAAATACATATTTTATAATATTTTTATAATTATAATTATATAAGAATGAACACTTTTTAATAATGTTTTTAATAATAATAATACATATATATTATTATTATAGTAAGGATAATATGCAATTAAATATTTACAGGTTTTTTTTATCATAATATAAATACATATTTTATAATTTTTATATAAAAATAGTTATATATGAATGAACACTTTTTAATGATGTTTTTGTTATTAATAATACATATATAATAATATTATAGGAAGGATAATATACAAATAAATATATATAAATGTTTTTGATCATAATATAAATACATATTTTATAATATTTTTATAATAATAATTATATATGAATGAACACTTTTGAATAATGTTTTTGTTATTAATAATACATATATAATAATATTATAGGAAGGATAATATACAAATAAATATATATAAATGTTTTTGATCATAATATAAATACATATTTTATAATATTTTTATAATAATAATTATATATGAATGAACACTTTTTAATAATGTTTTTGTTATTAATAATACATATATAATAATATTATAGGAAGGATAATATACAAATAAATATATAAAAATGTTTTTGATCATAATATAAATACATATTTTAAATTTTTGTATAATAATAATAATATATGAATGAACACTTTTTAGTAATGTTTTTGTAATTAATAATACAAATATAATAATATTATAGAAACGATAATATGCAAATAAATATTGACAGGTTTTTTTGATCATAATATAAATACATAGTTTAAAGTTTTTTTATAATTATAATTATATATGAATGAACACTTTTTAATAATGTTTTTGTTATGAATAATACATATATAATAATATTATAGGAAGGATAATATACAAATAAATATATATAAATGTTTTTGATCATAATATAAATACATATTTTATTATATTTTTATAATAATAATAATATATGAATGAACACTTTTTAATAATGTTTTTGTTATAAATAATACATATATAATAATATTATAGGAAGGATAATATACAAATAAATATATATAAATGTTTTTGATCATAATATAAATACATATTTTATAATATTTTTATAATAATAATTATATATGAATGAACACTTTTTAATAATGTTTTTGTTATTAATAATACATATATAATAATATTATAGGAAGGATAATATACAAATAAATATATATAAATGTTTTTGATCATAATATAAATACATATTTTATAATATTTTTATAATTATAATTATATATGAATGAACACTTTTTAATAATGTTTTTAATAATAATAATACATATATATTAATATTATAGTAAGGATAATATGCAATTAAATATTGACAGGTTTTTTTTATCATAATATAAATACATATTTTAAAATTTTTATATAAAAATAATTATATATGAATGAACACTTTTTAATGATGTTTTTGTAATTAATAATACATATATAATAATATTATAGGAAGGATAATATGCAAATAAATATTCACAGGTTTTTTTTATCATAATATAAATACATATTTTAAAGTTTTTTATAATAATAATTATATATGAATGAACACTTTTTAGTAATGTTTTTGTAATTAATAATACAAATATAATAATATTATAGAAACGATAATATGAAAATAAATATTGACAGGTTTTTTTGATCATAATATAAATACATAGTTTAAAGTTTTTTTATAATTATAATTATATATGAATGAACACTTTTTAATAATGTTTTTGTTATGAATAATACATATATAATAATATTATAGGAAGGATAATATACAAATAAATATATAAAAATGTTTTTGATCATAATATAAATACATATTTTATAATATTTTTATAATTATAATTATATATGAATGAACACTTTTTAATAATGTTTTTAATAATAATAATACATATATATTATTATTATAGTAAGGATAATATGCAATTAAATATTGACAGGTTTTTTTTATAATAATATAAATACATATTTTATAATTTTTATATAAAAATAGTTATATATGAATGAACACTTTTTAATGATGTTTTTGTTATTAATAATACATATATAATAATATTATAGGAAGGATAATATACAAATAAATATATATAAATGTTTTTGATCATAATATAAATACATATTTTATAATATTTTTATAATAATAATTATATATGAATGAACACTTTTGAATAATGTTTTTGTTATTAATAATACATATATAATAATATTATAGGAAGGATAATATACAAATAAATATATATAAATGTTTTTGATCATAATATAAATACATATTTTATAATATTTTTATAATAATAATTATATATGAATGAACACTTTTTAATAATGTTTTTGTTATTAATAATACATATATAATAATATTATAGGAAGGATAATATGCAAATAAATATTCACAGTCTTTTTTAACATAATATAAATACATATTTTAAAGTTTTTTATAATAATAATAATATATGAATGAACACTTTTTAGTAATGTTTTTGTAATTAATAATACAAATATAATAATATTATAGAAACGATAATATGCAAATAAATATTGACAGGTTTTTTTGATCATAATATAAATACATAGTTTAAAGTTTTTTTATAATTATAATTATATATGAATGAACACTTTTTAATAATGTTTTTGTTATGAATAATACATATATAATAATATTATAGGAAGGATAATATACAAATAAATATATATAAATGTTTTTGATCATAATATAAATACATATTTTATTATATTTTTATAATAATAATAATATATGAATGAACACTTTTTAATAATGTTTTTGTTATGAATAATACATATATAATAATATTATAGGAAGGATAATATACAAATAAATATATATAAATGTTTTTGATCATAATATAAATACATATTTTATAATATTTTTATAATAATAATTATATATGAATGAACACTTTTTAATAATGTTTTTGTTATTAATAATACATATATAATAATATTATAGGAAGGATAATATACAAATAAATATATATAAATGTTTTTGATCATAATATAAATACATATTTTATAATATTTTTATAATTATAATTATATATGAATGAACACTTTTTAGTAATGATTTTAATAATAATAATACATATATATTAATATTATAGTAAGGATAATATGCAATTAAATATTGACAGGTTTTTTTTATCATATTATAAATACATATATTTAAATTTTTATATAAAAATAATTATATATGAATGAACACTTTTTAATGATGTTTTTGTAATTAATAATACATATATAATAATATTATAGGAAGGATAATATGCAAATAAATATTCACAGGTTTTTTTTATCATAATATAAATACATATTTTAAAGTTTTTTATAATAATAATTATATATGAATGAACACTTTTTAGTAATGTTTTTGTAATTAATAATACAAATATAATAATAATATAGAAACGATAATATGAAAATAAATATTGACAGGTTTTTTTGATCATAATATAAATACATAGTTTAAAGTTTTTTTATAATTATAATTATATATGAATGAACACTTTTTAATAATGTTTTTGTTATGAATAATACATATATAATAATATTATAGGAAGGATAATATGCAAATAAATATTCACAGGTTTTTTTTATCATAATATAAATACATATTTTAAAGTTTTTTTATAATAATAATTATATATGAATGAACACTTTTTAGTAATGTTTTTGTAATTAATAATACAAATATAATTATATTATAGAAACGATAATATGAAAATAAATATTGACAGGTTATTTTGATCATAATATAAATACATAGTTTAAAGTTTTTTTATAATTATAATTATATATGAATGAACACTTTTTAATAATGTTTTTGTTATGAATAATACATATATAATAATATTATAGGAAGGATAATATACAAATAAATATATAAAAATGTTTTTGATCATAATATGAATACATATTTTATAATATTTTTATAATTATAATTATATATGAATGAACACTTTTTAATAATGTTTTTAATAATAATAATACATATATATTAATATTATAGTAAGGATAATATGCAATTAAATATTGACAGGTTTTTTTTATCATAATATAAATACATATTTTATAATTTTTATATAAAAATAATTATATATGAATGAACACTTTTTAATGATGTTTTTGTTATTAATAATACATATATAATAATATTATAGGAAGGATAATATACAAATAAATATATATAAATGTTTTTGATCATAATATAAATACATATTTTATAATATTTTTATAATAATAATTATATATGAATGAACACTTTTGAATAATGTTTTTGTTATTAATAATACATATATAATAATATTATAGGAAGGATAATATACAAATAAATATATATAAATGTTTTTGATCATAATATAAATACATATTTTATAATATTTTTATAATAATAATTATATTTGAATGAACACTTTTTAATAATGTTTTTGTTATTAATAATACATATATAATAATATTATAGGAAGGATAATATGCAAATAAATATTCACAGGTTTTTTTATCATAATATAAATACATATTTTAAAGTTTTTTATAATAATAATAATATATGAATGAACACTTTTTAGTAATGTTTTTGTAATTAATAATACAAATATAATAATATTATAGAAACGATAATATGCAATAAATATTGACGGGTTTTTTTGATCATAATATAAATACATAGTTTAAAGTTTTTTTATAATTATAATTATATATGAATGAACACTTTTTAATAATGTTTTTGTTATGAATAATACATATATAATAATATTATAGGAAGGATAATATACAAATAAATATATATAAATGTTTTTGATCATAATATAAATACATATTTTATAATATTTTTATAATAATAATTATATATGAATGAACACTTTTTAATAATGTTTTTGTTATTAATAATACGTATATAATAATATTATAGGAAGGATAATATACAAATAAATATATATAAATGTTTTTGATCATAATATAAATACATATTTTATAATATTTTTATAATTATAATTATATATGAATGAACACTTTTTAATAATGTTTTTAATAATAATAATACATATATATTAATATTATAGTAAGGATAATATGCAATTAAATATTGACAGGTTTTTTTTATCAGAATATAAATACATATTTTAAAATTTTTATATAAAAATAATTATATATGAATGAACACTTTTAAATGATGTTTTTGTTATTAATAATACATATATAATAATATTATAGGAAGGATAATATACAAATAAATATATATAAATGTTTTTGATCATAATATAAATACATATTTTATAATATTTTTATAATAATAATTTTATATGAATGAACACTTTTGAATAATGTTTTTGTTATTAATAATACATATATAATAATATTATAGGAAGGATAATATACAAATAAATATATATAAATGTTTTTGATCATAATATAAATACATATTTTATAATATTTTTATAATAATAATTATATATGAATGAACACTTTTTAATAATGTTTTTGTTATTAATAATACATATATAATAATATTATAGGAAGGATAATATGCAAATAAATATTCACAGGTTTTTTTATCATAATATAAATACATATTTTAAAGTTTTTTTATAATAATAATTATATATGAATGAAGACTTTTTAGTAATGTTTTTGTAATTAATAATACAAATATAATAATATTATAGAAACGATAATATGCAAATAAATATTGACAGGTTTTTTTGATCATAATAAAAATACATAGTTTAAAGTTTTTTTATAATTATAATTATATATGAATGAACACTTTTTAATAATGTTTTTGTTATGAATAATACATATATAATAATATTATATAAAGGATAATATACAAATAAATATATATAAATGTTTTTGATCATAATATAAATACATATTTTATAATATTTTTATAATAATAATTATATATGAATGAACACTTTTTAATAATGTTTTTGTTATTAATAATACATATATAATAATATTATAGAAACGATAATATGAAAATAAATATTGACAGGTTTTTTTGATCATAATATAAATACATAGTTTAAAGTTTTTTTATAATTATAATTATATATGAATGAACACTTTTTAATAATGTTTTTGTTATGAATAATACATATATAATAATATTATAGGAAGGATAATATACAAATAAATATATATAAATGATTTTAATCATAATATAAATACATATTTTATAATATTTTTATAATTATAATTATATATGAATGAACACTTTTTAATAATGTTTTTAATAATAATAATACATATATATTAATATTATAGTAAGGATAATATGCAATTAAATATTGACAGGTTTTTTTTATCATAATATAAATACATATTTTAAAATTTTTATATAAAAATAATTATATATGAATGAACACTTTTTAGTAATGTTATTGTAATTAATAATACAAATATAATAATATTATAGAAACGATAATATGAAAATAAATATTGACAGGTTTTTTTGATCATAATATAAATACATAGTTTAAAGTTTTTTTATAATTATTATTATATATGAATGAACAATTTTTAATAATGTTTTTGTTATGAATAATACATATATAATAATATTATAGGAAGGATAATATACAATTAATATATAAAAATGTTTTTGATCATAATATAAATACTTATTTTATAATATTTTTATAATTATAATTATATATGAATGAACACTTTTTAATAATGTTTTTAATAATAATAATACATATATATTAATATTATAGTAAGGATAATATGCAATTAAATATTGACAGGTTTTTTTTATCATAATATAAATACATATTTTATAATTTTTATATAAAAATAATTATATATGAATGAACACTTTTTAATGATGTTTTTGTTATTAATAATACATATATAATAATATTATAGGAAGGATAATATACAAATAAATATATATAAATGTTTTTGATCATAATATAAATACATATTTTATAATATTTTTATAATAATAATTATATATGAATGAACACTTTTGAATAATGTTTTTGTTATTAATAATACATATATAATAATATTATAGGAAGGATAATATGCAAATAAATATTCACAGGTTTTTTTATCATAATATAAATACATATTTTAAAGTTTTTTATAATAATAATAATATATGAATGAACACTTTTTAGTAATGTTTTTGTAATTAATAATACAAATATAATAATATTATAGAAACGATAATATGCAAATAAATATTGACAGGTTTTTTTGATCATAATATAAATACATAGTTTAAAGTTTTTTTATAATAATAATTATATATGAATGAACACTTTTTAGTAATGTTTTTGTAATTAATAATACAAATATAATAATATTATAGAAACGATAATATGCAAATAAATATTGACAGGTTTTTTTGATCATAATATAAATACATAGTTTAAAGTTTTTTTATAATTATAATTATATATGAATGAACACTTTTTAATAATGTTTTTGTTATGAATAATACATATATAATAATATTATAGGAAGGATAATATACAAATAAATATATATAAATGTTTTTGATCATAATATAAATACATATTTTATAATATTTTTATAATAATAATAATATATGAATGAACACTTTTTAATAATGTTTTTAATAATAATAATACATATATATTAATATTATAGTAAGGATAATATGCAATTAAATATTGACAGGTTTTTTTTATCATAATATAAATACATATTTTAAAATTTTTATTTAAAAATAATTATATATGAATGAACACTTTTTAGTAATGTTTTTGTAATTAATAATACAAATATAATAATATTATAGAAACGATAATATGCAAATAAATATTGACAGGTTTTTTTGATCATAATAAAAATACATAGTTTAAAGTTTTTTTATAATTATAATTATATATGAATGAACACTTTTTAATAATGTTTTTGTTATTAATAATACATATATAATAATATTATAGGAAGGATAATATACAAATAAATATATATAAATGTTTTTGATCATAATATAAATACATATTTTATAATATTTTTATAATAATAATTTTATATGAATGAACACTTTTGAATAATGTTTTTTTTATTAATAATACATATATAATAATATTATAGGAAGGATAATATACAAATAAATATATATAAATGTTTTTGATCATAATATAAATACATATTTTATAATATTTTTATAATTATAATTATATATGAATGAACACTTTTTAATAATGTTTTTAATAATAATAATACATATATATTAATATTATAGTAAGGATAATATGCAATTAAATATTGACAGGTTTTTTTTATCATAATATAAATACATATTTTAAAAATTTTATATAAAAATAATTATATATGAATGAACACTTTTTAATGATGTTTTTGTTATTAATAATACATATATAATAATATTATAGGAAGGATAATATACAAATAAATATTTATAAATGTTTTTGATCATAATATAAATACATAAATTTTATAATATTTTTATAATAATAATTTTATATGAATGAACACTTTTGAATAATGTTTTTGTTATTAATAATACATATATAATAATATTATTGGAAGGATAATATACAAATAAATATATATAAATGTTTTTGATCATAATATAAATACATATTTTAAAGTTTTTCATAATAATAATAATATATGAATGAACACTTTTTAGTAATGTTTTTGTAATTAATAATACAAATATAAAAATATTATAGAAACGATAATATGCAAATAAATATTGACAGGTTTTTTTGATCATAATATAAATACATAGTTTAAAGTTTTTTTATAATAATAATTATATATGAATGAAGACTTTTTAGTAATGTTTTTGTAATTAATAATACAAATATAATAATATTATAGAAACGATAATATGCAAATAAATATTGACAGGTTTTTTGATCATAATAAAAATACATAGTTTAAAGTTTTTTTATAATTATAATTATATATGAATGAACACTTTTTAATAATGTTTTTGTTATGAATAATACATATATAATAATATTATAGAAAGGATAATATACAAATAAATATATATAAATGTTTTTGATCATAATATAAATACATATTTTATAATATTTTTATAATAATAATTATATATGAATGAACACTTTTTAATAATGTTTTTGTTATTAATAATACATATATAATAATATTATAGGAAGGATAATATACAAATAAATATATATAAATGTTTTTGATCATAATATAAATACATATTTTATAATATTTTTATAATTATAATTATATATGAATGAACACTTTTTAATAATGATTTTAATAATAATAATACATATATATTAATATTATAGTAAGGATAATATGCAATTAAATATTGACAGGTTTTTTTTATCATATTATTAATACATATTTTAAAATTTTTATATAAAAATAATTATATATGAATGAACACTTTTTAATGATGTTTTTGTAATTAATAATACATATATAATAATATTATAGGAAGGATAATATGCAAATAAATATTCACAGGTTTTTTTTATCATAATATAAATACATATTTTAAAGTTTTTTATAATAATAATTATATATGAATGAACACTTTTTAGTAATGTTTTTGTAATTAATAATACAAATATAATAATATTATAGAAACGATAATATGAAAATAAATATTGACAGGTTTTTTTGATCATAATATAAATACATAGTTTAAAGTTTTTTTATAATTATAATTATATATGAATGAACACTTTTTAATAATGTTTTTGTTATGAATAATAAATATATAATAATATTATAGGAAGGAAATTATACAAATAAATATATATAAATGTTTTTGATCATAATATAAATACACATTATATAATATTTTTATAATAATAATTATATATGAATGAACACTTTTTAATAATGTTTTTGTTATGAATAATACATATATAATAATATTATAGGAAGGATAATATACAAATAAATATATATAAATGTTTTTGATCATAATATAAATACACATTTTATAATATTTTTATAATAATAATTATATATGAATGAACACTTTTTAATAATGTTTTTGTTATTAATAATACATATATAATAATATTATAGGAAGGATAATATACAAATAAATATATATAAATGTTTTTGATCATAATATAAATACATATTTTATAATATTTTTATAATAATAATTTTATATGAATGAACACTTTTGAATAATGTTTTTGTTATGAATAATACATATATAATAATATTATAGGAAGGATAATATACAAATAAATATATATAAATGTTTTTGATCATAATATAAATACACATTTTATAATATTTTTATAATAATAATCTATCTATATATTAATAGGCAAGCATGTTTCTTTAAAACCTTTTTTCTCAGCTCGTGTGTATCGCAGCGAAAATCTACGCATACCGTTAGAAAGATATTTTTCTGTAGGTGTGCAGAAACCCTTTAAAAATTAAAATAGGCTCAGAAATAAGCACAAAAAATGAATTTCAAACTTGAATAAAATTAACATGGGCTTTATGGGTTGTCATGCTGGTGACGAAATAACAACGAAATATAAACAGAAAATCAAAACAAATAGAAGAAATGCCAATCACATGTTTTATTTACAGTGTGGGGTGAAAATAGAGAAGTATGTACATTATAGATTTTTGGTCGAGTTTCGACCACTGGACGACCTCTAGTTATATATGAATGAACACTTTTTAATAATGTTTTTGTTATTAATAATACATATATAATAATATTATAGGAAGGATAATATACAAATAAATATTTATAAATGTTTTTGATCATAATATAAATACATATTTTATAATATTTTTATAATAATAATTTTATATGAATGAACACTTTTGAATAATGTTTTTGTTATTAATAATACATATATAATAATATTATAGGAAGGATAATATACAAATAAATATATATAAATGTTTTTGATCATAATATAAATACATATTTTATAATATTTTTATAATAATAATTATATATGAATGAACACTTTTTAATGATGTTTTTGTAATTAATAATACATATATAATAATATTATAGGAAGGATAATATGCAAATAAATATTCACAGTTTTTTTTTATCTTAATATAAATACATATTTTAAAGTTTTTTATAATAATAATTATATATGAATGAACACTTTTTAATAATGTTTTTGTTATTAATAATACATATATAATAATATTATAGGAAGGATAATATGCAAATAAATATTCACAGGTTTTTTTATCATAATATAAATACATATTTTAAAGTTTTTCATAATAATAATAATATATGAATGAACACTTTTTAGTAATGTTTTTGTAATTAATAATACAAATATAATAATATTATAGAAACGATAATATGCAAATAAAAATTGAAAGGTTTTTTTGATCATAATAAAAATACATAGTTTAAAGTTTTTTTATAATTATAATTATATATGAATGAACACTTTTTAATAATGTTTTTGTTATGAATAATACATATATAATAATATTATAGAAAGGATAATATACAAATAAATATATATAAATGTTTTTGATCATAATATAAATACATATTTTATAATATTTTTATAATCATAATTATATATGAATGAACACTTTTTAATAATGTTTTTGTTATTAATAATACATATATAATAATATTATAGGAAGGATAATATACAAATAAATATATATAAATGTTTTTGATCATAATATAAATACATATTTTATAATATTTTTATAATTATAATTATATATGAATGAACACTTTTTAATAATGATTTTAATAATAATAATACATATATATTAATATTATAGTAAGGATAATATGCAATTAAATATTGACAGGTTTTTTTTATCATATTATTAATACATATTTTAAAATATTTATATATAAAAATAATTATATATGAATGAACACTTTTTAATGATGTTTTTGTAATTAATAATACATATATAATAATATTATAGGAAGGATAATATGCAAATAAATATTCACAGGTTTTTTTTATCATAATATAAATACATATTTTAAAGTTTTTTATAATAATAATTATATATGAATGAACACTTTTTAGTAATGTTTTTGTAATAATAATACAAATATAATAATATTATAGAAACGATAATATGAAAATAAATATTGACAGGTTTTTTGATCATAATATAAATACATAGTTTAAAGTTTTTTTATAATTATAATTATATATGAATGAACACTTTTTAATAATGTTTTTGTTATGAATAATAAATATATAATAATATTATAGAAAGGAAATTATACAAATAAATATATATAAATGTTTTTGATCATAATATAAATACACATTATATAATATTTTTATAATAATAATTATATATGAATGAACACTTTTTAATAATGTTTTTGTTATGAATAATACATATATAATAATATTATAGGAAGGATAATATACAAATAAATATATATAAATGTTTTTGATCATAATATAAATACACATTTTATAATATTTTTATAATAATAATTATATATGAATGAACACTTTTTAATAATGTTTTTGTTATTAATAATACATATATAATAATATTATAGGAAGGATAATATACAAATAAATATATATAAATGTTTTTGATCATAATATAAATACATATTTTATAATATTTTTATAATAATAATTTTATATGAATGAACACTTTTGAATAATGTTTTTGTTATGAATAGTACATATATAATAATATTATAGGAAGGATAATATACAAATAAATATATATAAATGTTTTTGATCATAATATAAATACATATTTTATAATATTTTTATAATAATAATAATATATGAATGAACACTTTTTAATAATGTTTTTGTTATGAATAATACATATATAATAATATTATAGGAAGGATAATATACAAATAAATATATATAAATGTTTTTGATCATAATATAAATACACATTTTATAATATTTTTATAATAATAATCTATCTATATATTAATAGGCAAGCATGTTTCTTTAAAACCTTTTTTCTCAGCTCGTGTGTATCGCAGCGAAAATCTACGCATACCGTTAGAAAGATATTTTTCTGTAGGTGTGCAGAAACCCTTTAAAAATTAAAATAGGCTCAGAAATAAGCACAAAAAATGAATTTCAAACTTGAATAAAATTAACATGGGCTTTATGGGTTGTCATGCTGGTGACGAAATAACAACGAAATATAAACAGAAAATCAAAACAAATAGAAGAAATGCCAATCACATGTTTTATTTACAGTGTGGGGTGAAAATAGAGAAGTATGTACATTATAGATTTTTGGTCGAGTTTCGACCACTGGACGACCTCTAGTTATATATGAATGAACACTTTTTAATAATGTTTTTGTTATTAATAATACATATATAATAATATTATAGGAAGGATAATATACAAATAAATATTTATAAATGTTTTTGATCATAATATAAATACATATTTTATAATATTTTTATAATAATAATTTTATATGAATGAACACTTTTGAATAATGTTTTTGTTATTAATAATACATATATAATAATATTATAGGAAGGATAATATACAAATAAATATATATAAATGTTTTTGATCATAATATAAATACATATTTTATAATATTTTTATAATAATAATTATATATGAATGAACACTTTTTAATGATGTTTTTGTAATTAATAATACATATATAATAATATTATAGGAAGGATAATATGCAAATAAATATTCACAGTTTTTTTTTTTCTTAATATAAATACATATTTTAAAGTTTTTTATAATAATAATTATATATGAATGAACACTTTTTAATAATGTTTTTGTTATTAATAATACATATATAATAATATTATAGGAAGGATAATATGCAAATAAATATTCACAGGTTTTTTTATCATAATATAAATACATATTTTAAAGTTTTTCATAATAATAATAATATATGAATGAACACTTTTTAGTAATGTTTTTGTAATTAATAATACAAATATAATAATATTATAGAAACGATAATATGCAAATAAATATTGACAGGTTTTTTTGATCATAATAAAAATACATAGTTTAAAGTTTTTTTATAATTATAATTATATATGAATGAACACTTTTTAATAATGTTTTTGTTATGAATAATACATATATAATAATATTATAGAAAGGATAATATACAAATAAATATATATAAATGTTTTTGATCATAATATAAATACATATTTTATAATATTTTTATAATCATAATTATATATGAATGAACACTTTTTAATAATGTTTTTGTTATTAATAATACATATATAATAATATTATAGGAAGGATAATATACAAATAAATACATAATAAATTACAAATAAATTAAGGATAATATAAATGTTTTTGATCATAATATAAATACACATTTTATAATATTTTTATAATAATAATTATATATGAATGAACACTTTTTAATAATGTTTTTGTTATTAATAATACATATATAATAATATTATAGGTAGGATAATATACAAATAAATATATATAAATGTTTTTGATCATAATATAAATACATATTTTATAATATTTTTATAATAATAATTTTATATGAATGAACACTTTTGAATAATGTTTTTTTTATTAATAATACATATATAATAATATTATAGGAAGGATAATATACAAATAAATATATATAAATGTTTTTGATCATAATATAAATACATATTTTATAATATTTTTATAATTATAATTATATATGAATGAACACTTTTTATAATGTTTTTAATAATAATAATACATATATATTAATATTTTAGTAAGGATAATATGCAATTAAATATTGACAGGTTTTTTTTTATCATAATATAAATACATATTTTAAAAATTTTATATAAAAATAATTATATATGAATGAACACTTTTTAATGATGTTTTTGTTATTAATAATACATATATAATAATATTATAGGAAGGATAATATACAAATAAATATTTATAAATGTTTTTGATCATAATATAAATACATATTTTATAATATTTTTATAATAATAATTTTATATGAATGAACACTTTTGAATAATGTTTTTGTTATTAATAATACATATATAATAATATTATTGGAAGGATAATATACAAATAAATATATATAAATGTTTTTGATCATAATATAAATACATATTTTATAATATTTTTATAATAATAATTATATATGAATGAACACTTTTTAATGATGTTTTTGTAATTAATAATACATATATAATAATATTATAGGAAGGATAATATGCAAATAAATATTCACAGTTTTTTTTATCATAATATAAATACATATTTTAAAGTTTTTTATAATAATTATTATATATGAATGAACACTTTTTAGTAATGTTTTTTTAATTAATAATACAAATATAATAATATTATAGAAACGATAATATGAAAATAAATATTGACAGGTTTTTTTGATCATAATATAAATACATAGTTTAAAGTTTTTTTATAATTATAATTATATATGAATGAACACTTTTTAATAATGTTTTTGTTATTAATAATACATATATAATAATATTATAGGAAGGATAATATACAAATAAATATATATAAATGTTTTTGATCATAATATAAATACATATTTTATAATATTTTTTTAATTATAATTATATATGAATGAACACTTTTTAATAATGTTTTTAATAATAATAATACATATATATTAATATTATAGTAAGGATAATATGCAATTAAATATTGACAGGTTTTTTTTATCATATTATTAATATATATTTTAAAATATTTATATATAAAAATAATTATATATGAATGAACACTTTTTAATGATGTTTTTGTAATTAATAATACATATATAATAATATTATAGGAAGGATAATATGCAAATAAATATTCACAGGTTTTTTTTATCATAATATAAATACATATTTTAAAGTTTTTTATAATAATAATTATATATGAATGAACACTTTTTAGTAATGTTTTTGTAATAATAATACAAATATAATAATATTATAGAAACGATAATATGAAAATAAATATTGACAGGTTTTTTTGATCATAATATAAATACATAGTTTAAAGTTTTTTTATAATTATAATTATATATGAATGAACACTTTTTAATAATGTTTTTGTTATGAATAATAAATATATAATAATATTATAGAAAGGAAATTATACAAATAAATATATATAAATGTTTTTGATCATAATATAAATACACATTATATAATATTTTTATAATAATAATTATATATGAATGAACACTTTTTAATAATGTTTTTGTTATGAATAATACATATATAATAATATTATAGGAAGGATAATATACAAATAAATATATATAAATGTTTTTGATCATAATATAAATACACATTTTATAATATTTTTATAATAATAATTATATATGAATGAACACTTTTTAATAATGTTTTTGTTATTAATAATACATATATAATAATATTATAGGAAGGATAATATACAAATAAATATATATAAATGTTTTTGATCATAATATAAATACATATTTTATAATATTTTTATAATAATAATTTTATATGAATGAACACTTTTGAATAATGTTTTTGTTATGAATAGTACATATATAATAATATTATAGGAAGGATAATATACAAATAAATATATATAAATGTTTTTGATCATAATATAAATACATATTTTATAATATTTTTATAATAATAATAATATATGAATGAACACTTTTTAATAATGTTTTTGTTATGAATAATACATATATAATAATATTATAGGAAGGATAATATACAAATAAATATATATAAATGTTTTTGATCATAATATAAATACACATTTTATAATATTTTTATAATAATAATCTATCTATATATTAATAGGCAAGCATGTTTCTTTAAAACCTTTTTTCTCAGCTCGTGTGTATCGCAGCGAAAATCTACGCATACCGTTAGAAAGATATTTTTCTGTAGGTGTGCAGAAACCCTTTAAAAATTAAAATAGGCTCAGAAATAAGCACAAAAAATGAATTTCAAACTTGAATAAAATTAACATGGGCTTTATGGGTTGTCATGCTGGTGACGAAATAACAACGAAATATAAACAGAAAATCAAAACAAATAGAAGAAATGCCAATCACATGTTTTATTTACAGTGTGGGGTGAAAATAGAGAAGTATGTACATTATAGATTTTTGGTCGAGTTTCGACCACTGGACGACCTCTAGTTATATATGAATGAACACTTTTTAATAATGTTTTTGTTATTAATAATACATATATAATAATATTATAGGAAGGATAATATACAAATAAATATTTATAAATGTTTTTGATCATAATATAAATACATATTTTATAATATTTTTATAATAATAATTTTATATGAATGAACACTTTTGAATAATGTTTTTGTTATTAATAATACATATATAATAATATTATAGGAAGGATAATATACAAATAAATATATATAAATGTTTTTGATCATAATATAAATACATATTTTATAATATTTTTATAATAATAATTATATATGAATGAACACTTTTTAATGATGTTTTTGTAATTAATAATACATATATAATAATATTATAGGAAGGATAATATGCAAATAAATATTCACAGTTTTTTTTTTCTTAATATAAATACATATTTTAAAGTTTTTTATAATAATAATTATATATGAATGAACACTTTTTAATAATGTTTTTGTTATTAATAATACATATATAATAATATTATAGGAAGGATAATATGCAAATAAATATTCACAGGTTTTTTTATCATAATATAAATACATATTTTAAAGTTTTTCATAATAATAATAATATATGAATGAACACTTTTTAGTAATGTTTTTGTAATTAATAATACAAATATAATAATATTATAGAAACGATAATATGCAAATAAATATTGACAGGTTTTTTTGATCATAATAAAAATACATAGTTTAAAGTTTTTTTATAATTATAATTATATATGAATGAACACTTTTTAATAATGTTTTTGTTATGAATAATACATATATAATAATATTATAGAAAGGATAATATACAAATAAATATATATAAATGTTTTTGATCATAATATAAATACATATTTTATAATATTTTTATAATCATAATTATATATGAATGAACACTTTTTAATAATGTTTTTGTTATTAATAATACATATATAATAATATTATAGGAAGGATAATATACAAATAAATACATAATAAATTACAAATAAATTAAGGATAATATAAATGTTTTTGATCATAATATAAATACACATTTTATAATATTTTTATAATAATAATTATATATGAATGAACACTTTTTAATAATGTTTTTGTTATTAATAATACATATATAATAATATTATAGGTAGGATAATATACAAATAAATATATATAAATGTTTTTGATCATAATATAAATACATATTTTATAATATTTTTATAATAATAATTTTATATGAATGAACACTTTTGAATAATGTTTTTTTTATTAATAATACATATATAATAATATTATAGGAAGGATAATATACAAATAAATATATATAAATGTTTTTGATCATAATATAAATACATATTTTATAATATTTTTATAATTATAATTATATATGAATGAACACTTTTTATAATGTTTTTAATAATAATAATACATATATATTAATATTTTAGTAAGGATAATATGCAATTAAATATTGACAGGTTTTTTTTTATCATAATATAAATACATATTTTAAAAATTTTATATAAAAATAATTATATATGAATGAACACTTTTTAATGATGTTTTTGTTATTAATAATACATATATAATAATATTATAGGAAGGATAATATACAAATAAATATTTATAAATGTTTTTGATCATAATATAAATACATATTTTATAATATTTTTATAATAATAATTTTATATGAATGAACACTTTTGAATAATGTTTTTGTTATTAATAATACATATATAATAATATTATTGGAAGGATAATATACAAATAAATATATATAAATGTTTTTGATCATAATATAAATACATATTTTATAATATTTTTATAATAATAATTATATATGAATGAACACTTTTTAATGATGTTTTTGTAATTAATAATACATATATAATAATATTATAGGAAGGATAATATGCAAATAAATATTCACAGTTTTTTTTATCATAATATAAATACATATTTTAAAGTTTTTTATAATAATTATTATATATGAATGAACACTTTTTAGTAATGTTTTTTTAATTAATAATACAAATATAATAATATTATAGAAACGATAATATGAAAATAAATATTGACAGGTTTTTTTGATCATAATATAAATACATAGTTTAAAGTTTTTTTATAATTATAATTATATATGAATGAACACTTTTTAATAATGTTTTTGTTATTAATAATACATATATAATAATATTATAGGAAGGATAATATACAAATAAATATATATAAATGTTTTTGATCATAATATAAATACATATTTTATAATATTTTTATAATTATAATTATATATGAATGAACACTTTTTAATAATGTTTTTAATAATAATAATACATATATATTAATATTATAGTAAGGATAATATGCAATTAAATATTGACAGGTTTTTTTTATCATAATATAAATACATATTTTAAAATTTTTATATAAAAATAATTATATATGAATGAACACTTTTTATGATGTTTTTGTTATTAATAATACATATATAATAATATTATAGGAAGGATAATATACAAATAAATATATATAAATGTTTTTGATCATAATATAAATACATATTTTATAATATTTTTATAATAATAATTATATATGAATGAACACTTTTTAATAATGTTTTTGTTATTAATAATACATATATAATAATATTATAGGAAGGATAATATGCAAATAAATATTCACAGGTTTTTTTATCATAATATAAATACATATTTTAAAGTTTTTTATTATAATAATAATAATATATGAATGAACACTTTTTAGTAATGTTTTTGTAATTAATAATACAAATATAATAATATTATAGAAACGATAATATGCAAATAAATATTGACAGGTTTTTTTGATCATAATATAAATACATAGTTTAAAGTTTTTTTATAATTATAATTATATATGAATGAACACTTTTTAATAATGTTTTTGTTATGAATAATACATATATAATAATATTATAGGAAGGATAATATACAAATAAATATATATAAATGTTTTTGATCATAATATAAATACATATTTTATAATATTTTTATAATAATAATTATATATGAATGAACACTTTTGAATAATGTTTTTGTTATTAATAATACATATATAATAATATTATAGGAAGACTAATATACAAATAAATATATATAAATGTTTTTGATCATAATATAAATACATATTTTATAATATTTTTATATAAAAATAATTATATATGAATGAACAATTTTTAATAATGTTTTTAATAATAATAATACATATATATTAATATTATAGGAAGGATAATATGCAATTAAATATTGACAGGTTTTTTTTGTCATAATATAAATACATATTTTAAAGTTTTTTATAATAATAATTATATATGAATGAACAGTTTTTAGTAATGTTTTTGTAATTAATAATACAAATATAATAATATTATAGAAACAATAATATGCAAATAAATATTGACAGGTTTTTTTGATCATAATATAAAAACATAGTTTAAAGTTTTTTTATAATTATAATTATATATGAATGAACACTTTTTAATAATGTTTTTGTTATGAATAATACATATATAATAATATTATAGGAAGGATAATATACAAATAAATATATATAAATGTTTTTGATCATAATATAAATACATATTTTATAATATTTTTATAATGATAATTATATATGAATGAACACTTTTTAATAATGTTTTTAATAATAATAATACATATATATTAATATTATAGTAAGGATAATATGCAATTAAATATTGACAGGTTTTTTTTATCATAATATAAATACATATTTTAAAATTTTTATATAAAAATAATTATATATGAATGAACACTTTTTAATGATGTTTTTGTTATTAATAATACATATATAATAATATTATAGGAAGGATAATATACAAATAAATATATATAAATGTTTTTGATCATAATATAAATACATATTTTATAATATTTTTATAATAATAATTATATATGAATGAACACTTTTGAATAATGTTTTTGTTATTAATAATACATATATAATAATATTATAGGAAGGATAATATACAAATAAATATATATACATGTTTTTGATCATAATATAAATACATATTTTATAATATTTTTATAATTATTATTATACATGAATGAACACTTTTTAATAATGTTTTTAATAATAATAATACATATATATTAATATTATAGTAAGGATAATATGCAATTAAATATTGACAGTTTTTTTTATCATAATATAAATACATATTTTAAAATTTTTATATAAAAATAATTATATATGAATGAACACTTTTTAATGATGTTTTTGTTATTAATAATACATATATAATAATATTATAGGAAGGATAATATACAAATAAATATATATAAATGTTTTTGATCATAATATAAATACATATTTTATAATATTTTTAAAATAATAATTATATATGAATGAACACTTTTGAATAACGTTTTTGTTATTAATAATACATATATAATAATATTATAGGAAGGATAATATACAAATAAATATATATAAATGTTTTTGATCATAATATAAATACATATTTTATAATATTTTTATAATTATAATTATATATGAATGAACACTTTTTAATAATGTTTTTAATAATAATAATACATATATATTAATATTATAGGAAGGATAATATGCAATTAAATATTGACAGGTTTTTTTATCATAATATAAATACATATTTTAAAGTTTTTTATAATAATAATTATATATGAATGAATACTTTTTAGTAATGTTTTTGTAATTAATAATACAAATATAATAATATTATAGAAACAATAATATGCAAATAAATATTGACAGGTTTTTTTGATCATAATATAAATACATAGTTTAAAGTTTTTTTATAATTATAATTATATATGAATGAACACTTTTTAATAATGTTTTTGTTATGAATAATACATATATAATAATATTATAGGAAGGATAATATACAAATAAATATATAAAAATGTTTTTGATCATAATATAAATACATATTTTATAATATTTTTATAATTATAATTATATATGAATGAACACTTTTTAATAATGTTTTTAATAATAATAATACATATATATTAATATTATAGTAAGGATAATATGCAATTAAATATTGACAGTTTTTTTTTATCATAATATAAATACATATTTTATAATTTTTATATAAAAATAATTATATATGAATGAACACTTTTTAATGATGTTTTTGTTATTAATAATACATATATAATAATATTATAGGAAGGATAATATACAAATAAATATATATAAATGTTTTTGATCATAATATAAATACATATTTTATAATATTTTTATAATAATAATTATATATGAATGAACACTTTTGAATAATGTTTTTGTTATTAATAATACATATATAATAATATTATAGGAAGGATAATATACAAATAAATATATATAAATGTTTTTGATCATAATATAAATACATATTTTATAATATTTTTATAATAATAATTATATATGAATGAACACTTTTTAATAATGTTTTTGTTATTAATAATACATATATAATAATATTATAGGAAGGATAATATGCAAATAAATATTCACAGTCTTTTTTATCATAATATAAATACATATTTTAAAGTTTTTTATAATAATAATAATATATGAATGAACACTTTTTAGTAATGTTTTTGTTATTAATAATACATATATAATAATATTATAGGAAGGATAATATACAAATAAATATATATAAATGTTTTTGATCATAATATAAATACATATTTTATAATATTTTTATAATAATAATTATATATGAATGAACACTTTTTAATAATGTTTTTGTTATTAATAATACATATATAATAATATTATAGGAAGGATAATATACAAATAAATATATATAAATGTTTTTGATCATAATATAAATACATATTTTATAATATTTTTATAATTATAATTATATATGAATGAACACTTTTTAATAATGTTTTTAATAATAATAATACATATATAATAATATTGTAGTAAGGATAATATGCAATTAAATATTGACAGGTTTTTTTTATCATAATATAAATACATATTTTAAAATTTTTATATAAAAATAATTATATATGAATGAACACTTTTTAGTAATGTTTTTGTAATTAATAATACAAATATAATAATATTATAGAAACGATAATATGAAAATAAATATTGACAGGTTTTTTTGATCATAATATAAATACATAGTTTAAAGTTTTTTTATAATTATAATTATATATGAATGAACACTTTTTAATAATGTTTTTGTTATTAATAATACATATATAATAATATTATAGGAAGGATAATATACAAATAAATATATATAAATGTTTTTGATCATAATTTAAATACATATTTTATAATATTTTTATAATTATAATTATATATGAATGAACACTTTTTAATAATGTTTTTAATAATAATAATACATATATATTAATATTATAGTAAGGATAATATGCAATTAAATATTGACAGGTTTTTTTATCATAATATAAATACATATTTTAAAATTTTTATATAAAAATAATTATATATGAATGAACACTTTTTAATGATGTTTTTGTTATTAATAATACATATATAATAATATTATAGGAAGGATAATATACAAATAAATATATATAAATGTTTTTGATCATAATATAAATACATATTTTATAATATTTTTATAATAATAATTATATATGAATGAACACTTTTTAATAATGTTTTTGTTATTAATAATACATATATAATAATATTATAGGAAGGATAATATACAAATAAATATATATAAATGTTTTTGATCATAATATAAATACATATTTTATAATATTTTTATTATTATTATTATACATGAATGAACACTTTTTAATAATGTTTTTAATAATAATAATACATATATATTAATATTATAGTAAGGATAATATGCAATTAAATATTGACAGTTTTTTTTATCATAATATAAATACATATTTTAAAATTTTTATATAAAAATAATTATATATGAATGAACACTTTTTAATGATGTTTTTGTTATTAATAATACATATATAATAATATTATAGGAAGGATAATATACAAATAAATATATATAAATGTTTTTGATCATAATATAAATACATATTTTATAATATTTTTAAAATAATAATTATATATGAATGAACACTTTTGAATAACGTTTTAGTTATTAATAATACATATATAATAATATTATAGGAAGGATAATATACAAATAAATATATATAAATGTTTTTGATCATAATATAAATACATATTTTATAATATTTTTATAATTATAATTATAAATGAATGAACACTTTTTAATAATGTTTTTAATAATAATAATACATATATATTAATATTATAGGAAGGATAATATGCAATTAAATATTGACAGGTTTTTTTTATCATAATATAAATACATATTTTAAAGTTTTTTATAATAATAATTATATATGAATGAATACTTTTTAGTAATGTTTTTGTAATTAATAATACAAATATAATAATATTATAGAAACAATAATATGCAAATAAATATTGACAGGTTTTTTTGATCATAATATAAATACATAGTTTAAAGTTTTTTTATAATTATAATTATATATGAATGAACACTTTTTAATAATGTTTTTGTTATGAATAATACATATATAATAATATTATAGGAAGGATAATATACAAATAAATATATAAAAATGTTTTTGATCATAATATAAATACATATTTTATAATATTTTTATAATTATAATTATATATGAATGAACACTTTTTAATAATGTTTTTAATAATAATAATACATATATATTAATATTATAGTAAGGATAATATGCAATTAAATATTGACAGGTTTTTTTTATCATAATATAAAAACATATTTTATAATTTTTATATAAAAATAATTATATATGAATGAACACTTTTTAATGATGTTTTTGTTATTAATAATACATATATAATAATATTATAGGAAGGATAATATACAAATAAATATATATAAATGTTTTTGATCATAATATAAATACATATTTTATAATATTTTTATAATAATAATTATATATGAATGAACACTTTTGAATAATGTTTTTGTTATTAATAATACATATATAATAATATTATAGGAAGGATAATATACAAATAAATATATATAAATGTTTTTGATCATAATATAAATACATATTTTATAATATTTTTATAATAATAATTATATATGAATGAACACTTTTTAATAATGTTTTTGTTATTAATAATACATATATAATAATATTATAGGAAGGATAATATGCAAATAAATATTCACAGTCTTTTTTATCATAATATAAATACATATTTTAAAATTTTTATATAAAAATAATTAGATATGAATGAACACTTTTTAGTAATGTTTTTGTAATTAATAATACAAATATAATAATATTGAAATAGAAATATAGAAACGATAATATGCAAATAAATATTGACAGGTTTTTTTGATCATAATATAAATACATAGTTTAAAGTTTTTTTATAATTTTAATTATATATGAATGAACACTTTTTAATAATGTTTTTGTTATGAATAATACATATATAATAATATTATAGGAAGGATAATATACAAATAAATATATATAAATGTTTTTGATCATAATATAGATACATATTTTATAATATTTTTATAATAATAATAATATATGAATGAACACTTTTTAATAATGTTTTTGTTATTAATAATACATATATAATAATATTATAGGAAGGATAATATACAAATAAATATAGATAAATGTTTTTGATCATAATATAAATACATATTTTATAATATTTTTATAATAATAATAATATATGAATGAACACTTTTTAATAATGTTTTTGTTATTAATAATACATATATAATAATATTATAGGAAGGATAATATACAAATAAATATATATAAATGTTTTTGATCATAATATAGATACATATTTTATAATATTTTTATAATAATAATTATATATGAATGAACACTTTTGAATAATGTTTTTGTTATTAATAATACATATATAATTATATTATAGGAAGGATAATATACAAATAAATATATATAAATGTTTTTGATCATAATATAAATACATATCTTATTATATTTTTATAATTATAATTATATATGAATGAACACTTTTAAGTAATGTTTTTGTAATTAATAATAAAAATATAATAATATTATAGAAACAATAATATGCAAATAAATATTGACAGGTTTTTTTAAATCATAATATAAAAACATAGTTTAAAGTTTTTTTATAATTATAATTATATATGAATGAACACTTTTTAATAATGTTTTTGTTATGAATAATACATATATAATAATATTATAGGAAGGATAATATACAAATAAATATATATAAATGTTTTTGATCATAATATAAATACATATCTTATAATATTTTTATAATTATAATTATATATGAATGAACACTTTTAGTAATGTTTTTGTAATTAATAATACAAATATAATAATATTATAGAAACAATAATATGCAATTAAATATTGACAGGTTTTTTTTATCATAATATAAATACATATTTTAAAATTTTTATATAAAAATAATTATATATGAATGAACACTTTTTAATGATGTTTTTGTAATTAATAATACATATATAATAATATTATAGGAAGGATAATATACAAATAAATATATATAAATGTTTTTGATCATAATATAAATACATATTTTATAATATTTTTATAATAATAATTATATATGAATGAACACTTTTGAATAATGTTTTTGTTATTAATAATACATATATAATAATATTATAGGAAGGATAATATACAAATAAATATATATAAATGTTTTTGATCATAATATAAAAACATATTTTATAATATTTTTATAATAATAATTATATATGAATGAACACTTTTTAATAATGTTTTTGTTATTAATAATACATATATAATAATATTATAGGAAGGATAATATGCAAATAAATATTCACAGTCTTTTTTATCATAATAGAAATACATATTTTAAAGTTTTTTATAATAATAATAATATATGAATGAACACTTTTTAGTAATGTTTTTGTAATTAATAATACAAATATAATAATATTATAGAAACGATAATATGCAAATAAATATTGACAGGTTTTTTTGATCATAATATAAATACATAGTTTAAAGTTTTTTTATAATAATAATTATATATGAATGAACACTTTTTAGTAATGTTTTTGTAATTAATAATACAAATATAATAATATTATAGAAACGATAATATGAAAATAAATATTGACAGGTTTTTTTGATCATAATATAAATACATAGTTTAAAGTTTTTTTATAATTATAATTATATATGAATGAACACTTTTTAATAATGTTTTTGTTATGAATAATACATATATAATAATATTATAGGAATGATAATATACAAATAAATATATATAAATGTTTTTGATCATAATATAAATACATATTTTATAATATTTTTATAATAATAATAATATATGAATGAACACTTTTTAATAATGTTTTTGTTATGAATAATACATATATAATAATATTATAGGAAGGATGATATACAAATAAATATATATAAATGTTTTTGATCATAATATAAATACATATTTTATAATATTTTTATAATAATAATTATATATGAATGAACACTTTTTAATAATGTTTTTGTTATTAATAATACATATATAATAATATTATAGGAAGGATAATATACAAATAAATATATATAAATGTTTTTGATCATAATATAAATACATATTTTATAATATTTTTATAATTATAATCATATATGAATGAACACTTTTTAATAATGTTTTTAATAATAATAATACATATATATTAATATTATAGTAAGGATAATATGCAATTAAATATTGACAGGTTTTTTTTTTATCATAATATAAATACATATTTTAAAATTTTTATATAAAAATAATTATATATGAATGAACACTTTTTAATGATGTTTTTGTAATTAATAATACATATATAATAATATTATAGGAAGGATAATATGCAAATAAATATTCACAGGTTTTTTTTATCATAATATAAATACATATTTTAAAGTTTTTTATAATAATAATTATATATGAATGAACACTTTTTAGTAATGTTTTTGTAATTAATAATACAAATATAATAATATTATAGAAACGATAATATGAAAATAAATATTGACAGGTTTTTTTGATCATAATATAAATACATAGTTTAAAGTTTTTTTATAATTATAATTATATATGAATGAACACTTTTTAATAATGTTTTTGTTATGAATAATACATATATAATAATATTATAGGAAGGATAATATACAAATAAATATATATAAATGTTTTTGATCATAATATAAATACATATTTTATAATATTTTTATAATTATAATTATATATGAATGAACACTTTTGAATAATGTTTTTAATAATAATAATACATATATATTAATATTATAGTAAGGATAATATGCAATTAAATATTGACAGGTTTTTTTTTATCATAATATAAATACATATTTTAAAATTTTTCTATAAAAATAATTATATATGAATGAACACTTTTTAATGATGTTTTTGTTATTAATAATACATATATAATAATATTATAGGAAGGATAATATACAAATAAATATATATAAATGTTTTTGATCATAATATAAATACATATTTTATAATATTTTTATAATAATAATTTTATATGAATGAACACTTTTGAATAATGTTTTTGTTATTAATAATACATATATAATAATATTATAGGAAGGATAATATACAAATAAATATAAATAAATGTTTTTGATCATAATATAAATACATATTTTATAATATTTTTATAATAATAATTATATATGAATGAACACTTTTTAATAATGTTTTTGTTATTAATAATACATATATAATAATATTATAGGAAGGATAATATGCAAATAAATATTCACAGGTTTTTTTATCATAATATAAATACATATTTTAAAGTTTTTTATAATAATAATAATATATGAATGAACACTTTTTAGTAATGTTTTTGTAATTAATAATACAAATATAATAATATTATAGAAACGATAATATGCAAATAAATATTGACAGGTTTTTTTGATCATAATATAAATACATAGTTTAAAGTTTTTTTATAATAATAATTATATATTAATGAACACTTTTTAGTAATGTTTTTGTAATTAATAATACAAATATAATAATATTATAGAAACGAAAATATGCAAATAAATATAGACAGGTTATTTTGATCATAATATAAATACATAGTTTAAAGTTTTTTTATAATTATAATTATATATGAATGAACACTTTTTAATATTGTTTTTGTTATGAATAATACATATATAATAATATTATAGGAAGGATAATATACAAATAAATATATATAAATGTTTTTGATCATAATATAAATACATATTTTATAATATTTTTATAATAATAATTATATATGAATGAACACTTTTTAATAATGTTTTTGTTATTAATAATACATATATAATAATATTATAGGAAGGATAATATACAAATAAATATATATAAATGTTTTTGATCATAATATAAATACATATTTTATAATATTTTATAATTATAATTATATATGAATGAACACTTTTTAGTAATGATTTTAATAATAATAATACATATATATTAATATTATAGTAAGGATAATATGCAATTAAATATTGACAGGTTTTTTTTATCATATTATAAATACATATTTTAAAATTTTTATATAAAAATAATTATATATAAATGAACACTTTTTAATGATGTTTTTGTAATTAATAATACATATATAATAATATTATAGGAAGGATAATATGCAAATAAATATTCACAGGTTTTTTTTATCATAATATAAATACATATTTTAAAGTTTTTTATAATAATAATTATATATGAATGAACACTTTTTAGTAATGTTTTTGTAATTAATAATACAAATATAATAATATTATAGAAACGATAATATGAAAATAAATATTGACAGGTTTTTTTGATCATAATATAAATACATAGTTTAAAGTTTTTTTATAATTATAATTATACATGAATGAACACTTTTTAATAATGTTTTTGTTATGAATAATACATATATAATAATATTATAGGAAGGATAATATACAAATAAATATATAAAAATGTTTTTGATCATAATATAAATACATATTTTATAATATTTTTATAATTAAAATTATATATGAATGAACACTTTTTAATAATGTTTTTAATAATAATAATACATATATATTAATATTATAGTAAGGATAATATGCAATTAAATATTGACAGGTTTTTTTTATCATAATATAAATACATATTTTATAATTTTTATATAAAAATAATTATATATGAATGAACACTTTTTAATGATCTTTTTGTTATTAATAATACATATATAATAATATTATAGGAAGGATAATATACAAATAAATATATATAAATGTTTTTGATCATAATATAAATACATATTTTATAATATTTTTATAATAATAATTATATATGAATGAACACTTTTGAATAATGTTTTTGTTATTAATAATACATATATAATAATATTATAGGAAGGATAATATACAAATAAATATATATAAATGTTTTTGATCATAATATAAATACATATTTTATAATATTTTTATAATAATAATTATATATGAATGAACACTTTTTAATAATGTTTTTGTTATTAATAATACATATATAATAATATTATAGGAAGGATAATATGCAAATAAATATTCACAGTTTTTTTTATCATAATATAAATACATATTTTAAAGTTTTTATAATAATAATAATATATGAATGAACACTTTTTAGTAATGTTTTTGTAATTAATAATACAAATATAATAATATTATAGAAACGATAATATGCAATAAATATTGACAGGTTTTTTTGATCATAATATAAATACATAGTTTAAAGTTTTTTTATAATAATAATTATATATGAATGAACACTTTTTAGTAATGTTTTTGTAATTAATAATACAAATATAATAATATTATAGAAACGATAATATGAAAATAAATATTGACAGGTTTTTTTGATCATAATATAAATACATAGTTTAAAGTTTTTTTATAATTATAATTATATATGAATGAACACTTTTTAATAATGTTTTTGTTATGAATAATACATATATAATAATATTATAGGAATGATAATATACAAATAAATATATATAAATGTTTTTGATCATAATATAAATACATATTTTATAATATTTTTATAATAATAATAATATATGAATGAACACTTTTTAATAATGTTTTTGTTATGAATAATACATATATAATAATATTATAGGAAGGATGATATACAAATAAATATATATAAATGTTTTTGATCATAATATAAATACATATTTTATAATATTTTTATAATAATAATTATATATGAATGAACACTTTTTAATAATGTTTTTGTTATTAATAATACATATATAATAATATTATAGGAAGGATAATATACAAATAAATATATATAAATGTTTTTGATCATAATATAAATACATATTTTATAATATTTTTATAATTATAATCATATATGAATGAACACTTTTTAATAATGTTTTTAATAATAATAATACATATATATTAATATTATAGTAAGGATAATATGCAATTAAATATTGACAGGTTTTTTTTTTATCATAATATAAATACATATTTTAAAATTTTTATATAAAAATAATTATATATGAATGAACACTTTTTAATGATGTTTTTGTAATTAATAATACATATATAATAATATTATAGGAAGGATAATATGCAAATAAATATTCACAGGTTTTTTTTATCATAATATAAATACATATTTTAAAGTTTTTTATAATAATAATTATATATGAATGAACACTTTTTAGTAATGTTTTTGTAATTAATAATACAAATATAATAATATTATAGAAACGATAATATGAAAATAAATATTGACAGGTTTTTTTGATCATAATATAAATACATAGTTTAAAGTTTTTTTATAATTATAATTATATATGAATGAACACTTTTTAATAATGTTTTTGTTATGAATAATACATATATAATAATATTATAGGAAGGATAATATACAAATAAATATATATAAATGTTTTTGATCATAATATAAATACATATTTTATAATATTTTTATAATTATAATTATATATGAATGAACACTTTTGAATAATGTTTTTAATAATAATAATACATATATATTAATATTATAGTAAGGATAATATGCAATTAAATATTGACAGGTTTTTTTTTATCATAATATAAATACATATTTTAAAATTTTTCTATAAAAATAATTATATATGAATGAACACTTTTTAATGATGTTTTTGTTATTAATAATACATATATAATAATATTATAGGAAGGATAATATACAAATAAATATATATAAATGTTTTTGATCATAATATAAATACATATTTTATAATATTTTTATAATAATAATTTTATATGAATGAACACTTTTGAATAATGTTTTTGTTATTAATAATACATATATAATAATATTATAGGAAGGATAATATACAAATAAATATAAATAAATGTTTTTGATCATAATATAAATACATATTTTATAATATTTTTATAATAATAATTATATATGAATGAACACTTTTTAATAATGTTTTTGTTATTAATAATACATATATAATAATATTATAGGAAGGATAATATGCAAATAAATATTCACAGGTTTTTTTATCATAATATAAATACATATTTTAAAGTTTTTTATAATAATAATAATATATGAATGAACACTTTTTAGTAATGTTTTTGTAATTAATAATACAAATATAATAATATTATAGAAACGATAATATGCAAATAAATATTGACAGGTTTTTTTGATCATAATATAAATACATAGTTTAAAGTTTTTTTATAATAATAATTATATATTAATGAACACTTTTTAGTAATGTTTTTGTAATTAATAATACAAATATAATAATATTATAGAAACGAAAATATGCAAATAAATATAGACAGGTTTTTTTGATCATAATATAAATACATAGTTTAAAGTTTTTTTATAATTATAATTATATATGAATGAACACTTTTTAATATTGTTTTTGTTATGAATAATACATATATAATAATATTATAGGAAGGATAATATACAAATAAATATATATAAATGTTTTTGATCATAATATAAATACATATTTTATAATATTTTTATAATAATAATTATATATGAATGAACACTTTTTAATAATGTTTTTGTTATTAATAATACATATATAATAATATTATAGGAAGGATAATATACAAATAAATATATATAAATGTTTTTGATCATAATATAAATACATATTTTATAATATTTTATAATTATAATTATATATGAATGAACACTTTTTAGTAATGATTTTAATAATAATAATACATATATATTAATATTATAGTAAGGATAATATGCAATTAAATATTGACAGGTTTTTTTTATCATATTATAAATACATATTTTAAAATTTTTATATAAAAATAATTATATATAAATGAACACTTTTTAATGATGTTTTTGTAATTAATAATACATATATAATAATATTATAGGAAGGATAATATGCAAATAAATATTCACAGGTTTTTTTTATCATAATATAAATACATATTTTAAAGTTTTTTATAATAATAATTATATATGAATGAACACTTTTTAGTAATGTTTTTGTAATTAATAATACAAATATAATAATATTATAGAAACGATAATATGAAAATAAATATTGACAGGTTTTTTTGATCATAATATAAATACATAGTTTAAAGTTTTTTTATAATTATAATTATACATGAATGAACACTTTTTAATAATGTTTTTGTTATGAATAATACATATATAATAATATTATAGGAAGGATAATATACAAATAAATATATAAAAATGTTTTTGATCATAATATAAATACATATTTTATAATATTTTTATAATTAAAATTATATATGAATGAACACTTTTTAATAATGTTTTTAATAATAATAATACATATATATTAATATTATAGTAAGGATAATATGCAATTAAATATTGACAGGTTTTTTTTATCATAATATAAATACATATTTTATAATTTTTATATAAAAATAATTATATATGAATGAACACTTTTTAATGATCTTTTTGTTATTAATAATACATATATAATAATATTATAGGAAGGATAATATACAAATAAATATATATAAATGTTTTTGATCATAATATAAATACATATTTTATAATATTTTTATAATAATAATTATATATGAATGAACACTTTTGAATAATGTTTTTGTTATTAATAATACATATATAATAATATTATAGGAAGGATAATATACAAATAAATATATATAAATGTTTTTGATCATAATATAAATACATATTTTATAATATTTTTATAATAATAATTATATATGAATGAACACTTTTTAATAATGTTTTTGTTATTAATAATACATATATAATAATATTATAGGAAGGATAATATGCAAATAAATATTCACAGTTTTTTTTATCATAATATAAATACATATTTTAAAGTTTTTATAATAATAATAATATATGAATGAACACTTTTTAGTAATGTTTTTGTAATTAATAATACAAATATAATAATATTATAGAAACGATAATATGCAATAAATATTGACAGGTTTTTTTGATCATAATATAAATACATAGTTTAAAGTTTTTTTATAATAATAATTATATATGAATGAACACTTTTTAGTAATGTTTTTGTAATTAATAATACAAATATAATAATATTATAGAAACGATAATATGCAAATAAATATTGACGGGTTTTTTTGATCATAATATAAATACATAGTTTAAAGTTTTTTTATAATAATAATTATATATGAATGAACACTTTTTAATAATGTTTTTGTTATGAATAATACATATATAATAATATTATAGGAAGGATAATATACAAATAAATATATATAAATGTTTTTGATCATAATATAAATACATATTTTATAATATTTTTATAATAATAATTATATATGAATGAACGCTTTTTAATAATGTTTTTGTTATTAATAATACATATATAATAATATTATAGGAAGGATAATATACAAATAAATATATATAAATGTTTTTGATCATAATATAAATACATATTTTATAATATTTTTATAATAATAATTTTATATGAATGAATACTTTTGAATAATGTTTTTGTTATTAATAATACATATATAATAATATTATAGGAAGGATAATATACAAATAAATATATATAAATGTTTTTGATCATAATATAAATACATATTTTATAATATTTTTATAATAATAATTATATATGAATGAACACTTTTTAATGATGTTTTTGTAATTAATAATACATATATAATAATATTATAGGAAGGATAATATGCAAATAAATATTCACAGTTTTTTTTTATCATAATATAAATACATATTTTAAAGTTTTTTACAATAATAATTATATATGAATGAACACTTTTTAGTAATGTTTTTGTAATTAATAATACAAATATAATAATATTATAGAAACGATAATATAAAAATAAATATTGACAGGTTTTTTTGATCATAATATAAATACATAGTTTAAAGTTTTTTTATAATTATAATTATATATGAATGAACACTTTTTAATAATGTTTTGTTATGAATAATACATATATAATAATATTATAGGAAGGATAATATACAAATAAATAAATAAAAATGTTTTTGATCATAATATAAATACATATTTTATAATATTTTTATAATTATAATTATATATGAATGAACACTTTTTAATAATGTTTTTAATAATAATAATACATATATATTAATATTATAGTAAGGATAATATGCAATTAAATATTGACAGGTTTTTTTTATCATAATATAAATACATATTTTATAATTTTTATATAAAAATAATTATATATGAATGAACACTTTTTAATGAAGTTTTTGTTATTAATAATACATATATAATAATATTATAGGAAGGATAATATACAAATAAATATATATAAATGTTTTTGATCATAATATAAATACATATTTTATAATATTTTTATAATAATAATAATATATGAATGAACACTTTTTAATAATGTTTTTGTTATTAATAATACATATATAATAATATTATAGGAAGGATAATATACAAATAAATATAGATAAATGTTTTTGATCATAATATAAATACATATTTTATAATATTTTTATAATAATAATAATATATGAATGAACACTTTTTAATAATGTTTTTGTTATTAATAATACATATATAATAATATTATAGGAAGGATAATATACAAATAAATATATATAAATGTTTTTGATCATAATATAGATACATATTTTATAATATTTTTATAATAATAATTATATATGAATGAACACTTTTGAATAATGTTTTTGTTATTAATAATACATATATAATTATATTATAGGAAGGATAATATACAAATAAATATATATAAATGTTTTTGATCATAATATAAATACATATCTTATTATATTTTTATAATTATAATTATATATGAATGAACACTTTTAAGTAATGTTTTTGTAATTAATAATACAAATATAATAATATTATAGAAACAATAATATGCAAATAAATATTGACAGGTTTTTTTAAATCATAATATAAAAACATAGTTTAAAGTTTTTTTATAATTATAATTATATATGAATGAACACTTTTTAATAATGTTTTTGTTATGAATAATACATATATAATAATATTATAGGAAGGATAATATACAAATAAATATATATAAATGTTTTTGATCATAATATAAATACATATCTTATAATATTTTTATAATTATAATTATATATGAATGAACACTTTTAGTAATGTTTTTGTAATTAATAATACAAATATAATAATATTATAGAAACAATAATATGCAATTAAATATTGACAGGTTTTTTTTATCATAATATAAATACATATTTTAAAATTTTTATATAAAAATAATTATATATGAATGAACACTTTTTAATGATGTTTTTGTAATTAATAATACATATATAATAATATTATAGGAAGGATAATATACAAATAAATATATATAAATGTTTTTGATCATAATATAAATACATATTTTATAATATTTTTATAATAATAATTATATATGAATGAACACTTTTGAATAATGTTTTTGTTATTAATAATACATATATAATAATATTATAGGAAGGATAATATACAAATAAATATATATAAATGTTTTTGATCATAATATAAAAACATATTTTATAATATTTTTATAATAATAATTATATATGAATGAACACTTTTTAATAATGTTTTTGTTATTAATAATACATATATAATAATATTATAGGAAGGATAATATGCAAATAAATATTCACAGTCTTTTTTATCATAATAGAAATACATATTTTAAAGTTTTTTATAATAATAATAATATATGAATGAACACTTTTTAGTAATGTTTTTGTAATTAATAATACAAATATAATAATATTATAGAAACGATAATATGCAAATAAATATTGACAGGTTTTTTTGATCATAATATAAATACATAGTTTAAAGTTTTTTTATAATAATAATTATATATGAATGAACACTTTTTAGTAATGTTTTTGTAATTAATAATACAAATATAATAATATTATAGAAACGATAATATGAAAATAAATATTGACAGGTTTTTTTGATCATAATATAAATACATAGTTTAAAGTTTTTTTATAATTATAATTATATATGAATGAACACTTTTTAATAATGTTTTTGTTATGAATAATACATATATAATAATATTATAGGAATGATAATATACAAATAAATATATATAAATGTTTTTGATCATAATATAAATACATATTTTATAATATTTTTATAATAATAATAATATATGAATGAACACTTTTTAATAATGTTTTTGTTATGAATAATACATATATAATAATATTATAGGAAGGATGATATACAAATAAATATATATAAATGTTTTTGATCATAATATAAATACATATTTTATAATATTTTTATAATAATAATTATATATGAATGAACACTTTTTAATAATGTTTTTGTTATTAATAATACATATATAATAATATTATAGGAAGGATAATATACAAATAAATATATATAAATGTTTTTGATCATAATATAAATACATATTTTATAATATTTTTATAATTATAATCATATATGAATGAACACTTTTTAATAATGTTTTTAATAATAATAATACATATATATTAATATTATAGTAAGGATAATATGCAATTAAATATTGACAGGTTTTTTTTTTATCATAATATAAATACATATTTTAAAATTTTTATATAAAAATAATTATATATGAATGAACACTTTTTAATGATGTTTTTGTAATTAATAATACATATATAATAATATTATAGGAAGGATAATATGCAAATAAATATTCACAGGTTTTTTTTATCATAATATAAATACATATTTTAAAATTTTTCTATAAAAATAATTATATATGAATGAACACTTTTTAATGATGTTTTTGTTATTAATAATACATATATAATAATATTATAGGAAGGATAATATACAAATAAATATATATAAATGTTTTTGATCATAATATAAATACATATTTTATAATATTTTTATAATAATAATTTTATATGAATGAACACTTTTGAATAATGTTTTTGTTATTAATAATACATATATAATAATATTATAGGAAGGATAATATACAAATAAATATAAATAAATGTTTTTGATCATAATATAAATACATATTTTATAATATTTTTATAATAATAATTATATATGAATGAACACTTTTTAATAATGTTTTTGTTATTAATAATACATATATAATAATATTATAGGAAGGCTAATATGCAAATACATATTCACAGGTTTTTTTATCATAATATAAATACATATTTTAAAGTTTTTTATAATAATAATAATATATGAATGAACACTTTTTAGTAATGTTTTTGTAATTAATAATACAAATATAATAATATTATAGAAACGATAATATGCAAATAAATATTGACAGGTTTTTTTGATCATAATATAAATACATAGTTTAAAGTTTTTTTATAATAATAATTATATATTAATGAACACTTTTTAGTAATGTTTTTGTAATTAATAATACAAATATAATAATATTATAGAAACGAAAATATGCAAATAAATATAGACAGGTTTTTTTGATCATAATATAAATACATAGTTTAAAGTTTTTTTATAATTATAATTATATATGAATGAACACTTTTTAATATTGTTTTTGTTATGAATAATACATATATAATAATATTATAGGAAGGATAATATACAAATAAATATATATAAATGTTTTTGATCATAATATAAATACATATTTTATAATATTTTTATAATAATAATTATATATGAATGAACACTTTTTAATAATGTTTTTGTTATTAATAATACATATATAATAATATTATAGGAAGGATAATATACAAATAAATATATATAAATGTTTTTGATCATAATATAAATACATATTTTATAATATTTTATAATTATAATTATATATGAATGAACACTTTTTAGTAATGATTTTAATAATAATAATACATATATATTAATATTATAGTAAGGATAATATGCAATTAAATATTGACAGGTTTTTTTATCATATTATAAATACATATTTTAAAATTTTTATATAAAAATAATTATATATAAATGAACACTTTTTAATGATGTTTTTGTAATTAATAATACATATATAATAATATTATAGGAAGGATAATATGCAAATAAATATTCACAGGTTTTTTTTATCATAATATAAATACATATTTTAAAGTTTTTTATAATAATAATTATATATGAATGAACACTTTTTAGTAATGTTTTTGTAATTAATAATACAAATATAATAATATTATAGAAACGATAATATGAAAATAAATATTGACAGGTTTTTTTGATCATAATATAAATACATAGTTTAAAGTTTTTTTATAATTATAATTATACATGAATGAACACTTTTTAATAATGTTTTTGTTATGAATAATACATATATAATAATATTATAGGAAGGATAATATACAAATAAATATATAAAAATGTTTTTGATCATAATATAAATACATATTTTATAATATTTTTATAATTAAAATTATATATGAATGAACACTTTTTAATAATGTTTTTAATAATAATAATACATATATATTAATATTATAGTAAGGATAATATGCAATTAAATATTGACAGGTTTTTTTTATCATAATATAAATACATATTTTATAATTTTTATATAAAAATAATTATATATGAATGAACACTTTTTAATGATCTTTTTGTTATTAATAATACATATATAATAATATTATAGGAAGGATAATATACAAATAAATATATATAAATGTTTTTGATCATAATATAAATACATATTTTATAATATTTTTATAATAATAATTATATATGAATGAACACTTTTGAATAATGTTTTTGTTATTAATAATACATATATAATAATATTATAGGAAGGATAATATACAAATAAATATATATAAATGTTTTTGATCATAATATAAATACATATTTTATAATATTTTTATAATAATAATTATATATGAATGAACACTTTTTAATAATGTTTTTGTTATTAATAATACATATATAATAATATTATAGGAAGGATAATATGCAAATAAATATTCACAGTTTTTTTTATCATAATATAAATACATATTTTAAAGTTTTTATAATAATAATAATATATGAATGAACACTTTTTAGTAATGTTTTTGTAATTAATAATACAAATATAATAATATTATAGAAACGATAATATGCAATAAATATTGACAGGTTTTTTTGATCATAATATAAATACATAGTTTAAAGTTTTTTTATAATAATAATTATATATGAATGAACACTTTTTAGTAATGTTTTTGTAATTAATAATACAAATATAATAATATTATAGAAACGATAATATGCAAATAAATATTGACGGGTTTTTTTGATCATAATATAAATACATAGTTTAAAGTTTTTTTATAATAATAATTATATATGAATGAACACTTTTTAATAATGTTTTTGTTATGAATAATACATATATAATAATATTATAGGAAGGATAATATACAAATAAATATATATAAATGTTTTTGATCATAATATAAATACATATTTTATAATATTTTTATAATAATAATTATATATGAATGAACGCTTTTTAATAATGTTTTTGTTATTAATAATACATATATAATAATATTATAGGAAGGATAATATACAAATAAATATATATAAATGTTTTTGATCATAATATAAATACATATTTTATAATATTTTTATAATTATAATTATATATGAATGAACACTTTTTAATAATGTTTTTAATAATAATAATACATATATATTAATATTATAGTAAGGATAATATGCAATTAAATATTGACAGGTTTTTTTTTATCATAATATAAATACATATTTTAAAATTTTTATATAAAAATAATTATATATGAATGAACACTTTTAAATGATGTTTTTGTTATTAATAATACATATATAATAATATTATAGGAAGGATAATATACAAATAAATATATATAAATGTTTTTGATCATAATATAAATACATATTTTATAATATTTTTATAATAATAATTTTATATGAATGAATACTTTTGAATAATGTTTATGTTATTAATAATACATATATAATAATATTATAGGAAGGATAATATACAAATAAATATATATAAATGTTTTTGATCATAATATAAATACATATTTTATAATATTTTTATAATAATAATTATATATGAATGAACACTTTTTAATGATGTTTTTGTAATTAATAATACATATATAATAATATTATAGGAAGGATAATATGCAAATAAATATTCACAGTTTTTTTTTATCATAATATAAATACATATTTTAAAGTTTTTTACAATAATAATTATATATGAATGAAAACTTTTTAGTAATGTTTTTGTAATTAATAATACAAATATAATAATATTATAGAAACGATAATATAAAAATAAATATTGACAGGTTTTTTTGATCATAATATAAATACATAGTTTAAAGTTTTTTTATAATTATAATTATATATGAATGAACACTTTTTAATAATGTTTTTGTTATGAATAATACATATATAATAATATTATAGGAAGGATAATATACAAATAAATAAATAAAAATGTTTTTGATCATAATATAAATACATATTTTATAATATTTTTATAATAATAATAATATATGAATGAACACTTTTTAATAATGTTTTTGTTATGAATAATACATATATAATAATATTATAGGAAGGATGATATACAAATAAATATATATAAATGTTTTTGATCATAATATAAATACATATTTTATAATATTTTTATAATAATAATTATATATGAATGAACACTTTTTAATAATGTTTTTGTTATTAATAATACATATATAATAATATTATAGGAAGGATAATATACAAATAAATATATATAAATGTTTTTGATCATAATATAAATACATATTTTATAATATTTTTATAATTATAATCATATATGAATGAACACTTTTTAATAATGTTTTTAATAATAATAATACATATATATTAATATTATAGTAAGGATAATATGCAATTAAATATTGACAGGTTTTTTTTTTATCATAATATAAATACATATTTTAAAATTTTTATATAAAAATAATTATATATGAATGAACACTTTTTAATGATGTTTTTGTAATTAATAATACATATATAATAATATTATAGGAAGGATAATATGCAAATAAATATTCACAGGTTTTTTTTATCATAATATAAATACATATTTAAAATTTTTCTATAAAAATAATTATATATGAATGAACACTTTTTAATGATGTTTTTGTTATTAATAATACATATATAATAATATTATAGGAAGGATAATATACAAATAAATATATATAAATGTTTTTGATCATAATATAAATACATATTTTATAATATTTTTATAATAATAATTATATATGAATGAACACTTTTTAATAATGTTTTTGTTATTAATAATACATATATAATAATATTATAGGAAGGATAATATACAAATAAATATATATAAATGTTTTTGATCATAATATAAATACATATTTTATAATATTTTATAATTATAATTATATATGAATGAACACTTTTTAGTAATGATTTTAATAATAATAATACATATATATTAATATTATAGTAAGGATAATATGCAATTAAATATTGACAGGTTTTTTTATCATATTATAAATACATATTTTAAAATTTTTATATAAAAATAATTATATATAAATGAACACTTTTTAATGATGTTTTTGTAATTAATAATACATATATAATAATATTATAGGAAGGATAATATGCAAATAAATATTCACAGGTTTTTTTTATCATAATATAAATACATATTTTAAAGTTTTTTATAATAATAATTATATATGAATGAACACTTTTTAGTAATGTTTTTGTAATTAATAATACAAATATAATAATATTATAGAAACGATAATATGAAAATAAATATTGACAGGTTTTTTTGATCATAATATAAATACATAGTTTAAAGTTTTTTTATAATTATAATTATACATGAATGAACACTTTTTAATAATGTTTTTGTTATGAATAATACATATATAATAATATTATAGGAAGGATAATATACAAATAAATATATAAAAATGTTTTTGATCATAATATAAATACATATTTTATAATATTTTTATAATTAAAATTATATATGAATGAACACTTTTTAATAATGTTTTTAATAATAATAATACATATATATTAATATTATAGTAAGGATAATATGCAATTAAATATTGACAGGTTTTTTTTATCATAATATAAATACATATTTTATAATTTTTATATAAAAATAATTATATATGAATGAACACTTTTTAATGATCTTTTTGTTATTAATAATACATATATAATAATATTATAGGAAGGATAATATACAAATAAATATATATAAATGTTTTTGATCATAATATAAATACATATTTTATAATATTTTTATAATAATAATTATATATGAATGAACACTTTTGAATAATGTTTTTGTTATTAATAATACATATATAATAATATTATAGGAAGGATAATATACAAATAAATATATATAAATGTTTTTGATCATAATATAAATACATATTTTATAATATTTTTATAATAATAATTATATATGAATGAACACTTTTTAATAATGTTTTTGTTATTAATAATACATATATAATAATATTATAGGAAGGATAATATGCAAATAAATATTCACAGTTTTTTTTATCATAATATAAATACATATTTTAAAGTTTTTATAATAATAATAATATATGAATGAACACTTTTTAGTAATGTTTTTGTAATTAATAATACAAATATAATAATATTATAGAAACGATAATATGCAATAAATATTGACAGGTTTTTTTGATCATAATATAAATACATAGTTTAAAGTTTTTTTATAATAATAATTATATATGAATGAACACTTTTTAGTAATGTTTTTGTAATTAATAATACAAATATAATAATATTATAGAAACGATAATATGCAAATAAATATTGACGGGTTTTTTTGATCATAATATAAATACATAGTTTAAAGTTTTTTTATAATAATAATTATATATGAATGAACACTTTTTAATAATGTTTTTGTTATGAATAATACATATATAATAATATTATAGGAAGGATAATATACAAATAAATATATATAAATGTTTTTGATCATAATATAAATACATATTTTATAATATTTTTATAATAATAATTATATATGAATGAACGCTTTTTAATAATGTTTTTGTTATTAATAATACATATATAATAATATTATAGAAGGATAATATACAAATAAATATATATAAATGTTTTTGATCATAATATAAATACATATTTTATAATATTTTTATAATTATAATTATATATGAATGAACACTTTTTAATAATGTTTTTAATAATAATAATACATATATATTAATATTATAGTAAGGATAATATGCAATTAAATATTGACAGGTTTTTTTTTATCATAATATAAATACATATTTTAAAATTTTTATATAAAAATAATTATATATGAATGAACACTTTTAAATGATGTTTTTGTTATTAATAATACATATATAATAATATTATAGGAAGGATAAATATACAAATAAATATATATAAATGTTTTTGATCAATAATATAAATACATATTTTATAATATTTTTATAATAATAATTTTATATGAATGAATACTTTTGAATAATGTTTATGTTATTAATAATACATATATAATAATATTATAGGAAGGATAATATACAAATAAATATATATAAATGTTTTTGATCATAATATAAATACATATTTTATAATATTTTTATAATAATAATTATATATGAATGAACACTTTTTAATGATGTTTTTGTAATTAATAATACATATATAATAATATTATAGGAAGGATAATATGCAAATAAATATTCACAGTTTTTTTTTATCATAATATAAATACATATTTTAAAGTTTTTACAATAATAATTATATATGAATGAAAACTTTTTAGTAATGTTTTTGTAATTAATAATACAAATATAATAATATTATAGAAACGATAATATAAAAATAAATATTGACAGGTTTTTTTGATCATAATATAAATACAATAGTTTAAAGTTTTTTTATAATTATAATTATATATGAATGAACACTTTTTAATAATGTTTTTGTTATGAATAATACATATATAATAATTTATAGGAAGGATAATATACAAATAAATAAATAAAAATGTTTTTGATCATAATATAAATACATATTTTATAATATTTTTATTAATTATAATTATATATGAAATTGAACACTTTTTAATAATGTTTTTAATAATAATAATTACATATATATTAATATTATAGTAAGGATAATATGCAATTAAATATTGACAGGTTTTTTTTATCATAATATAAATACATATTTTATAATTTTTATATAAAAATAATTATATATGAATGAACACTTTTTAATGAAGTTTTTGTTATTAATAATACATATATAATAATATTATAGGAAGGATAATATACAAATAAATATATATAAATGTTTTTGATCATAATATAAATACATATTTTATAATATTTTTATAATAATAATTATATATGAATGAACACTTTTGAATAATGTTTTTGTTATTAATAATACATATATAATAATATTATAGAAAGGATAATATACAAATAAATATATATAAATGTTTTTGATCATAATATAAATACATATTTTATAATATTTTTATAATAATAATTATATATGAATGAACACTTTTTAATAATGTTTTTGTTATTAATAATACATATATAATAATATTATAGGAAGGATAATATGCAAATAAATATTCACAGGTTTTTTTATCATAATATAAATACATATTTTAAAGTTTTTTATAATAATAATAATATATGAATGAACACTTTTTAGTAATGTTTTTGTAATTAATAATACAAATATAATAATATTATAGAAACGATAATATGCAAATAAATATTGACATTTTTTTTTGATCATAATATAAATACATAGTTTAAAGTTTTTTTATAATAATAATTATATATGAATGTACACTTTTTAGTAATGTTTTTGTAATTAATAATACAAATATAATAATATTATAGAAACGATAATATGCAAATAAATATTGACAGGATTTTTTGATCATAATATAAATACATAGTTTAAAGTTTTTTTATAATTATAATTATATATGAATGAACACTTTTTAATAATGTTTTTGTTATAAATAATACATATATAATAATATTATAGGAAGGATAATATACAAATAAATATATATAAATGTTTTTGATCATAATATAAATAGATATTTTATAATATTTTTATAATAATAATAATATATGAATGAACACTTTTTAATAATGTTTTTGTTATGAATAATACATATATAATAATATTATAGGAAGGATAATATACAAATAAATATATATAAATGTTTTTGATCATAATATAAATACACATTTTATAATATTTTTATAATAATAATTATATATGAATGAACACTTTTTAATAATGTTTTTGTTATTAATAATACATATATAATAATATTATAGGAAGGATAATATACAAATAAATATTTATAAATGTTTTTGATCATAATATAAATACATATTTTATAATATTTTTATAATAATAATTTTATATGAATGAACACTTTTGAATAATGTTTTTGTTATTAATAATACATATATGATAATATTATAGGAAGGATAATATACAAATAAATATATATAAATGTTTTTGATCATAATATAAATACATATTTTATAATATTTTTATAATAATAATTATATATGAATAAACACTTTTTAGTAATGTTTTTGTAATTAATAATACAAATATAATAATATTATAGAAACGATAATATGAAAATAAATATTGACAGGTTTTTTTGATCATAATATAAATACATATCTTATAATATTTTTATAATTATAATTATATATGAATGAACACTTTTTAATAATGTTTTTAATAATAATAATACATATATATTAATATTATAGTAAGGATAATACGCAATTAAATATTGACATGTTTTTTTATCATAATATGAATACATATTTTAAAATTTTTATATAAAAATAATTATATATAAATGAACACTTTTTAATGATGTTTTTGTAATTAATAATACATATATAATAATATTATAGGAAGGATAATATGCAAATAAATATTCACAGGTTTTTTTTATCATAATATAAATACATATTTTAAAGTTTTTTATATTAATAATTATATATGAATGAACACTTTTTAGTAATGTTTTTGTAATTAATAATACAAATATAATAATATTATAGAAACGATAATATGAAAATAAATATTGACAGGTTTTTTTGATCATAATATAAATACATAGTTTAAAGTTTTTTTATAATTATAATTATATATGAATGAACACTTTTTATTAATGTTTTTGTTATGAATAATACATATATAATAATATTATAGGAAGGAAAATATACAAATAAATATATATAAATGTTTTTGATCATAATATAAATACAAATTTTATAATATTTTTATAATTATAATTATATATGAATGAACACTTTTTAATAATTTTTTTAATAATAATAATACATATATATTAATATTATAGTAAGGATAATATGCAATTAAATATTGACAGGTTTTTTTTATCATATTATAAATACATATTTTAAAATTTTTATATAAAAATAATTATATATGAATGAACACTTTTTAATGATGTTTTTGTAATTAATAATACATATATAATAATATTATAGGAAGGATAATATGCAAATAAATATTCACAGGTTTTTTTTATCATAATATAAATACATATTTTAAAGTTTTTTTATAATAATAATTATATATGAATGAACACTTTTTAGTAATGTTTTTGTAATTAATAATACAAATATAATAATATTATAGAAACGATAATATGAAAATAAATATTGACAGGTTTTTTTTATCATAATATAAATACATAGTTTAAAGTTTTTTTATAATTATAATTATATATGAATGAACACTTTTTAATAATGTTTTTGTTATGAATAATACATATATAATAATATTATAGGAAGGATAATATACAAATAAATATATATAAATGTTTTTGATCATAATATAAATACATATTTTATAATATTTTTATAATAATAATTATATATGAATGAACACTTTTTAATAATGTTTTTAATAATAATAATAATACATATATATTAATATTATAGTAAGGATAATATGCAATTAAATATTGACAGGTTTTTTTTATCATAATATAAATACATATTTTATAATTTTTATATAAAAATAATTATATATGAATGAACACTTTTTAATGATGTTTTTGTTATTAATAATACATATATAATAATATTATAGGAAGGATAATATACAAATAAATATATATAATTGTTTTTGATCATAATATAAATACATATTTTATAATATTTTTATAATAATAATTATATATGAATGAACACTTTTGAATAATGTTTTTGTTATTAATAATACATATATAATAATATTATAGGAAGGATAATATACAAATAAATATATATAAATGTTTTTGATCATAATATAAATACATATTTTATAATATTTTTATAATAATAATTATATATGAATGAACACTTTTTAATAATGTTTTTGTTATTAATAATACATATATAATAATATTATAGGAAGGATAATATGCAAATAAATATTCACAGGTTTTTTTATCATAATATAAATACATATTTTAAAGTTTTTTATAATAATAATAATATATGAATAAACACTTTTTAGTAATGTTTTTGTAATTAATAATACAAATATAATAATATTATAGAAACGATAATATGCAATAAATATTGACAGGTTTTTTTGATCATAATATAAATACATAGTTTAAAGTTTTTTTTTAATAATAATTATATATGAATGAACACTTTTTAGTAATGTTTTTGTAATTAATAATACAAATATAATAATATTATAGAAACGATAATATGCAAATAAATATTGACGGGTTTTTTTGATCATAATATAAATACATAGTTTAAAGTTTTTTTATAATTATAATTATATATGAATGAACACTTTTTAATAATGTTTTTGTTATGAATAATACATATATAATAATATTATAGGAAGGATAATATACAAATAAATATATATAAATGTTTTTGATCATAATATAAATACATATTTTATAATATTTTTATAATAATAATTATATATGAATGAACGCTTTTTAATAATGTTTTTGTTATTAATAATACATATATAATAATATTATAGGAAGGATAAAATACAAATAAATATATATAAATGTTTTTGATCATAATATAAATACATATTTTATAATATTTTTATAATTATAATTATATATGAATGAACACTTTTTAATAATGTTTTTAATAATAATAATACATATATATTAATATTATAGTAAGGATAATATGCAATTAAATATTGACAGGTTTTTTTTATCATAATATAAATACATATTTTATAATATTTTTATAATAATAATTTTATATGAATGAATACTTTTGAATAATGTTTTTGTTATTAATAATACATATATAATAATATTATAGGAAGGATAATATACAAATAAATATATATAAATGTTTTTGATCATAATATAAATACATATTTTATAATATTTTTATAATAATAATTATATATGAATGAACACTTTTTAATGATGTTTTTGTAATTAATAATACATATATAATAATATTATAGGAAGGATAATATGCAAATAAATATTCACAGTTTTTTTTTATCATAATATAAATACATATTTTAAAATTTTTATATAAAAATAATTATATATGAATGAACACTTTTTAATGATGTTTTTGTAATTAATAATACATATATAATAATATTATAGGAAGGATAATATGCAAATAAATATTCACAGGTTTTTTTTATCATAATATAAATACATATTTTAAAGTTTTTTATAATAATAATTATATATGAATGAACACTTTTTAGTAATGTTTTTGTAATTAATAATACAAATATAATAATATTATAGAAACGATAATATGAAAATAAATATTGACAGGTTTTTTTGATCATAATATAAATACATAGTTTAAAGTTTTTTTATAATTATAATTATATATGAATGAACACTTTTTAATAATGTTTTTGTTATGAATAATACATATATAATAATATTATAGGAAGGATAATATACAAATAAATATATAAAAATGTTTTTGATCATAATATAAATACATATTTTATAATATTTTTATAATTATAATTATATATGAATGAACACTTTTTAATAATGTTTTTAATAATAATAATACATATATATTAATATTATAGTAAGGATAATATGCAATTAAATATTGACAGGTTTTTTTTATCATAATATAAATACATATTTTATAATTTTTATATAAAAATAATTATATATGAATGAACACTTTTTAGTAATGTTTTTGTAATTAATAATACAAATATAATAATATTATAGAAACGATAATATGCAATAAATATTGACAGGTTTTTTTGATCATAATATAAATACATAGTTTAAAGTTTTTTTTTTAATAATAATTATATATGAATGAACACTTTTTAGTAATGTTTTTGTAATTAATAATACAAATATAATAATATTATAGAAACGATAATATGCAAATAAATATTGACGGGTTTTTTTGATCATAATATAAATACATAGTTTAAAGTTTTTTTATAATTATAATTATATATGAATGAACACTTTTTAATAATGTTTTTGTTATGAATAATACATATATAATAATATTATAGGAAGGATAATATACAAATAAATATATATAAATGTTTTTGATCATAATATAAATACATATTTTATAATATTTTTATAATAATAATTATATATGAATGAACGCTTTTTAATAATGTTTTTGTTATTAATAATACATATATAATAATATTATAGGAAGGATAAAATACAAATAAATATATATAAATGTTTTTGATCATAATATAAATACATATTTTATAATATTTTTAATAATTATAATTATATATGAATGAACACTTTTTAATAATGTTTTTAATAATAATAATACATATATATTAATATTATAGTAAGGATAATATGCAATTAAATATTGACAGGTTTTTTTTATCATAATATAAATACATATTTTAAAATTTTTATATAAAAATAATTATATATGAATGAACACTTTTAAATGATGTTTTTGTTATTAATAATACATATATAATAATATTATAGGAAGGATAATATACAAATAAATATATATATAAATGTTTTTAATCATAATATAAATACATATTTTATAATATTTTTATAATAATAATTTTATATGAATGAATACTTTTGAATAATGTTTTTGTTATTAATAATACATATATAATAATATTATAGGAAGGATAATATACAAATAAATATATATAAATGTTTTTGATCATAATATAAATACATATTTTATAATATTTTTATAATAATAATTATATATGAATGAACACTTTTTAATGATGTTTTTGTAATTAATAATACATATATAATAATATTATAGGAAGGATAATATGCAAATAAATATATATAAATGTTTTCGATCATAATATAAATACATATTTTATAATATTTTTATAATAATAATAATATACGAATGAACACTTTTTAGTAATGTTTTTGTAATTAATAATACAAATATAATAATATTATAGAAACGATAATATGCAAATAAATATTGACGGGTTTTTTTGATCATAATATAAATACATAGTTTAAAGTTTTTTTATAATTATAATTAAATATGAATGAACACTTTTTAATAATGTTTTTGTTATGAATAATACATATATAATAATATTATAGGAAGGATAATATACAAATAAATATATATAAATGTTTTTGATCATAATATAAATACATATTTTATAATATTTTTATAATAATAATTATATATGAATGAACGCTTTTTAATAATGTTTTTGTTATTAATAATACATATATAATAATATTATAGGAAGGATAAAATACAAATAAATATATATAAATGTTTTTGATCATAATATAAATACATATTTTATAATATTTTTAATAATTATAATTATATATGAATGAACACTTTTTAATAATGTTTTTAATAATAATAATACATATATATTAATATTATAGTAAGGATAATATGCAATTAAATATTGACAGGTTTTTTTTATCATAATATAAATACATATTTTAAAATTTTTATATAAAAATAATTATATATGAATGAACACTTTTAAATGATGTTTTTGTTATTAATAATACATATATAATAATATTATAGGAAGGATAATATACAAATAAATATATATATAAATGTTTTTAATCATAATATAAATACATATTTTATAATATTTTTATAATAATAATTTTATATGAATGAATACTTTTGAATAATGTTTTTGTTATTAATAATACATATATAATAATATTATAGGAAGGATAATATACAAATAAATATATATAAATGTTTTTGATCATAATATAAATACATATTTTATAATATTTTTATAATAATAATTATATATGAATGAACACTTTTTAATGATGTTTTTGTAATTAATAATACATATAATAATATTATAGGAAGGATAATATGCAAATAAATATTCACAGTTTTTTTTTTATCATAATATAAATACATATTTTAAAGTTTTTTACAATAATAATTATATATGAATGAACACTTTTTAGTAATGTTTTTGTAATTAATAATACAAATATAATAATATTATAGAAACGATAATATGAAAATAAATATTGACAGTTTTTTTTTATCATAATATAAATACATAGTTTAAAGTTTTTTTATAATTATAATTATATATGAATGAACACTTTTTAATAATGTTTTTGTTATGAATAATACATATATAATAATATTATAGGAAGGATAATATACAAATAAATATATAAAAATGTTTTTGATCATAATATAAATACATATTTTATAATATTTTTATAATTATAATTATATATGAATGAACACTTTTTAATAATGTTTTTAATAATAATAATACATATATATTAATATTATAGTAAGGATAATATGCAATTAAATATTGACAGGTTTTTTTTATCATAATATAAATACATATTTTATAATTTTTATATAAAAATAATTATATATGAATGAACACTTTTTAATGAAGTTTTTGTTATTAATAATACATATATAATAATATTATAGGAAGGATAATATACAAATAAATATATATAAATGTTTTTGATCATAATATAAATACATATTTTATAATATTTTTATAATAATAATTATATATGAATGAACACTTTTGAATAATGTTTTTGTTATTAATAATACATATATAATAATATTATAGGAAGGATAATATACAAATAAATATATATAAATGTTTTTGATCATAATATAAATACATATTTTATAATATTTTTATAATAATAATTATATATGAATGAACACTTTTTAATAATGTTTTTGTTATTAATAATACATATATAATAATATTATAGGAAGGATAATATGCAAATAAATATTCACAGGTTTTTTTATCATAATATAAATACATATTTTAAAGTTTTTTATAATAATAATAATAATATATGAATGAACACTTTTTAGTAATGTTTTTGTAATTAATAATACAAATATAATAATATTATAGAAACGATAATATACAAATAAATATTGACATTTTTTTTATCATAATATAAATACATAGTTTAAAGTTTTTTTATAATAATAATTATATATGAATGAACACTTTTTAGTAATGTTTTTGTAATTAATAATACAAATATAATAATATTATAGAAACGATAATATGCAAATAAATATTGACAGGTTTTTTTGATCATAATATAAATACATAGTTTAAAGTTTTTTTATAATTATAATTATATATGAATGAACACTTTTTAATAATATTTTTGTTATAAATAATACATATATAATAATATTATAGGAAGGATAATATACAAATAAATATATATAAATGTTTTTGATCATAATATAAATACATATTTTATAATATTTTTATAATAATAATAATATATGAATGAACACTTTTTAATAATGTTTTTGTTATGAATAATACATATATAATCATATTATAGGAAGGATAATATACAAATAAATATATATAAATGTTTTTGATCATAATATAAATACACATATTATAATATTTTTATAATAATAATTATATATGAATGAACACTTTTTAATAATGTTTTTGTTATTAATAATACATATATAATAATATTATAGGAAGGATAATATACAAATAAATATTTATAAATGTTTTTGATCATAATATAAATACATATTTTATAATATTTTTATAATAATAATTTTATATGAATGAACACTTTTGAATAATGTTTTTGTTATTAATAATACATATATAATAATATTATAGGAAGGATAATATACAAATAAATATATATAAATGTTTTTGATCATAATATAAATACATATTTTATAATATTTTTATAATAATAATTATATATGAATGAACACTTTTTAATGATGTTTTTGTAATTAATAATACATATATAATAATATTATAGGAAGGATAATATGCAAATAAATATTCTCAGTTTTTTTTATCTTAATATAAATACATATTTTAAAGTTTTTTATAATAATAATTATATATGAATGAACACTTTTTAGTAATGTTTTTGTAATTAATAATACAAATATAATAATATTATAGAAACGATAATATGAAAATAAATATTGACAGGTTTTTTTGATCATAATATAAATACATATCTTATAATATTTTTATAATTATAATTATATATGAATGAACACTTTTTAATAATGTTTTTAATAATAATAATACATATATATTAATATTATAGTAAGGATAATACGCAATTAAATATTGACATGTTTTTTTATCATAATATGAATACATATTTTAAAATTTTTATATAAAAATAATTATATATGAATGAACACTTTTTAATGATGTTTTTGTAATTAATAATACATATATAATAATATTATAGGAAGGATAATATGCAAATAAATATTCACAGGTTTTTTTTATCATAATATAAATACATATTTTAAAGTTTTTTATATTAATAATTATATATGAATGAACACTTTTTAGTAATGTTTTTGTAATTAATAATACAAATATAATAATATTATAGAAACGATAATATGAAAATAAATATTGACAGGTTTTTTTGATCATAATATAAATACATAGTTTAAAGTTTTTTTATAATTATAATTATATATGAATGAACACTTTTTATTAATGTTTTTGTTATGAATAATACATATATAATAATATTATAGGAAGGAAAATATACAAATAAATATATATAAATGTTTTTGATCATAATATAAATACATATTTTATAATATTTTTATAATTATAATTATATATGAATGAACACTTTTTAATAATTTTTTTAATAATAATAATACATATATATTAATATTATAGAAACGATAATATGAGAATAAATATTGACAGGTTTTTTTGATCATAATATAAATACATAGTTTAAAGTTTTTTTATAATTATAATTATATATGAATAAACACTTTTTAATAATGTTTTTGTTATGAATAATACATATATAATAATATTATAGGAAGGATAATATACAAATAAATATATATAAATGTTTTTGATCATAATATAAATACATATTTTATAATATTTTTATAATAATAATTATATATGAATGAACACTTTTTAATAATGTTTTTGTTATTGAAAATACATATATAATAATATTATAGGAAGGATAATATACAAATAAATATATATAAATGTTTTTGATCATAATATAAATACATATTTTATAATATTTTTATAATTATAATTATATATGAATGAACACTTTTTAATAATGTTTTTAATAATAATAATACATATATATTAATATTATAATAAGGATAATATGCAATTAAATATTGACAGGTTTTTTTTATCATAATATAAATACATATTTTAAAATATTTATATAAAAATAATTATATATGAATGAACACTTTTTAGTGATGTTTTTGTTATTAATAATACATATATAATAATATTATAGGAAGGATAATATACAAATAAATATATATAAATGTTTTTGATCATAATATAAATACATATTTTATAATATTTTTATAATAATAATTATATATGAATGAACACTTTTTAATAATGTTTTTGTTATTAATAATACATATATAATAATATTATAGGAAGGATAATATGCAAATAAATATTCACAGGTTTTTTTATCATAATATAAATACATATTTTAAAGTTTTTTATAATAATAATAATATATGAATGAACACTTTTTAGTAATGTTTTTGTAATTAATAATACAAATATAATAATATTATAGAAACGATAATATGCAAATAAATATTGACAGGTTTTTTTGATCATAATATAAATACATAGTTTAAAGTTTTTTTATAATTATAATTATATATGAATGAACACTTTTTATTAATGTTTTTGTTATGAATAATACATATATAATAATATTATAGGAAGGAAAATATACAAATAAATATATATAAATGTTTTTGATCATAATATAAATACATATTTTATAATATTTTTATAATTATAATTATATATGAATGAACACTTTTTAATAATTTTTTTAATAATAATAATACATATATATTAATATTATAGTAAGGATAATATGCAATTAAATATTGACAGGTTTTTTTTATCATAATATAAATACATATTTTAAAATTTTTATATAAAAATAATTATATATGAATGAACACTTTTTAATGATGTTTTTGTAATTAATAATACATATATAATAATATTATAAGAAGGATAATATGCAAATAAATATTCACAGGTTTTTTTTATCATAATATAAATACATATTTTAAAGTTTTTTATAATAATAATTATATATGAATGAACACTTTTTAGTAATGTTTTTGTAATTAATAATACAAATATAATAATATTATAGAAACGATAATATGAAAATAAATATTGACAGGTTTTTTTGATCATAATATAAATACATAGTTTAAAGTTTTTTTATAATTATAATTATATATGAATGAACACTTTTTAATAATGTTTTTGTTATGAATAATACATATATAATAATATTATAGGAAGGATAATATACAAATAAATATATATAAATGTTTTTGATCATAATATAAATACATATTTTATAATATTTTTATAATTATAATTATATATGAATGAACACTTTTTAATAATGTTTTTAATAATAATAATGCATATATATTAATATTATAGTAAGGATAATATGCAATTAAATATTGACAGGTTTTTTTATCATAATATAAATACATATTTTAAAATCTTTATATAAAAATAATTATATATGAATGAACACTTTTTAATGATGTTTTTGTAATTAATAATACATATATAATAATATATTAGGAAGGATAATATGCAAATAAATATTCACAGGTTTTTTTTATCATAATATAAATACATATTTTAAAGTTTTTTATAATAATAATTATATATGAATGAACACTTTTTAGTAATGTTTTTGTAATTAATAATACAAATATAATAATATTATAGAAACGATAATATGCAAATAAATATTGACAGGTTTTTTTGATCATAATATAAATACATAGTTTAAAGTTTTTTTATAATTATAATTATATATGAATGAACACTTTTTAATAATGTTTTTAATAATAATAATACATATATATTAATATTATAGTAAGGATAATATGCAATTAAATATTGACAGGTTTTTTTTATCATAATATAAATACATATTTTAAAATTTTTATATAAAAATAATTATATATGAATGAACACTTTTTAATGATGTTTTTGTTATTAATAATACATATATAATAATATTATAGGAAGGATAATATACAAATAAATATATATAAATGTTTTTGATCATAATGTAAATAAATATTTTATAATATTTTTATAATAATAATTATATATGAATGAACACTTTTGAATAATGTTTTTGTTATTAATAATACATATATAATAATATTATAGGAAGGATAATATACAAATAAATATATATAAATGTTTTTGATCATAATATAAATACATATTTTATAATATATATATAATATAATTTTATAATATAATACATATATAATAATATTATAGGAAGGATAATATACAAATAAATATATACAAATGTTTTTGATCATAATATAAATACATATTTTATAATATTTTTATAATTATAATTATATATGAATGAACACTTTTTAATAATGTTTTTGTTATTAATAATACATATATAATAATATTATAGGAAGGATAATATACAAATAAATATATATAAATGTTTTTGATCATAATATAAATACATATTTTATAATATTTTTATAATAATAATAATATATGAATGAACACTTTTTTATAATGTTTTTGTTATTATAATACATATATAATAATATTATAGGAAGGATAATATACAAATAAATATATATAAATGTTTTTGATCATAATATAAATAAATATTTTATAATATTTTTATAATAATAATTATATATGAATGAACACTTTTGAATAATGTTTTTGTTATTAATAATACATATATAATAATATTATAGGAAGGATAATATACAAATAAATATATATAAATGTTTTTGATCATAATATAAATACATATTTTATAATATTTTTATAATAATAATTATATATGAATGAACACTTTTTAATAATGTTTTTGTTATAAATAATACATATATAATAATATTATAGGGAGGATAATATACAAATAAATATATATAAATGTTTTTGATCATAATATAAATACATATTTTATACTATTTTTATAATTATAATTATATATGAATGAACACTTTTTAATAATGATTTTAATAATAATAATACATATATATTAATATTATAGTAAGGATAATATGCAATTAAATATTGACAGGTTTTTTTAAATCATATTATAAATACATATTTTAAAATTTTTATATAAAAATAATTATATATGAATGAACACTTTTTAATGATGTTTTTGTAATTAATAATACATATATAATAATATTATAGGAAGGATAATATGCAAATAAATATTCACAGGTTTTTTTATCATAATATAAATACATATTTTAAAGTTTTTTATATTAATAATTATATATGAATGAACACTTTTTAGTAATGTTTTTGTAATTAATAATACAAATATAATAATATTATAGAAACGATAATATGAAAATAAATATTGACAGGTTTTTTTGATCATAATATAAATACATAGTTTAAAGTTTTTTTATAATTATAATTATATATGAATGAACACTTTTTAATAATGTTTTTGTTATGAATAATACATATATAATAATATTATAGGAAGGATAATATACAAATAAATATATATAAATGTTTTTGATCATAATATAAATACATATCTTATAATATTTTTATAATTATAATTATATATGAATGAACACTTTTTAATAATGTTTTTAATAATAATAATGCATATAAATTAATATTATAGTAAGGATAATACGCAATTAAATATTGACATGATTTTTTATCATAATATAAATACATATTTTAAAATTTTTATATAAAAATAATTATATATGAATGAACACTTTTTAATGATGTTTTTGTAATTAATAATACATATATAATAATATTATAGGAAGGATAATATGCAAATAAATATTCACAGGTTTTTTTATCATAATATAAATACATATTTTAAAGTTTTTTATATTAATAATTATATATGAATGAACACTTTTTAGTAATGTTTTTGTAATTAATAATACAAATATAATAATATTATAGAAACGATAATATGAAAATAAATATTGACAGGTTTTTTTGATCATAATATAAATACATAGTTTAAAGTTTTTTTATAATTATAATTATATATGAATGAACACTTTTTATTAATGTTTTTGTTATGAATAATACATTGCGAGTCCCATGCCTCACTTTAAGTTTAAGTTTCCTAAAATGATTCACTCGCTTAGCTTAGTCAAGAGGTGTTAGGTTAATGAGACATAAGACTGCTTAAGGGTGTTACTCAACGTGTAATGAACAAAAATTTAAATTTAGAAAAACAACAAAAGTAACAAAAAGTTACAACAGCAAAAGAAAACTAAGAAAAGGCAAAAAACAACAATAATAAGATAAATTAATTTGCAACGTTAAATTTACAAGAAAAGAAAATCAATTGAAAATGTAAAAGAATTAGTTACTGACAAATTATATGACTTTTATGTTTGACAAAGTGTTTGTTAGATATTTTATTCTTTCTACATACTGTCTATTGTCCCAGAAGCACACGCACACCGATACACGCACTCCCAAACTCCCGATCTTCTTTCTCCGGTGGCCCGTGGTGATCTCCTCGATGTTTTCCTTCAGATCCTCCAGCTCCAAGAGTCTTGACCCCTCCATCTTCTTCATTAGCCCTTCTCATTGGCTGATTACCGATAGGGTGTGTGGCTTATAGGTTAACGGTGTTTCTTGGAAGTCAGCCCTACCGGTCATCGCCTAGCTCACATCAGCTGGGAAAGGAATTTGTAAATCGATGCTCATGCTACTGTTCAACTCTGTTCACACCAACTGGTCGACTAAGTGTAATGTGAACAGAGTGTCTGCATAGATGAGCACCGTGGGTACGGGGTTAATCCCCTTTCTTACACCCCCCTGGTTAAAACGTCAACCTACCACCGGTTGACAATAAAAAAGAAAGAAAAACAACTTAAGGAGATACGCGGAAACATCAATCGCGAAGGTGGGAATCGAACGGATATCTTGATGTGCGTTCCGACTCTTCTTCCCCCCTTCCTGCGACGCGACACGATCTTGAGGATCGGCGCATTTGCTTGTTCGCGACCCTTCCAGCGACGCGGTAGAATGAGCTGGTGGTGTATAGCTCATAGTCGCTCACGTCTTCTTTCGCCCCATCGAGTCTCCTTAAGTTAATTGATTGTTTCATTAATTTTGAACTATTTAAATATTAGCTGTTTGTTAAGATATTTTTTTATATTTTTTTTTATTATTAATTATTTTTTGATGTTGAGATTATAAATGATTTATTCTGGGTAACACTTTATTATATTAATAGTCTTTTTGAGGGGTTTGAGGTTTTGTGATTAGTTTAATTTTAATATTGGGTAAATGGATGAAATATGCTGAAATAATGAGTAAGATTGTTAATATTATTATCCAGACTAATAAAATGTTTGATGAGATTTAGGGATCGATTGGGTTAATTTAGTGGCGCGACAGAATGAAATGGAGTTACGATTTATGAGACTTCATTAAATTATTCCGGTCACGAATTTCCGCGCCAGTTGATAGAGTAGGTTGCCATATGAGAAGGATAGCGGCGAGCACAGCTGGGACGGTGAAATGGGCAGCATCACGGCGTCAGGGTTGAAAGGACGGCGAGTGCTGACTATGCGATGACGATGAAGTCATGTCGTGTTGCGGTGACCTTGTACTTGGTGTTGGCTTCAGGGACTCTTTTACTGCTGAAACTTACTTAACAGTGGAATTAGTACATTACATGTTTTAATAGATTTATTCACAAATGTTGGTACTTGGTAACATACAATTTTAATTGATTCATATGCTTTCCCTACTAACACTATCTATCTACTTATTGTAATGAATATTTAGTTGTTTGAAATTTATGTTACATGGAACTTAAAATATGACACTTGAATGATACCTGATGTTGTTAGACACATAAATACTATGTTCAAAATGGTATACACAATTACTTTATGACGACACTTTGTTATAGGAGTTTTGAACATAAATGTTTTATTTTAATTATTTATGAATTCTTGCGTGAAAGTCCTTTCTTTCCTTAATAATCTAGAGAGTTGTAAAGAAAATTTTTTGAGTGAATAATTAAGGGTGATCAATCCTTAATTACTTCTCGTTGAGTGGAGTTTGTCCTTGGGCTGTACACCAAACCAACTTGTATGTCACTGAATGTCACTAATTATTATTCATCTTACGCGCACTAGTAAAATCACTAAGTGTCCAACGTGTAAGTAAGTTGCTCGTTACAAGAACTAAAAATACAGTCACAATGGTATACTTGATTACGATTGTCTGTGTGTGTCTGCGTGGCCACGCGATATCTTTGTATTAAAAGTCGACTTAACACTTGAGTTTTGTGTAGCTACACATTATTTACATAATATTTACACGAGTTTGCGGGAGTGCGTGTGCTTCGGGAATAGACGTACTAATTGTTTCTTAGAATACACATTGCTTACGTATGACTAACTAAACCTAAGTGAATACTAGGTAAGGTCAAAGCATATGAATCATATATGTATTGTGGTTAATTATTTTGTGTAGCAATAAATCAAAATCAGTTAAATAGCTAACTTGTGAAATATATTTATGAATAATTGTATGTTACCAAAATTATCTTATAAAATAAACATAGTATCTATTGACCTAACGTAACTAAATATTTTTATTTTACAAGTCTTGTTTGAAAAACTTTCATTCGGGAGACATGAATTACTTCTTTGACAAGTTTTCCATTTTTTAAGATTTCCACTAGATAAGAGACTGGTGTAACTTGTTTTAATACAGTATACGGACCTTTGTAGCGGTAAGAAAATTTGGTTTGATTTTCCCTTAAATTTTTTGGGTACCATATGAGAACTTGGTCTCCTGGGTGTAAGATTAAGTCTCTTCTATTCCTATCGTAATACATTTTTTGTTTCTTTTGTTCACTAGCTATGATAGAAGGTATTGTGTCCCTAATATCATTTACAATTCTTAAGTTTTCTAGCAGATCTTTTTCTACATTTGGATTTACAAACAAAGTATCACTTGGAAAGCTTGGCTCAAAGCCTAAAAATAAGTACGAAGGTTTGTACTTGGTTGTCTGGTGTTTACTGTTATTGTAAGCAAAAAGTACATAGTCAATGTATTGTGACCATGCGTTTGGTTTTTCAGCTACATAATGAGAAATCATATTTATCAACGTGTTATTAAAGTTTTCTACTTGTCCATTTACTTGTGGTGTGAAAGCACTACTTAGAATTTGGCATGTACCTATTGCTGTGGTTAAGTCACGAATCAAATTGTTGTTAAATTCAGTACCTCTATCTGATTGTATAATAGAAGGTGTTCCATAAGTACAAATTAGTTTTAAGAGACATTTTACAATTGATTTACCATCTGCAACTACAAGTGGGAAAGCAAATGCAAATCGACTACAGGCATCAGTTACTGTTAAAATGTATTTATATCTATTGCTAGGATTTAATGGACCAATTATGTCAAGTTGGATTCGTTCAAATATTTTGTTAGTGGGAGGGATAGGATTAAGGAAGCCATACTTCTTCTTCGGAGGGTTCTTTCTTTTCTGACAACTTTCGCAGGTTTTCACGTAGTTTTCGACATCTGTTGACATACCAATCCAATGATATCTTTCTTTGATTTTTCCGAGAGTCTTGAATGTACTTAGATGTCCTCCTGATAACGGTGAATTGTGGTACTCCTGAAGGATGTTGTTGACGAGTTTTCGTGGTATTGCTATAACATGTCTGTGAGGATCAGAATCGTTGTACATTCGGTAGAGTACACCATTCTCCGTCTTGTAATACGTGGCCATTTTCCTGTACTTTTGTTCCACAAGATCAGGATTTTCCAAAGCAAGTAAGATGCATTTTAGGTCATCGTCCTGAGCTTGCAATTTCTTCAAGTCCACGAGATGAAGGGCATTTACTGAAGTAAGGTTGAAAGTGAAATCCTCTTCTATAGTCTTGTCAACCGGATTTCTGCTTAAGAAGTCAGGCAAGACTAAGGATTTACCTGCCTTGTGAGTAATTTCCAGGTCGTAGTCACATATTAAATTCGAGAGTCTGGTGAGTCTAGATGAAGCTCCTTTAAATGATTTATAATATTGCAATGCAGAATGATCAGTGAAAACCTTTACTTTTCTTCCGAATAAAAATTCTCTCCATTTTACCAATGCATAGACTAAGGATAAGAATTCTTTTTCTGAAACGCTGTAGTTAACTTCATTTGGTTTTAGTTTTCTACTTAAATACTGAATAGGATGTTCTGTCGATGTTTCTGGATCATACTGGGTCATTACTGCTCCTATAGCATAATTTGATGCGTCTGTGTACACTCTGGTCTCTCTGTGTTCTACGAAGTGGCTGAGAAGTGGCGGTGAGGTGAGAATCGTCTTGAGTTCCTGGAATGAAGTCTCACAGTCGTTTGTCCATTGAAACTTCTTCGTTGCGTTGAATTCCTTTATGAGTGTTGTCAAGGGCATGGCTATTTTTGCAAAGTTTTTAACAAATCTACGGAAGTAATTTGCAGCTCCAAGAAACGATCTTACTTGTTTAATGGTAGTTGGGGTTTTAAATTTAATTATGGATTCTATATTTGTTTTTAATGGCAAACAGCCTTTAGAACTTACTTCATGTCCAAGTATGTTTATTTTATCGTACATGAATTGACACTTTTTTGAGTTTAGTTTTAGGTTAACATTGTTTAGCTCTTGTAAAATAATTTCTATGTTTTCCAACTGTTCGTCAAATGTTTTTCCTAACACGGTGATGTCATCAATGAATGGTATGCATCTGCTATACAAATGTTTTGATAAAATTCTAGTTATGGCTCTTTGGAAAGCTACTGTAGCAATGGATAATCCTTGTGGCATTCTTCTAAACTGATACTTTCCCGTTTGTGTGATAACGGTTAAATATTTTCTGTCTTCTGGGGCTATCTCTAACTGAAAGAAAGCGTTTTTCAAATCTAAGTGGGTAAAATAAGTCATTTCAGATAAACAAGACAAGACCAAATCTACTGAGACTATGGGGAAATTTTGTTGTTCTAAACATTTGTTAACTGATCTCAAATCAGATATTACACGCGATGAGCTGTCAGAGTTGGTTATTACGAACATTGGGCTGGCGAACTCTGTGTATTCGGGCGATTCTTCGAGTATACCTGCCTTTGTTAGTTTTTCGATTTCTTCTTGAAGGATTTTGCGTTCTTTTAGGCTTTGCCTATAAGGAGGATGATATACTGGTTTAGCATCTGATTTTAGGTTAAGTTTAACTGGTGGTAGTTTAGCTGGACCTAAATCTTCTGTCTTGTTAGTAAACATGTGGCTAAATTTAAATAATATTGCTGCTAACTTGTTATGCTGATTGACTGTCAATTTTGGATTTATGTCAAGTGGGTTGCCATTTCTGTCAAGTGCAATTGTTTTAGAAGGATGAAGTGGTTTTATTTTAGGTGGATGTGTGCATGTTCTTGTTTTTACTTCGGCATTTGGTTTTAAATAACCTAATATTACGTTTTGTTTTAACCATTTTGGAGATTTACTTGCATTGTAAGCGTAAATAAACTTTTGTGAATTTTCGTTTTCTGATGAGATATAAAAGTGGAGGTTCTTTTTGTCTCGGTAATTTAAATCTATATCAAGTTCATATTGATGATGTTCTGGCAAGATTTCCATTAATTTGTAGTGTTGTTGGGGAGCAATAACTGTGTCCGTAGGAACTTTAATTTCAACCATGTCATTACTAGACTCCGCTATAGTTGTTAGAACAAACGGTTTTAAATTAAGTAACCAAGATTTGTCCATTGTGATGCAATGAACTTTATCTTTATTCGTTAGTCTGATTTCCTGTTTCTTAAAATCCAATTCCATGCAGTTTTGGAATAAAAACCAATTTCCCAAGATTACGTCAGTTGCCAAATCTTCAATTACGTAAAAGTCAGTTGGATACACAGTGCCATTAATTGTTATTGGTAGTAAAAGTTTTCCTAATACTTTGACTGGTTGGTCGTTAGCAGCTACAATTAAGGGTAAGTTATCTGTTTGAAAGGATAGGTTATTTACAATTGATGATTTTATCAGGCAATAGTTGCAACCAGTATCTAAGGTAGCTGAATAAGTCTGTCCATTTTCTGGTATATCAATATTTAGTGTCAATGTAGGGAATGTTTTTGTTTGCTTAACATTAAAAATTAAGTCATAAATATCCGATAGTGTGCATTTAGATTGTCTTTTGTCACATTTAATTAGGGTTCTCAAATTTAGGTGTTTAGAACTTTGTTGGAAAACTTCTTTGTCGATTTGATTCTGGAGGGTTGTTGCTTCACTAGCTGTTAAACAAACTCCTGCAGTTGATGAATCCACGTGTCTATCCGTAGAGGTTCCTGGAAGTGATGTACTCGTACTGAAGCTGTTGTTGTCATCCGACGTTGAAGGTCTTGAAGAGTTAACAGATGTGCGTGCCACATCTTGAGTCTTGGGCTGATCAGCTGTGCGGTGCTGTGACGTCAGTTGCTGAGTCGGTGTTCCTAGGCAGCAGTGGGTCGACGCTTGTGACGTAGGCGTTTGTTGTGGTGCGTTATCTTCTCCATCAGCTGGCTGCAAGGTCGTCTTAGGTTCAGCCGTAGCTGTAGGAATGATGTTGGTCTGGTTCTCGAGTTGTGTGTGTTGAATATTTCTTGATGTTATTGTGGTTCTTGGAGGAAGTGATTTAGTTATTGGGGTTACTTTAACTTTATGTTTTACACGAAACGAATCCTCAATTGTTGGAAAGTTGTATTGGTATTGAGGGCTTAATGGTGAAAATATATTACATTTTGAATTATTGGATGCTTCTAAGATTGATGATTTGTTGAAATGTGGTAAACGTTTAGTTGTGTTCCAGAAATATCTCGTTTGTATTTGTTTATCTTGGGAAGCCAAATATCTATTTTGTGGTAGTTGACTTCCCTGCTTTAGAAGTTTTTTGGAAACTGTTCCCTTTTAGCAGGACGCCTAAAGCACTGGTCAATGGTGTGGTTATTTCTTTTGCAATATGCACAAAATTTGGAAGGTGTATTTGAGTATTTTGGATTCCTACGGTTAGCTCTAGCATTGTACCAACAATTTTCTGTGGCGTGATTGTTTATGTTACATATGTGACAAAAGAGTGGAGTGTTTTGTGATCGGTGTGGTGATCTATAATCTAATCTGGTTCTTGGGATAGGTTGTCTGTTGGAGTGATGTGAATTGTGAGGTGAAGAGCTTCTCGATAAATCTTGTGAGTTTCGAGAAGTGCTTCTGGGCCTATATTTTTCAGCTGACCTGTCATATCTGGGATGAGGGGAAATGTCTCTTCTTTGTGTGGATCTTGAACGATGATAAGTTTCTTTGTGTGGGTTGTCCCTAGGGTAGTTTGTTTCATCAGGTTTGACCTTGAGGCTTAATAATGTATCTTTTATGTCCCTAAGTTCTAATTTTAAGTTGTCTAATTCGTCATTGTCATATGTTACCGACTTTGTTTGAGGTTTTATTAGGGTAACGCGTTCAGCTGAGGTTTGGTATTTTCTCTGATTTTTATTCCTAATAGCTCTTTGAGATTCAATTTTTAGCAGATTTTCGTTTAGCTGTTTAAGTGAGTTGTTTTCCATTCTCACTAGGTCATTACAAATCTCCGGTTTTATTCCCTGAATTACGAATTTTATTATTTTTGCATCATTCATATTGGGATCTATTCTGTGGGAAAGGTGAATGATTTCGTATAGGAATTGCATTGGAGATTCATTTTCTCCTTGTGTTCGATTTTCAAGGACCGTCTGTAAGTCATCAATTAATGCAACTGGGCTGAATGCTTTAATAAATTCAGACTCTAGGTTTGCCCAACTAGTTTCATTGTTTTCATGTTTGTAGAGTGCAAACCATTTATACGGGGTAGACGTTAAGTGTGTGGGGAAAAGTTCAATTTTAGTTTTTTCGGACCAATGGTTGCACCTTGATGCAATATTGAATTTTTGAATAAATTCATGTACATCTTCTGAAGGAAGACCTGAGTATGTGCCTGCTTTTATTAGGGGAAGTTTCTCTTTCGACTCATCAGCCATGTTTTTGTTGGTTATATATGATTTAGGGTGAGATGGTATTTGTGTTGATGTGTTAGGGGTTCCTAGTTGGTTGTGATTTTGGTGGGTTTCTTGATTTAAGTTTAACGAATTAAAGCTATGTAACAATTGTTCGTGTTCTATTATTGACCTGTTTTCATAAAGGTTTTGTGAATGTTCAGGTTTAGGTTGTGTTTGGTCGTCAGAAGTGTGTGCAGTGTCATATGTTGGTTCTTGAAGTATTTTCTTGAATTTTAGCAAATCTCTAAACTGTTCTTTTGTTTTGTCTTCTAGTTTGTTGTTAAAGAACAAGTCTGTTAATGCTTCAGCAAAACTAGGATGTCTAAATGCAGTCTTGAAAACATCTTTGGTGAAAGCTAATTTTGTTCTTAGGTTGGCTAGGGTTTCGGTTTCAGGGATGGGTGGGAGTTGTATTTTATATTGACAAGCTAGTTGTAAAGCCTCAGTTTTGTTTAAGCTATATATGTCAATGTTAACAATTTCAAAATCTAAATCCATAAATTATCTTTTAAGTTTTAGTAATATGACAAACCTACATAAGCTATTGTTACATTTGGTGGTTTTATTAAGGTTATGGGCCTAGCTAAGATACGTGTTTTTATTTGAGTTAGTGGCCTATATTGTTTTGTTTCATAATCTTAAACTAACACCCTATACATTTTACGATACGTGAGTCTGATATTAACTTAAGTGACTATAATTGACTATAAATAAACTAAAATAATTCACAAGTCATATAATTTGTTTCAAGATAATTTATTAAAATAAATGTAGGATCGTTATTGTTTAGTCCAAAATGAAAAGACAGCCTTCGCCGTGCGGCTGCCTCCACCATGCGAGTCCCATGCCTCACTTTAAGTTTAAGTTTCCTAAAATGATTCACTCGCTTAGCTTAGTCAAGAGGTGTTAGGTTAATGAGACATAAGACTGCTTAAGGGTGTTACTCAACGTGTAATGAACAAAAATTTAAATTTAGAAAAACAACAAAAGTAACAAAAAGTTACAACAGCAAAAGAAAACTAAGAAAAGGCAAAAAACAACAATAATAAGATAAATTAATTTGCAACGTTAAATTTACAAGAAAAGAAAATCAATTGAAAATGTAAAAGAATTAGTTACTGACAAATTATATGACTTTTATGTTTGACAAAGTGTTTGTTAGATATTTTATTCTTTCTACATACTGTCTATTGTCCCAGAAGCACACGCACACCGATACACGCACTCCCAAACTCCCGATCTTCTTTCTCCGGTGGCCCGTGGTGATCTCCTCGATGTTTTCCTTCAGATCCTCCAGCTCCAAGAGTCTTGACCCCTCCATCTTCTTCATTAGCCCTTCTCATTGGCTGATTACCGATAGGGTGTGTGGCTTATAGGTTAACGGTGTTTCTTGGAAGTCAGCCCTACCGGTCATCGCCTAGCTCACATCAGCTGGGAAAGGAATTTGTAAATCGATGCTCATGCTACTGTTCAACTCTGTTCACACCAACTGGTCGACTAAGTGTAATGTGAACAGAGTGTCTGCATAGATGAGCACCGTGGGTACGGGGTTAATCCCCTTTCTTACAACATATATAATAATATTATAGGAAGGAAAATATACAAATAAATATATATAAATGTTTTTGATCATAATATAAATACATATTTTATAATATTTTTATAATTATAATTATATATGAATGAACACTTTTTAATAATTTTTTTAATAATAATAATACATATATATTAATATTATAGTAAGGATAATATGCAATTAAATATTGACAGGTTTTTTTTATCATAATATAAATACATATTTTAAAATTTTTATATAAAAATAATTATATATGAATGAACACTTTTTAATGATGTTTTTGTAATTAATAATACATATATAATAATATTATAAGAAGGATAATATGCAAATAAATATTCACAGGTTTTTTTTATCATAATATAAATACATATTTTAAAGTTTTTTATAATAATAATTATATATGAATGAACACTTTTTAGTAATGTTTTTGTAATTAATAATACAAATATAATAATATTATAGAAACGATAATATGAAAATAAATATTGACAGGTTTTTTTGAACATAATATAAATACATAGTTTAAAGTTTTTTTATAATTATAATTATATATGAATGAACACTTTTTAATAATGTTTTTGTTATGAATAATACATATATAATAATATTATAGGAAGGATAATATACAAATAAATATATATAAATGTTTTTGATCATAATATAAATACATATTTTATAATATTTTTATAATTATAATTATATATGAATGAACACTTTTTAATAATGTTTTTAATAATAATAATACATATATATTAATATTATAGTAAGGATAATATGCAATTAAATATTGACAGGTTTTTTTTATCATAATATAAATACATATTTTAAAATTTTTATATAAAAATAATTATATATGAATGAACACTTTTTAATGATGTTTTTGTTATTAATAATACATATATAATAATATTATAGGAAGGATAATATACAAATAAATATATATAAATGTTTTTGATCATAATATAAATAAATATTTTATAATATTTTTATAATAATAATTATATATGAATGAACACTTTTGAATAATGTTTTTGTTATTAATAATACATATATAATAATATTATAGGAAGGATAATATACAAATAAATATATATAAATGTTTTTGATCATAATATAAATACATATATTATAATATATATATAATATAATTTTATAATATAATACATATATAATAATATTATAGGAAGGATAATATACAAATAAATATATATAAATGTTTTTGATCATAATATAAATACATATTTTATAATATTTTTATAATTATAATTATATATGAATGAACACTTTTTAATAATGTTTTTGTTATTAATAATACATATATAATAATATTATAGGAAGGATAATATACAAATAAATATATATAAATGTTTTTGATCATAATATAAATACATATTTTATAATATTTTTATAATAATAATAATATATGAATGAACACTTTTTTATAATGTTTTTGTTATTAATAATACATATATAATAATATTATAGGAAGGATAATATACAAATAAATATATATAAATGTTTTTGATCATAATATAAATAAATATTTTATAATATTTTTATAATAATAATTATATATGAATGAACACTTTTGAATAATGTTTTTGTTATTAATAATACATATATAATAATATTATAGGAAGGATAATATACAAATAAATATATATAAATGTTTTTGATCATAATATAAATACATATTTTATAATATTTTTATAATTATAATTATATATGAATGAAGACTTTTAATAATGTTTTTAATAATAATAATACATATATATTAATATTATAGTAAGGATAATACGCAATTAAATATTTACAGGTTTTTTTATCATAATATGAATACATATTTTAAAATTTTTATATAAAAATAATTATATATGAATGAACACTTTTTAATGATGTTTTGTAATTAATAATACATATATAATAACATTATAGGAAGGATAATATGCAAATAAATATTCACAGGTTTTTTTATCATAATATAAATACATATTTTAAAGTTTTTTATAATAATAATAATATATGAATGAACACTTTTTAGTAATGTTTTTGTAATTAATAATACAAATATAATAATATTATAGAAACGATAATATGCAAATAAATATTGACAGGTTTTTTTGATCATAATATAAATACATAGTTTAAATTTTTTTTATAATTATAATTATATATGAATGAACACTTTTTAATAATGTTTTTAATAATAATAATACATATATATTAATATTATAGTAAGGATAATATGCAATTAAATTTTGACAGGTTTTTTTATCATAATATAAATACATATTTTAAAATTTTTATATAAAAATAATTATATATGAATGAACACTTTTTAATGATGTTTTTGTAATTAATAATACATATATAATAATATTATAGGAAGGATAATATGCAAATAAATATTCACAGGTTTTTTTTATCATAATATAAATACATATTTTAAAGTTTTTTATAATAATAATTATATATGAATGAACACTTTTTAGTAATGTTTTTGTTATGAATAATACATATATAATAATATTAGAGGAAGGATAATATACAAATAAATATATATAAATGTTTTTGATCATAATATAAATACATATTTTATAATATTTTTATAATAATAATTATATATGAATGAACACTTTTGAATAATGTTTTTGTTATTAATAATACATATATAATAATATTATAGGAAGGATAATATACAAATAAATATATATAAATGTTTTTGATCATAATATAAATACATATTTTATAATATTTTTATAATAATAATTATATATGAATGAACACTTTTTAATAATGTTTTTGTTATTAATAATACATATATAATAATATTATAGGAAGGATAATATACAAATAAATATATATAAATGTTTTTGATCATAATATAAATACATATTTTATAATATTTTTATAATAATAATTATATATGAAGGAACACTTTTTAATAATGTTTTTGTTATTAATAATACATATATAATAATATTATAGGAAGGATTTTATATAAATAAATATATATAAATGTTTTTGATCATAATATAAATACATATTTTATAATATTTTTATAATTATAATTAATATATGAATGAACACTTTTTAGTAATGTTTTTGTAATTAATAATACAAATATAATAATATTATAGAAACGATAATATGCAAATAAATATTGACAGGTTTTTTTGATCATAATATAAATACATAGTTTAAAGTTTTTTTATAATTTTAATTATATATGAATGAACACTTTTTAATAATGTTTTTGTTATGAATAATACATATATAATAATATTATAGGAAGGATAATATACAAATAAATATATATAAATGTTTTTGATCATAATATAAATACATATTTTATAATATTTTTATAATTATAATTATATATGAATGAACACTTTTTAATAATGTTTTTTTATAATAATAATACATATATATTAATATTATAGTAAGGATAATATGCAATTAAATATTGACAGGTTTTTTTATCATAATATAAATACTTATTTTAAAATTTGTATATAAAAATAATTATATATGAATGAACACTTTTTAATGATGTTTTTGTAATTAATAATACATATATAATAATATTATAGGCAGGATAATATGCAAATAAATATTCACAGGTTTTTTTATCATAATATAAATACATATTTTAAAGTTTTTTATAATAATAATTATATATGAATGAACACTTTTTAGTAATGTTTTTGTAATTAATAATACAAATATAATAATATTATAGAAACGATAATATGCAAATAAATATTGACAGGTTTTTTTGATCATAATATAAATACATAGTTTAAAGTTTTTTTATAATTATAATTATATATGAATGAACACTTTTTAATAATGTTTTTGTTATGAATAATACATATATAATAATATTATAGGAAGGATAATATACAAATAAATATATATAAATGTTTTTGATCATAATATAAATACATATTTTATAATATTTTTATAATAATAATAATATATGAATGAACACTTTTTAATAATGTTTTTGTTATTAATAATACATATATAATAATATTATAGGAAGGATAATATACAAATAAATATATATAAATGTTTTTGATCATAATATAAATACATATTTTATAATATTTTTATAATAATAATAATATATGAATGAACACTTTTTAATAATGTTTTTGTTATTAATAATACATATATAATAATATTATAGGAAGGATAATATACAAATAAATATATATAAATGTTTTTGATCATAATATAAATACATATTTTATAATATTTTTATAATTATAATTATATATGAATGAACACTTTTTAATAATGTTTTTAATAATAATAATACATATATATTAATATTATAGTAAGGATAATATGCAATTAAATATTGACAGGTTTTTTTTATCATAATATAAATACATATTTTAAAATTTTTTTTTTAAAAATAATTATGTATGAATGAACACTTTTTAGTAATGTTTTTGTAATTAATAATACAAATATAATAATATTATAGAAACGATAATATGCAAATAAATATTGACAGGTTTTTTTGATCATAATATAAATACATAGTTTAAAGTTTTTTTATAATTATAATTATATATGAATGAACACTTTTTAATAATGTTTTTGTTATGAATAATACATATATAATAATATTATAGGAAGGATAATATACAAATAAATATATATAAATGTTTTCGATCATAATATAAATACATATTTTATAATATTTTTATAATAATAATAATATATGAATGAACACTTTTTAATAATGTTTTTGTTATTAATAATACATATATAATAATATTATAGGATAGATAATATACAAATAAATATATATAAATATTTTTGATCATAATATAAATACATATTTTATAACATTTTTATAATAATAATTATATATGAATGAACACTTTTGAATAATGTTTTTGTTATTAATAATACATATATAATAATATTATAGGAAAGATAATATACAAATAAATATATATAAATGTTTTTGATCATAATATAAATACATATTTTATAATATTTTTATAATACTAATTATATATGAATGAACACTTTTTAAAAATGTTTTTGTTATTAATGATACATATATAATAATATTATAGGAAGGATAATATACAAATAAATATATATAAATGTTTTTGATCTTAATATAAATACATATTTTATAATATTTTTATAATTATAATTATATATGAATGAACACTTTTTAATAATGTTTTTAATAATAATAATACATATATATTAATATTATAGTAAGGATAATACGCAATTAAATATTGACAGGTTTTTTTATCATAATATAAATACTTATTTTAAAATGTTTATATAAAAATAATTATATATGAATGAAAACTTTTTAATGATGTTTTTGTAATTAATAATACATATATAATAATATTATAGGAAGGATAATATGCAAATAGATATTCACAGGTTTTTTTATCATAATATAATTACATAGTTTAAAGTTTTTTTATAATAATAATTATATATGAATGAACACTTTTTAGTAATGTTTTTGTAATTAATAATACAAATATAATAATATTATAGAAACGATAATATGCAAATAAATATTGACAGGTTTTTTGATCATAATATAAATACATAGTTTAAAGTTTTTTTATAATTATAATTATATATGAATGAACACTTTTTAATAATGTTTTTGTTATGAATAATACATATATAATAATATTATAGAAAGGATAATATACAAATAAATATATATAAATGTTTTTGATCATAATATAAATACATATTTTATAAAATTTTTATAATAATAATAATATATGAATGAACACTTTTTAATAATGTTTTTGTTATTAATAATACATATATAATAATATTATAGGAAGGATAATATACAAATAAATATATATAAATGTTTTTGATCATAATATAAATACATATTTTATAATATTTTTATAATAATAATTATATATGAATGAACACTTTTTAATAATGTTTTTGTTATTAATAATACATATATAATAATATTATAGGAAGGATAATATACAAATAAATATATATAAATGTTTTTGATCATAATATAAATACATATTTTATAATATTTTTATAATTATAATTATATATGAATGAACACTTTTTAATAATGTTTTTGTTATTAATAATACATATATAATAATATTATAGGAAGGATAATATACAAATAAATATATATAAATGTTTTTGATCATAATATAAATACATATTTTATAATATTTTTATAATAATAATTATATATGAATGAACACTTTTTAAAAATGTTTTTGTTATTAATAATACATATATAATAATATTATAGGAAGGATAATATACAAATAAATATATATAAATGTTTTTGATCATAATATAAATACATATTTTATAATATTTTTTTAATTATAATTATATATGAATGAACACTTTTTAATAATGTTTTTAATAATAATAATACATATATATTAATATTATAGTAAGGATAATATGCAATTAAATATTGACAGGTTTTTTTTATCATAATATAAATACATATTTTAAAATTTTTATATAAAAATAATTATATATGAATGAACACTTTTTAATGATGTTTTTGTAATTAATAATACATATATAATAATATTATAGGAAGGATAATATGCAAATAAATATTCACAGGTTTTTTTTTATCATAATATAAATACATATTTTAAAGTTTTTTATTATAATAATTATATATGAATGAACACTTTTTAGTAATGTTTTTGTAATTAATAATACAAATATAATAATATTATAGAAACGATAATATGCAAATAAATATTGACAGGTTTTTTTGATCATAATATAAATACATAGTTTAAAGTTTTTTTATAATTATAATTATATATGAATGAACACTTTTTAATAATGTTTTTGTTATGAATAATACATATATAATAATATTATAGGAAGGATAATATACAAATAAATATATATAAATGTTTTCGATCATAATATAAATACATATTTTATAATATTTTTATAATAATAATAATATATGAATGAACACTTTTTAATAATGTTTTTGTTATTAATAATACATATATAATAATATTATAGGATAGATAATATACAAATAAATATATATAAATGTTTTTGATCATAATATAAATACATATTTTATAACATTTTTATAATAATAATTATATATGAATGAACACTTTTGAATAATGTTTTTGTTATTAATAATACATATATAATAATATTATAGGAAAGATAATATACAAATAAATATATATAAATGTTTTTGATCATAATATAAATACATATTTTATAATATTTTTATAATACTAATTATATATGAATGAACACTTTTTAAAAATGTTTTTGTTATTAATAATACATATATAATAATATTATAGGAAGGATAATATACAAATAAATATATATAAATGTTTTTGATCTTAATATAAATACATATTTTATAATATTTTTATAATTATAATTATATATGAATGAACACTTTTTAATAATGTTTTTAATAATAATAATACATATATATTAATATTATAGTAAGGATAATACGCAATTAAATATTGACAGGTTTTTTTATCATAATATAAATACTTATTTTAAAATGTTTATATAAAAATAATTATATATGAATGAAAACTTTTTAATGATGTTTTTGTAATTAATAATACATATATAATAATATTATAGGAAGGATAATATGCAAATAGATATTCACAGGTTTTTTTATCATAATATAATTACATAGTTTAAAGTTTTTTTATAATAATAATTATATATGAATGAACACTTTTTAGTAATGTTTTTGTAATTAATAATACAAATATAATAATATTATAGAAACGATAATATGCAAATAAATATTGACAGGTTTTTTGATCATAATATAAATACATAGTTTAAAGTTTTTTTATAATTATAATTATATATGAATGAACACTTTTTAATAATGTTTTTGTTATGAATAATACATATATAATAATATTATAGAAAGGATAATATACAAATAAATATATATAAATGTTTTTGATCATAATATAAATACATATTTTATAATATTTTTATAATAATAATAATATATGAATGAACACTTTTTAATAATGTTTTTGTTATTAATAATACATATATAATAATATTATAGGAAGGATAATATACAAATAAATATATATAAATGTTTTTGATCATAATATAAATACATATTTTATAATATTTTTATAATAATAATTATATATGAATGAACACTTTTTAATAATGTTTTTGTTATTAATAATACATATATAATAATATTATAGGAAGGATAATATACAAATAAATATATATAAATGTTTTTGATCATAATATAAATACATATTTTATAATATTTTTATAATTATAATTATATATGAATGAACACTTTTTAATAATGTTTTTGTTATTAATAATACATATATAATAATATTATAGGAAGGATAATATACAAATAAATATATATAAATGTTTTTGATCATAATATAAATACATATTTTATAATATTTTTATAATAATAATTATATATGAATGAACACTTTTTAATAATGTTTTTGTTATTAATAATACATATATAATAATATTATAGGAAGGATAATATACAAATAAATATATATAAATGTTTTTGATCATAATATAAATACATATTTTATAATATTTTTTTAATTATAATTATATATGAATGAACACTTTTTAATAATGTTTTTAATAATAATAATACATATATATTAATATTATAGTAAGGATAATATGCAATTAAATATTGACAGGTTTTTTTGATCATAATATAAATACATAGTTTAAAGTTTTTTTATAATTATAATTATATATGAATGAACACTTTTTAATAATGTTTTTGTTATGAATAATACATATATAATAATATTATAGGAAGGATAATATACAAATAAATATATATAAATGTTTTTGATCATAATATAAATACATATTTTATAATATTTTTATAATAATAATTATATATGAATGAACACTTTTGAATAATGTTTTTGTTATTAATAATACATATATAATAATATTATAGGAAGACTAATATACAAATAAATATATATAAATGTTTTTGATCATAATATAAATACATATTTTATAATATTTTTATATAAAAATAATTATATATGAATGAACAATTTTTAATAATGTTTTTTAATAATAATACATATATATTAATATTATAGTAAGGATAATATGCAATTAAATATTGACAGGTTTTTTTTATCATAATATAAATACATATTTAAAAATTTTTATATAAAAATAATTATATATGAATGAACACTTTTTAATGATGTTTTCGTTATTAATAATACATATATAATAATATTATAGGAAGGATAATATACAAATAAATATATATAAATGTTTTTGATCATAATATAAATACATATTTCATAATAATTTTATAATAATAATTATATATGAATGAACACTTTTGAATAATGTTTTTGTTATTAATAATACATATATAATAATATTATAGGAAGGATAATATACAAATAAATATATATAAATGTTTTTGATCATAATATAAAAACATATTTTATAATATTTTTATAATAATAATTATATATGAATGAACACTTTTTAATAATGTTTTTGTTAATAATAATACATATATAATAATATTATAGGAAGGATAATATGCAAATAAATATTCAGAGTCTTTTTTATCATAATATAAATACATATTTTAAAGTTTTTTATAATAATAATAATATATGAATGAACACTTTTTAGTAATGTTTTTGTAATTAATAATACAAATATAATAATATTATAGAAACGATAATATGCAAATAAATATTGACAGGTTTTTTTGATCATAATATAAATACATAGTTTAAAGTTTTTTTATAATTATAATTATATATGAATGAACACTTTTTAATAATGTTTTTGTTATGAATAATACATATATAATAATATTATAGGAAGGATAATATACAAATAAATATATATAAATGTTTTTGATCATAATATAAATACATATTTTACTATATTTTTATAATAATAATAATATATGAATGAACACTTTTTAATAATGTTTTTGTTATGAATAATACATATATAATAATATTATAGGAAGGATAATATACAAATAAATATATATAAATGTTTTTGATCATAATATAAATACATATTTTATAATATTTTTATAATAATAATTATATATGAATGAACACTTTTTAATAATGTTTTTGTTATTAATAATACATATATAATAATATTATAGGAAGGATAATATACAAATAAATATATATAAATGTTTTTGATCATAATATAAATACATATTTTATAATATTTTTATAATTATAATTATATATGAATGAACACTTTTTAATAATGTTTTTAATAATAATAATACATATATATTAATATTATAGTAAGGATAATATGCAATTAAATATTGACAGGTTTTTTTTATCATAATATAAATACATATTTTAAAATTTTTTAATAAAAATAATTATATATGAATGAACACTTTTTAATGATGTTTTTGTAATTAATAATACATATATAATAATATTATAGGAAGGATAATATGCAAATAAATATTCACAGGTTTTTTTTATCATAATATAAATACATATTTTAAAGTTTTTTATAATAATAATTATATATGAATGAACACTTTTTAGTAATGTTTTTGTAATTAATAATACAAATATAATAATATTATAGAAACGATAATATGAAAATAAATATTGACAGGTTTTTTTGATCATAATATAAATACATAGTTTAAAGTTTTTTTATAATTATAATTATATATGAATGAACACTTTTTAATAATGTTTTTGTTATGAATAATACATATATAATAATATTTTAGGAAGGATAATATACAAATAAATATATATAAATGTTTTTGATCATAATATAAATACATATTTTATAATATTTTTATAATAATAATTATATATGAATGAACACTTTTTAATAATGTTTTTGTTATTAATAATACATATATAATAATATTATAGGAAGGATAATATGCAAATAAATATTCACAGGTTTTTTTGATCATAATATAAATACATAGTTTAAAGTTTTTTTTATAATTATAATTATATATGAATGAACACTTTTTAATATTGTTTTTGTTATGAATAATACATATATAATAATATTATAGGAAGGATAATATACAAATTAATATATATAAATGTTTTTGATCATAATATAAATACATATTTTATAATATTTTTATAATAATAATTATATATGAATGAACACTTTTTAATAATGTTTTTGTTATTAATAATACATATATAATAATATTATAGGAAGGATAATATACAAATAAATATATATAAATGTTTTTGATCATAATATAAATACATATTTTATAATATTTTTATAATTATAATTATATATGAATGAACACTTTTTAGTAATGATTTTAATAATAATAATACATATATATTAATATTATAGTAAGGATAATATGCAATTAAATATTGACAGGTTTTTTTTATCATATTATAAATACATATTTTAAAATTTTTATATAAAAATAATTATATATGAATGAACACTTTTTAATGATGTTTTTGTAATTAATAATACATATATAATAATATTATAGGAAGGATAATATGCAAATAAATATTCACAGGTTTTTTTTATCATAATATAAATACATATTTTAAAGTTTTTTATTATAATAATTATATATGAATGAACACTTTTTAGTAATGTTTTTGTAATTAATAATACAAATATAATAATATTATAGAAACGATAATATGCAAATAAATATTGACAGGTTTTTTTGATCATAATATAAATACATAGTTTAAAGTTTTTTTATAATTATAATTATATATGAATGAACACTTTTTAATAATGTTTTTGTTATGAATAATACATATATAATAATATTATAGGAAGGATAATATACAAATAAATATATATAAATGTTTTTGATCATAATATAAATACATATTTTATAATATTTTTATAATAATAATTATATATGAATGAACACTTTTGAATAATGTTTTTGTTATTAATAATACATATATAATAATATTATAGGAAGACTAATATACAAATAAATATATATAAATGTTTTTGATCATAATATAAATACATATTTTATAATATTTTTATATAAAAATAATTATATATGAATGAACAATTTTTAATAATGTTTTTAATAATAATAATACATATATATTAATATTATAGTAAGGATAATATGCAATTAAATATTGACAGGTTTTTTTTATCATAATATAAATACATATTTAAAAATTTTTATATAAAAATAATTATATATGAAGAACACTTTTTAATGATGTTTTTGTTATTAATAATACATATATAATAATATTATAGGAAGGATAATATACAAATAAATATATATAAATGTTTTTGATCATAATATAAATACATATTTCATAATAATTTTATAATAATAATTATATATGAATGAACACTTTTGAATAATGTTTTTGTTATTAATAATACATATATAATAATATTATAGGAAGGATAATATACAAATAAATATATATAAATGTTTTTGATCATAATATAAAAACATATTTTATAATATTTTTATAATAATAATTATATATGAATGAACACTTTTTAATAATGTTTTTGTTATTAATAATACATATATAATAATATTATAGGAAGGATAATATGCAAATAAATATTCACAGGTTTTTTTTATCATAATATAAATACATATTTTAAAGTTTTTTATAATAATAATTATATATGAATGAACACTTTTTAGTAATGTTTTTGTAATTAATAATACAAATATAATAATATTATAGAAACGATAATATGAAAATAAATATTGACAGGTTTTTTTGATCATAATATAAATACATAGTTTAAAGTTTTTTTATAATTATAATTATATATGAATGAACACTTTTTAATAATGTTTTTGTTATGAATAATACATATATAATAATATTTTAGGAAGGATAATATACAAATAAATATATATAAATGTTTTTGATCATAATATAAATACATATTTTATAATATTTTTATTATTATAATTATATATGAATGAACACTTTTTAATAATGTTTTTGTTATGAATAATACATATATAATAATATTATAGGAAGGATAATATACAAATAAATATATATAAATGTTTTTGATCATAATATAAATACATATTTTATAATATTTTTATAATAATAATTATATATGAATGAACACTTTTTAATAATGTTTTTGTTATTAATAATACATATATAATAATATTATAGGAAGGATAATATACAAATAAATATATATAAATGTTTTTGATCATAATATAAATACATATTTTATAATATTTTTATAATTATAATTATATATGAATGAACACTTTTTAATAATGTTTTTAATAATAATAATACATATATATTAATATTATAGTAAGGATAATATGCAATTAAATATTGACAGGTTTTTTTTATCATAATATAAATACATATTTTAAAATTTTTTAATAAAAATAATTATATATGAATGAACACTTTTTAATGATGTTTTTGTAATTAATAATACATATATAATAATATTATAGGAAGGATAATATGCAAATAAATATTCACAGGTTTTTTTTATCATAATATAAATACATATTTTAAAGTTTTTTATAATAATAATTATATATGAATGAACACTTTTTAGTAATGTTTTTGTAATTAATAATACAAATATAATAATATTATAGAAACGATAATATGAAAATAAATATTGACAGGTTTTTTTGATCATAATATAAATACATAGTTTAAAGTTTTTTTATAATTATAATTATATATGAATGAACACTTTTTAATAATGTTTTTGTTATGAATAATACATATATAATAATATTTTAGGAAGGATAATATACAAATAAATATATATAAATGTTTTTGATCATAATATAAATACATATTTTATAATATTTTTATTATTATAATTATATATGAATGAACACTTTTGAATAATGTTTTTAATAATAATAATACATATATATTAATATTATAGTAAGGATAATATGCAATTAAATATTGACAGGTTTTTTTTATCATAATATAAATACATATTTTAAAATTTTTCTATAAAAATAATTATATATGAATGAACACTTTTTAATGATGTTTTTGTTATTAATAATACATATATAATAATATTATAGGAAGGATAATATACAAATAAATATATATAAATGTTTTTGATCATAATATAAATACATATTTTATAATATTTTTATAATAATAATTTTATATGAATGAACACTTTTTTATAATGTTTTTGTTATTAATAATACATATATAATAATATTATAGGAAGGATAATATACAAATAAATATATATAAATGTTTTTGATCATAATATAAATACATATTTTATAATATTTTTATAATAATAATTATATATGAATGAACACTTTTTAATAATGTTTTTGTTATTAATAATACATATATAATAATATTATAGGAAGGATAATATGCAAATAAATATTCACAGGTTTTTTTGATCATAATATAAATACATAGTTTAAAGTTTTTTTTATAATTATAATTATATATGAATGAACACTTTTTAATATTGTTTTTGTTATGAATAATACATATATAATAATATTATAGGAAGGATAATATACAAATTAATATATATAAATGTTTTTGATCATAATATAAATACATATTTTATAATATTTTTATAATAATAATTATATATGAATGAACACTTTTTAATAATGTTTTTGTTATTAATAATACATATATAATAATATTATAGGAAGGATAATATACAAATAAATATATATAAATGTTTTTGATCATAATATAAATACATATTTTATAATATTTTTATAATTATAATTATATATGAATGAACACTTTTTAGTAATGATTTTAATAATAATAATACATATATATTAATATTATAGTAAGGATAATATGCAATTAAATATTGACAGGTTTTTTTTATCATATTATAAATACATATTTTAAAATTTTTATATAAAAATAATTATATATGAATGAACACTTTTTAATGATGTTTTTGTAATTAATAATACATATATAATAATATTATAGGAAGGATAATATGCAAATAAATATTCACAGGTTTTTTTTATCATAATATAAATACATATTTTAAAGTTTTTTATTATAATAATTATATATGAATGAACACTTTTTAGTAATGTTTTTGTAATTAATAATACAAATATAATAATATTATAGAAACGATAATATGCAAATAAATATTGACAGGTTTTTTTGATCATAATATAAATACATAGTTTAAAGTTTTTTTATAATTATAATTATATATGAATGAACACTTTTTAATAATGTTTTTGTTATGAATAATACATATATAATAATATTATAGGAAGGATAATATACAAATAAATATATATAAATGTTTTTGATCATAATATAAATACATATTTTATAATATTTTTATAATAATAATTATATATGAATGAACACTTTTGAATAATGTTTTTGTTATTAATAATACATATATAATAATATTATAGGAAGACTAATATACAAATAAATATATATAAATGTTTTTGATCATAATATAAATACATATTTTATAATATTTTTATATAAAAATAATTATATATGAATGAACAATTTTTAATAATGTTTTTAATAATAATAATACATATATATTAATATTATAGTAAGGATAATATGCAATTAAATATTGACAGGTTTTTTTTATCATAATATAAATACATATTTAAAAATTTTTATATAAAAATAATTATATATGAAGAACACTTTTTAATGATGTTTTTGTTATTAATAATACATATATAATAATATTATAGGAAGGATAATATACAAATAAATATATATAAATGTTTTTGATCATAATATAAATACATATTTCATAATAATTTTATAATAATAATTATATATGAATGAACACTTTTGAATAATGTTTTTGTTATTAATAATACATATATAATAATATTATAGGAAGGATAATATACAAATAAATATATATAAATGTTTTTGATCATAATATAAAAACATATTTTATAATATTTTTATAATAATAATTATATATGAATGAACACTTTTTAATAATGTTTTTGTTATTAATAATACATATATAATAATATTATAGGAAGGATAATATGCAAATAAATATTCACAGTCTTTTTTATCATAATATAAATACATATTTTAAAGTTTTTTATAATAATAATAATATATGAATGAACACTTTTTAGTAATGTTTTTGTAATTAATAATACAAATATAATAATATTATAGAAACGATAATATGCAAATAAATATTGACAGGTTTTTTTGATCATAATATAAATACATAGTTTAAAGTTTTTTTATAATTATAATTATATATGAATGAACACTTTTTAATAATGTTTTTGTTATGAATAATACATATATAATAATATTATAGGAAGGATAATATACAAATAAATATATATAAATGTTTTTGATCATAATATAAATACATATTTTACTATATTTTTATAATAATAATAATATATGAATGAACACTTTTTAATAATGTTTTTGTTATGAATAATACATATATAATAATATTATAGGAAGGATAATATACAAATAAATATATATAAATGTTTTTGATCATAATATAAATACATATTTTATAATATTTTTATAATAATAATTATATATGAATGAACACTTTTTAATAATGTTTTTGTTATTAATAATACATATATAATAATATTATAGGAAGGATAATATACAAATAAATATATATAAATGTTTTTGATCATAATATAAATACATATTTTATAATATTTTTATAATTATAATTATATATGAATGAACACTTTTTAATAATGTTTTTAATAATAATAATACATATATATTAATATTATAGTAAGGATAATATGCAATTAAATATTGACAGGTTTTTTTTATCATAATATAAATACATATTTTAAAATTTTTTAATAAAAATAATTATATATGAATGAACACTTTTTAATGATGTTTTTGTAATTAATAATACATATATAATAATATTATAGGAAGGATAATATGCAAATAAATATTCACAGGTTTTTTTTATCATAATATAAATACATATTTTAAAGTTTTTTATAATAATAATTATATATGAATGAACACTTTTTAGTAATGTTTTTGTAATTAATAATACAAATATAATAATATTATAGAAACGATAATATGAAAATAAATATTGACAGGTTTTTTTGATCATAATATAAATACATAGTTTAAAGTTTTTTAATAATTATAATTATGTATGAATGAACACTTTTTAATAATGTTTTTGTTATGAATAATACATATATAATAATATTATAGGAAGGATAATATACAAATAAATATATATAAATGTTTTTGATCATAATATAAATACATATTTTATAATATTTTTATTATTATAATTATATATGAATGAACACTTTTGAATAATGTTTTTAATAATAATAATACATATATATTAATATTATAGTAAGGATAATATGCAATTAAATATTGACAGGTTTTTTTTATCATAATATAAATACATATTTTAAAATTTTTCTATAAAAATAATTATATATGAATGAACACTTTTTAATGATGTTTTTGTTATTAATAATACATATATAATAATATTATAGGAAGGATAATATACAAATAAATATATATAAATGTTTTTGATCATAATATAAATACATATTTTATAATATTTTTATAATAATAATTTTAAATGAATGAACACTTTTTTATAATGTTTTTGTTATTAATAATACATATATAATAATATTATAGGAAGGATAATATACAAATAAATATATATAAATGTTTTTGATCATAATATAAATACATATTTTATAATATTTTTATAATAATAATTATATATGAATGAACACTTTTTAATGATGTTTTTGTTATTAATAATACATATATAATAATATTATAGGAAGGATAATATGCAAATAAATATTCACAGGTTTTTTTGATCATAATATAAATACATAGTTTAAAGTTTTTTTTATAATTATAATTATATATGAATGAACACTTTTTAATATTGTTTTTGTTATGAATAATACATATATAATAATATTATAGGAAGGATAATATACAAATTAATATATATAAATGTTTTTGATCATAATATAAATACATATTTTATAATATTTTTATAATAATAATTATATATGAATGAACACTTTTTAATAATGTTTTTGTTATTAATAATACATATATAATAATATTATAGGAAGGATAATATACAAATAAATATATATAAATGTTTTTGATCATAATATAAATACATATTTTATAATATTTTTATAATTATAATTATATATGAATGAACACTTTTTAGTAATGATTTTAATAATAATAATACATATATATTAATATTATAGTAAGGATAATATGCAATTAAATATTGACAGGTTTTTTTTATCATATTATAAATACATATTTTAAAATTTTTATATAAAAATAATTATATATGAATGAACACTTTTTAATGATGTTTTTGTAATTAATAATACATATATAATAATATTATAGGAAGGATAATATGCAAATAAATATTCACAGGTTTTTTTTATCATAATATAAATACATATTTTAAAGTTTTTTTATAATAATAATTATATATGAATGAACACTTTTTAGTAATGTTTTTGTAATTAATAATACAAATATAATAATATTATAGAAACGATAATATGAAAATAAATATTGACAGGTTTTTTTGATCATAATATAAATACATAGTTTAAAGTTTTTTTATAATTATAATTATGTATGAATGAACACTTTTTAATAACGTTTTTGTTATGAATAATACATATATAATAATATTATAGGAAGGATAATATACTAATAAATATATATAAATGTTTTTGATCATAATATAAATACATATTTTATAATATTTTTATAATTATAATTATATATGAATGAACACTTTTTAATAATGTTTTTAATAATAATAATTCATATATATTAATATTATAGTAAGGATAATATGCAATTAAATTATGACAGGTTTTTTTTTTATCTTAATATAAATACATATTTTAAAATTTTTATATAAAAATAATTATATATGAATGAACACTTTTTAATAATGTTTTTGTAATTAATAATACATATATAATAATATTATAGGAAGGATAATATGCAAATAAATATTCACAGGTTTTTTTTATCATAATATAAATACATATTTTAAAGTTTTTTATAATAATAATTATATATGAATGAACACTTTTTTGTAATGTTTTTGTAATTAATAATACAAATATAATAATATTATAGAAACGATAATATGAAAATAAATATTGACAGGTTTTTTTGATCATAATATAAATACATAGTTTAAAGTTTTTTTATAATTATAATTATATATGAATGAACACTTTTTAATAATGTTTTTGTTATGATTAATACATATATAATAATATTATAGGAAGGATAATATACAAATAAATATATAAAAATGTTTTTGATCATAATATAAATACATATTTTATAATATTTTTATAATTATAATTATATATGAATGAACACTTTTTAATAATGTTTTTAATAATAATAATACATATATATTAATATTATAGTAAGGATAATATGCAATTAAATATTGACAGGTTTTTTTTATCATAATATAAATACATATTTTATAATTTTTATATAAAAATAATTATATATGAATGAACACTTTTTAATGATGTTTTTGTTATTAATAATACATATATAATAATATTATAGGAAGGATAATATACAAATAAATATATATAAATGTTTTTGATCATAATATAAATACATATTTTATAATATTTTTATAATAATAATTATATATGAATGAACACTTTTGAATAATGTTTTTGTTATTAATAATACATATATAATAATATTATAGGAAGGATAATATACAAATAAATATATATAAATGTTTTTGATCATAATATAAATACATATTTTATAATATTTTTATAATAATAATTATATATGAATGAACACTTTTTAATAATGTTTTTGTTATTAATAATACATATATAATAATATTATAGGAAGGATAATATGCAAATAAATATTCACAGGTTTTTTTATTATAATATAAATACATATTTTAAAGTTTTTTATAATAATAATAATAATGAATGAACACTTTTTAGTAATGTTTTTGTAATTAATAATACAAATATAATAATATTATAGAAACGATAATATGCAATAAATATTGACAGGTTTTTTTTAACATAATATAAATACATAGTTTAAAGTTTTTTTATAATAATAATTATATATGAATGAACACTTTTTAGTAATGTTTTTGTAATTAATAATACAAATATAATAATATTATAGAAACGATAATATGCAAATAAATATTGACGGGTTTTTTTGATCATAATATAAATACATAGTTTAAAGTTTTTTTATAATTATAATTATGTATGAATGAACACTTTTTAATAATGTTTTTGTTATAAATAATACATATATAATAATATTATAGGAAGGATAATATACAAATAAATATATATAAATGTTTTTGATCATAATATAAATACATATTTTATAATATTTTTATAATAATAATTATATATGAATGAACACTTTTTAATAATGTTTTTGTAATTAATAATACATATATAATAATATTATAGGAAGGATAATATACAAATAAATATATATAAATGTTTTTGATCATAATATAAATACATATTTTATAATATTTTTATAATTATAATTATATATGAATGAACACTTTTTAATAATGTTTTTAATAATAATAATACATATATATTAATATTATAGTAAGGATAATATGCAATTAAATATTGACAGGTTTTTTTTATCATAATATAAATACATATTTTAAAATCTTTATATAAAAATAATTATATATGAATGAACACTTTTAAATGATGTTTTTGTTATTAATAATACATATATAATAATATTATAGGAAGGATAATATACAAATAAATATATATAAATGTTTTTGATAATAATATAAATACATATTTTATAATATTTTTATAATAATAATTTTATATGAATGAATACTTTTGAATAATGTTTTTGTTATTAATAATACATATATAATAATATTATAGGAAGGATAATATACAAATAAATATATATAAATGTTTTTGATCATAATATAAATACATATTTTATAATATTTTTATAATAATAATTATATATGAATGAACACTTTTTAATGATGTTTTTGTAATTAATAATACATATATAATAATATTATAGGAAGGATAATATGCAAATAAATATTCACAGTTTTTTTTATCATAATATAAATACATATTTTAAAGTTTTTTACAATAATAATTATATATTATGAATGAACACTTTTTAGTAATGTTTTTGTAATTAATAATACAAATATAATAATATTATAGAAACGATAATATGAAAATAAATATTGACAGGTTTTTTTGATCATAATATAAATACATAGTTTAAAGTTTTTTTATAATTATAATTTTATATGAATGAACACTTTTTAATAATGTTTTTGTTATGAATAATACATATATAATAATATTATAGGAAGGATAATATACAAATAAATATATATAAATGTTTTTGATCATAATATAAATACATATTTTATAATATTTTTATAATAATAATTTTATATGAATGAACACTTTTGAATAATGTTTTTGTTATTAATAATACATATATAATAATATTATAGGAAGGATAATATACAAATAAATATATATAAATGTTTTTGATCATAATATAAATACATATTTTATAATATTTTTATAATAATAATTATATATGAATGAACACTTTTTAATAATGTTTTTGTTATTAATAATACATATATAATAATATTATAGGAAGGATAATATGCAAATAAATATTCACAGGTTTTTTTGATCATAATATAAATACATAGTTTAAAGTTTTTTTTATAATTATAATTATATATGAATGAACACTTTTTAATATTGTTTTTGTTATGAATAATACATATATAATAATATTATAGGAAGGATAATATACAAATAAATATATATAAATGTTTTTGATCATAATATAAATACATATTTTATAATATTTTTATAATAATAATTATATATGAATGAACACTTTTTAATAATGTTTTTGTTATTAATAATACATATATAATAATATTATAGGAAGGATAATATACAAATAAATATATATAAATGTTTTTGATCATAATATAAATACATATTTTATAATATTTTTATAATTATAATTATATATGAATGAACACTTTTTAGGAATGATTTTAATAATAATAATACATATATATTAATATTATAGTAAGGATAATATGCAATTAAATATTGACAGGTTTTTTTTATCATATTATAAATACATATTTTAAAATTTTTATATAAAAATAATTATATATGAATGAACACTTTTTAATGATGTTTTTGTAATTAATAATACATATATAATAATATTATAGGAAGGATAATATGCAAATAAATATTCACAGGTTTTTTTTATCATAATATAAATACATATTTTAAAGTTTTTTTATAATAATAATTATATATGAATGAACACTTTTTAGTAATGTTTTTGTAATTAATAATACAAATATAATAATATTATAGAAACGATAATATGAAAATAAATATTGACAGGTTTTTTTGATCATAATATAAATACATAGTTTAAAGTTTTTTTATAATTATAATTATATATGAATGAACACTTTTTAATAACGTTTTTGTTATGAATAATACATATATAATAATATTATAGGAAGGATAATATACTAATAAATATATATAAATGTTTTTGATCATAATATAAATACATATTTTATAATATTTTTATAATTATAATTATATATGAATGAACACTTTTTAATAATGTTTTTAATAATAATAATACATATATATTAATATTATAGTAAGGATAATATGCAATTAAATTATGACAGGTTTTTTTTATCTTAATATAAATACATATTTTAAAATTTTTATATAAAAATAATTATATATGAATGAACACTTTTTAATAATGTTTTTGTAATTAATAATACATATATAATAATATTATAGGAAGGATAATATGCAAATAAATATTCACAGGTTTTTTTTATCATAATATAAATACATATTTTAAAGTTTTTTATAATAATAATTATATATGAATGAACACTTTTTTGTAATGTTTTTGTAATTAATAATACAAATATAATAATATTATAGAAACGATAATATGAAAATAAATATTGACAGGTTTTTTTGATCATAATATAAATACATAGTTTAAAGTTTTTTTATAATTATAATTATATATGAATGAACACTTTTTAATAATGTTTTTGTTATGATTAATACATATATAATAATATTATAGGAAGGAAAATATACAAATAAATATATAAAAATGTTTTTGATCATAATATAAATACATATTTTATAATATTTTTATAATTATAATTATATATAATTATAATTATAAAAATATTATATTAAAAATATTAATAATATATAATATTAATAATATATTAATAATATATTAAAAATATTATTATATTATAAATATATATTCATATATGAATGAACACTTTTTAATAATGTTTTTAATAATAATAATACATATATATTAATATTATAGTAAGGATAATATGCAATTAAATATTTACAGGTTTTTTTTATCATAATATAAATACATATTTTATAATTTTTATATAAAAATAATTATATATGAATGAACACTTTTTAATGATGTTTTTGTTATTAATAATACATATATAATAATATTATAGGAAGGATAATATACAAATAAATATATATAAATGTTTTTGATCATAATATAAATACATATTTTATAATATTTTTATAATAATAATTATATATGAATGAACACTTTTGAATAATGTTTTTGTTATTAATAATACATATATAATAATATTATAGGAAGGATAATATACAAATAAATATATATAAATGTTTTTGATCATAATATAAATACATATTTTATAATATTTTTATAATAATAATTATATATGAATGAACACTTTTTAATAATGTTTTTGTTATAATATGCAAATAAATATTCACAGGTTTTTTTATCATAATATAAATACATATTTTAAAGTTTTTTATAATAATAATAATAATAAATGAACACTTTTTAGTAATGTTTTTGTAATTAATAATACAAATATAATAATATTATAGAAACGATAATATGCAATAAATATTGACAGGTTTTTTTTAACATAATATAAATACATAGTTTAAAGTTTTTTTTTTAATAATAATTATATATGAATGAACACTTTTTAGTAATGTTTTTGTAATTAATAATACAAATATAATAATATTATAGAAACGATAATATGCAAATAAATATTGACGGGTTTTTTTGATCATAATATAAATACATAGTTTAAAGTTTTTTTATAATTATAATTATATATGAATGAACACTTTTTAATAATGTTTTTGTTATGAATAATACATATATAATAATATTATAGGAAGGATAATATACGAATAAATATATATAAATGTTTTTGATCATAATATAAATACATATTTTATAATATTTTTATAATAATAATTATATATGAATGAACACTTTTTAATAATGTTTTTGTAATTAATAATACATATATAATAATATTATAGGAAGGATAATATACAAATAAATATATATAAATGTTTTTGATCATAATATAAATACATATTTTATAATATTTTTATAATTATAATTATATATGAATGAACACTTTTTAATAATGTTTTTAATAATAATAATACATATATATTAATATTATAGTAAGGATAATATGCAATTAAATATTGACAGGTTTTTTTTATCATAATATAAATACATATTTTAAAATCTTTATATAAAAATAATTATATATGAATGAACACTTTTAAATGATGTTTTTGTTATTAATAATACATATATAATAATATTATAGGAAGGATAATATACAAATAAATATATATAAATGTTTTTGATCATAATATAAATACATATTTTATAATATTTTTATAATAATAATTTTATATGAATGAATACTTTTGAATAATGTTTTTGTTATTAATAATACATATATAATAATATTATAGGAAGGATAATATACAAATAAATATATATAAATGTTTTTGATCATAATATAAATACATATTTTATAATATTTTTATAATAATAATTATATATGAATGAACACTTTTTAATGATGTTTTTGTAATTAATAATACATATATAATAATATTATAGGAAGGATAATATGCAAATAAATATTCACAGTTTTTTTTTATCATAATATAAATACATATTTTAAAGTTTTTTACAATAATAATTATATATGAATGAACACTTTTTAGTAATGTTTTTGTAATTAATAATACAAATATAATAATATTATAGAAACGATAATATGAAAATAAATATTGACAGGTTTTTTTGATCATAATATAAATACATAGTTTAAAGTTTTTTTATAATTATAATTATATATGAATGAACACTTTTTAATAATGTTTTTGTTATGAATAATACATATATAATAATATTATAGGAAGGATAATATACAAATAAATATATATAAATGTTTTTAATCATAATATAAATACATATTTTATAATATTTTTATAATTATAATTATATATGAATGAACACTTTTTAATAATGTTTTTAATAATAATAATACATATATATTAATATTATAGTAAGGATAATATGCAATTAAATATTGACAGGTTTTTTTTATCATAATATAAATACATATTTTAAAATTTTTATATAAAAATAATTATATATGAATGAACACTTTTAAATGATGTTTTTGTTATTAATAATACATATATAATAATATTATAGGAAGGATAATATACAAATAAATATATATAAATGTTTTTGATCATAATATAAATACATATTTTATAATATTTTTATAATAATAATTTTATATGAATGAATACTTTTGAATAATGTTTTTGTTATTAATAATACATATATAATAATATTATAGGAAGGATAATATACAAATAAATATATATAAATGTTTTTGATCATAATATAAATACATATTTTATAATATTTTTATAATAACAATTATATATGAATGAACACTTTTTAATGATGTTTTTGTAATTAATAATACATATATAATAATATTATAGGAAGGATAATATGCAAATAAATATTCACAGTTTTTTTTTATCATAATATAAATACATATTTTAAAGTTTTTTACAATAATAATTATATATGAATGAACACTTTTTAGTAATGTTTTTGTAATTAATAATACAAATATAATAATATTATAGAAACGATAATATGAAAATAAATATTGACAGGTTTTTTTGATCATAATATAAATACATAGTTTAAAGTTTTTTTATAATTATAATTATATATGAATGAACACTTTTTAATAATGTTTTTGTTATGAATAATACATATATAATAATATTATAGGAAGGATAATATACAAATAAATATATATAAATGTTTTTAATCATAATATAAATACATATTTTATAATATTTTTATAATTATAATTATATATGAATGAACACTTTTTAATAATGTTTTTAATAATAATAATACATATATATTAATATTATAGTAAGGATAATATGCAATTAAATATTGACAGGTTTTTTTTATCATAATATAAATACATATTTTAAAATTTTTATATAAAAATAATTATAAATGAATGAACACTTTTTAATGACGTTTTTGTAATTAATAATACATATATAATAATATTATAGGAAGGATAATATGCAAATAAATATTCACAGGTTTTTTTTAACATAATATAAATACATAGTTTAAAGTTTTTTTATAATAATAATTATATATGAATGAACACTTTTTAGTAATGTTTTTGTAATTAATAATACAAATATAATAATATTATAGAAACGATAATATGCAAATAAATATTGACGGGTTTTTTTGATCATAATATAAATACATAGTTTAAAGTTTTTTTATAATTATAATTATATATGAATGAACACTTTTTAATAATGTTTTTGTTATGAATAATACATATATAATAATATTATAGGAAGGATAATATACAAATAAATATATATAAATGTTTTTGATCATAATATAAATACATATTTTATAATATTTTTATAATAATAATTATATATGAATGAACACTTTTTAATAATGTTTTTGTTATTAATAATACATATATAATAATATTATAGGAAGGATAATATACAAATAAATATATATAAATGTTTTTGATCATAATATAAATACATATTTTATAATATTTTTATAATTATAATTATATATGAATGAACACTTTTTAATAATGTTTTTAATAATAATAATACATATATATTAATATTATAGTAAGGATAATATGCAATTAAATATTGACAGGTTTTTTTTATCATAATATAAATACATATTTTAAAATTTTTATATAAAAATAATTATATATGAATGAACACTTTTAAATGATGTTTTTGTTATTAATAATACATATATAATAATATTATAGGAAGGATAATATACAAATAAATATATATAAATGTTTTTGATCATAATATAAATACATATTTTATAATATTTTTATAATAATAATTTTATATGAATGAATACTTTTGAATAATGTTTTTGTTATTAATAATACATATATAATAATATTATAGGAAGGATAATATACAAATAAATATATATAAATGTTTTTGATCATAATATAAATACATATTTTATAATATTTTTATAATAACAATTATATATGAATGAACACTTTTTAATGATGTTTTTGTAATTAATAATACATATATAATAATATTATAGGAAGGATAATATGCAAATAAATATTCACAGTTTTTTTTTATCATAATATAAATACATATTTTAAAGTTTTTTACAATAATAATTATATATGAATGAACACTTTTTAGTAATGTTTTTGTAATTAATAATACAAATATAATAATATTATAGAAACGATAATATGAAAATAAATATTGACAGGTTTTTTTGATCATAATATAAATACATAGTTTAAAGTTTTTTTATAATTATAATTATATATGAATGAACACTTTTTAATAATGTTTTTGTTATGAATAATACATATATAATAATATTATAGGAAGGATAATATACAAATAAATATATATAAATGTTTTTAATCATAATATAAATACATATTTTATAATATTTTTATAATTATAATTATATATGAATGAACACTTTTTAATAATGTTTTTAATAATAATAATACATATATATTAATATTATAGTAAGGATAATATGCAATTAAATATTGACAGGTTTTTTTTATCATAATATAAATACATATTTTAAAATTTTTATATAAAAATAATTATAAATGAATGAACACATTTTAATGATGTTTTTGTAATTAATAATACATATATAATAATATTATAGGAAGGATAATATGCAAATAAATATTCACAGGTTTTTTTTAACATAATATAAATACATAGTTTAAAGTTTTTTTATAATAATAATTATATATGAATGAACACTTTTTAGTAATGTTTTTGTAATTAATAATACAAATATAATAAAATTATAGAAACGATAATATGCAAATAAATATTGACGGGTTTTTTTGATCATAATATAAATACATAGTTTAAAGTTTTTTTATAATTATAATTATATATGAATGAACACTTTTTAATAATGTTTTTGTTATGAATAATACATATATAATAATATTATAGGAAGGATAATATACAAATAAATATATATAAATGTTTTTGATCATAATATAAATACATATTTTATAATATTTTTATAATAATAATTATATATGAATGAACACTTTTTAATAATGTTTTTGTTATTAATAATACATATATAATAATATTATAGGAAGGATAATATACAAATAAATATATATAAATGTTTTTGATCATAATATAAATACATATTTTATAATATTTTTATAATTATAATTATATATGAATGAACACTTTTTAATAATGTTTTTAATAATAATAATACATATATATTAATATTATAGTAAGGATAATATGCAATTAAATATTGACAGGTTTTTTTTATCATAATATAAATACATATTTTAAAATTTTTATATAAAAATAATTATATATGAATGAACACTTTTAAATGATGTTTTTGTTATTAATAATACATATATAATAATATTATAGGAAGGATAATATACAAATAAATATATATAAATGTTTTTGATCATAATATAAATACATATTTTATAATATTTTTATAATAATAATTTTATATGAATGAATACTTTTGAATAATGTTTTTGTTATTAATAATACATATATAATAATATTATAGGAAGGATAATATACAAATAAATATATATAAATGTTTTTGATCATAATATAAATACATATTTTATAATATTTTTATAATAATAATTATATATGAATGAACACTTTTTAATGATGTTTTTGTAAGTAATAATACATATATAATAATATTATAGGAAGGATAATATGCAAATAAATATTCACAGTTTTTTTTTATCATAATATAAATACATATTTTAAAGTTTTTTACAATAATAATTATATATGAATGAACACTTTTTAGTAATGTTTTTGTAATTAATAATACAAATATAATAATATTATAGAAACGATAATATGAAAATAAATATTGACAGGTTTTTTTGATCATAATATAAATACATAGTTTAAAGTTTTTTTATAATTATAATTATATATGAATGAACACTTTTTAATAATGTTTTTGTTATGAATAATACATATATAATAATATTATAGGAAGGATAATATACAAATAAATATATATAAATGTTTTTAATCATAATATAAATACATATTTTATAATATTTTTATAATTATAATTATATATGAATGAACACTTTTAATAATGTTTTTAATAATAATAATACATATATATTAATATTATAGTAAGGATAATATGCAATTAAATATTTACAGGTTTTTTTTATCATAATATAAATACATATTTTAAAATTTTTATATAAAAATAATTATATATGAATGAACACTTTTAAATGATGTTTTTGTTATTAATAATACATATATAATAATATTATAGGAAGGATAATATACAAATAAATATATATAAATGTTTTTGATCATAATATAAATACATATTTTATAATATTTTTATAATAATAATTTTATATGAATGAATACTTTTGAATAATGTTTTTGTTATTAATAATACATATATAATAATATTATAGGAAGGATAATATACAAATAAATATATATAAATGTTTTTGATCATAATATAAATACATATTTTATAATATTTTTATAATAATAATTATATATGAATGAACACTTTTTAATGATGTTTTTGTAATTAATAATACATATATAATAATATTATAGGAAGGATAATATGCAAATAAATATTCACAGTTTTTTTTTATCATAATATAAATACATATTTTAAAGTTTTTAACAATAATAATTATATATGAATGAACACTTTTTAGTAATGTTTTTGTAATTAATAATACAAATATAATAATATTATAGAAACGATAATATGAAAATAAATATTGACAGGTTTTTTTGATCATAATATAAATACATAGTTTAAAGTTTTTTTATAATTATAATTATATATGAATGAACACTTTTTAATAATGTTTTTGTTATGAATAATACATATATAATAATATTATAGGAAGGATAATATACAAATAAATATATATAAATGTTTTTAATCATAATATAAATACATATTTTATAATATTTTTATAATTATAATTATATATGAATGAACACTTTTTAATAATGTTTTTAATAATAATAATACATATATATTAATATTATAGTAAGGATAATATGCAATTAAATATTGACAGGTTTTTTTTATCATAATATAAATACATATTTTAAAATTTTTATATAAAAATAATTATAAATGAATGAACACTTTTTAATGATGTTTTTGTAATTAATAATACATATATAATAATATTATAGGAAGGATAATATGCAAATAAATATTCACAGGTTTTTTTTATCATAATATAAATACATATTTTAAAGTTTTTTATAATAATAATTATATATGAATGAACACTTTTTAGTAATGTTTTTGTAATTAATAATACAAATATAATAATATTATAGAAACGATGATATGAAAATAAATATTGACAGGTTTTTTTGATCATAATATAAATACATAGTTTAAAGTTTTTTTATAATTATTATTATATATGAATGAACACTTTTTAATAATGTTTTTGTTATGAATAATACATATATAATAATATTATAGGAAGGATAATATACAAATAAATATATAAAAATGTTTTTGATCATAATATAAATACATATTTTATAATATTTTTATAATTATAATTATATATGAATGAACACTTTTTAATAATGTTTTTAATAATAATAATACATATATATTAATATTATAGTAAGGATAATATGCAATTAAATATTGACAGGTTTTTTTATCATAATATAAATACATATTTTATAATTTTTATATAAAAATAATTATATATGAATGAACACTTTTTAATGATGTTTTTGTTATTAATAATGCATATATAATAATATTATAGGAAGGATAATATACAAATAAATATATATAAATGTTTTTGATCATAATATAAATACATATTTTATAATATTTTTATAATAATAATTATATATGAATGAACACTTTTGAATAATGTTTTTGTTATTAATAATACATATATAATAATATTATAGGAAGGATAATATACAAATAAATATATATAAATGTTTTTGATCATAATATAAATACATATTTTATAATATTTTTATAATAATAATTATATATGAATGAACACTTTTTAATAATGTTTTTGTTATTAATAATACATATATAATAATATTATAGGAAGGATAATATACAAATAAATATATATAAATGTTTTTGATCATAATATAAATACATATTTTATAATATTTTTATAATTATAATTATATATGAATGAACACTTTTTAATAATGTTTTTAATAATAATAATACATATATATTAATATTATAGTAAGGATAATATGCAATTAAATATTGACAGGTTTTTTTTATCATAATATAAATACATATTTTAAAATTTTTATATAAAAATAATTATATATGAATGAACACTTTTAAATGATGTTTTTGTTATTAATAATACATATATAATAATATTATAGGAAGGATAATATACAAATAAATATATATAAATGTTTTTGATCATAATATAAATACATATTTTATAATATTTTTATAATAATAATTTTATATGAATGAATACTTTTGAATAATGTTTTTGTTATTAATAATACATATATAATAATATTATAGGAAGGATAATATACAAATAAATATATATAAATGTTTTTGATCATAATATAAATACATATTTTATAATATTTTTATAATAATAATTATATATGAATGAACACTTTTTAATGATGTTTTTGTAAGTAATAATACATATATAATAATATTATAGGAAGGATAATATGCAAATAAATATTCACAGTTTTTTTTTATCATAATATAAATACATATTTTAAAGTTTTTTACAATAATAATTATATATGAATGAACACTTTTTAGTAATGTTTTTGTAATTAATAATACAAATATAATAATATTATAGAAACGATAATATGAAAATAAATATTGACAGGTTTTTTTGATCATAATATAAATACATAGTTTAAAGTTTTTTTATAATTATAATTATATATGAATGAACACTTTTTAATAATGTTTTTGTTATGAATAATACATATATAATAATATTATAGGAAGGATAATATACAAATAAATATATATAAATGTTTTTAATCATAATATAAATACATATTTTATAATATTTTTATAATTATAATTATATATGAATGAACACTTTTAATAATGTTTTTAATAATAATAATACATATATATTAATATTATAGTAAGGATAATATGCAATTAAATATTGACAGGTTTTTTTTATCATAATATAAATACATATTTTAAAATTTTTATATAAAAATAATTATATATGAATGAACACTTTTAAATGATGTTTTTGTTATTAATAATACATATATAATAATATTATAGGAAGGATAATATACAAATAAATATATATAAATGTTTTTGATCATAATATAAATACATATTTTATAATATTTTTATAATAATAATTTTATATGAATGAATACTTTTGAATAATGTTTTTGTTATTAATAATACATATATAATAATATTATAGGAAGGATAATATACAAATAAATATATATAAATGTTTTTGATCATAATATAAATACATATTTTATAATATTTTTATAATAATAATTATATATGAATGAACACTTTTAATGATGTTTTTGTAATTAATAATACATATATAATAATATTATAGGAAGGATAATATGCAAATAAATATTCACAGTTTTTTTTATCATAATATAAATACATATTTTAAAGTTTTTAACAATAATAATTATATATGAATGAACACTTTTTAGTAATGTTTTTGTAATTAATAATACAAATATAATAATATTATAGAAACGATAATATGAAAATAAATATTGACAGGTTTTTTTGATCATAATATAAATACATAGTTTAAAGTTTTTTATAATTATAATTATATATGAATGAACACTTTTTAATAATGTTTTTGTATGAATAATACATATATAATAATATTATAGAAGGATAATATACAAATAAATATATATAAATGTTTTTAATCATAATATAAATACATATTTTATAATATTTTTATAATTATAATTATATATGAATGAACACTTTTTAATAATGTTTTTAATAATAATAATACATATATATTAATATTATAGTAAGGATAATATGCAATTAAATATTGACAGGTTTTTTTATCATAATTATAAATACATATTTTAAAATTTTTATATAAAAATAATTATAAATGAATGAACACTTTTTAATGATGTTTTGTAATTAATAATACATATATAATAATATTATAGGAAGGATAATATGCAAATAAATATTCACAGGTTTTTTTTATCATAATATAAATACATATTTTAAAGTTTTTTATAATAATAATTATATATGAATGAACACTTTTTAGTAATGTTTTTGTAATTAATAATACAAATATAATAATATTATAGAAACGATGATATGAAAATAATATTGACAGGTTTTTTTGATCATAATATAAATACATAGTTTAAAGTTTTTTTATAATTATTATTATATATGAATGAACACTTTTTAATAATGTTTTTGTTATGAATAATACATATATAATAATATTATAGGAAGGATAATATACAAATAAATATATAAAAATGTTTTTGATCATAATATAAATACATATTTTATAATATTTTTATAATTATAAATTATATATGAATGAACACTTTTTAATAATGTTTTTAATAATAATAATACATATATATTAATATTATAGTAAGGATAATATGCAATTAAATATTGACAGGTTTTTTTATCATAATATAAATACATATTTTATAATTTTTATATAAAAATAATTATATATGAATGAACACTTTTTAATGATGTTTTTGTTATTAATAATACATATATAATAATATTATAGGAAGGATAATATACAAATAAATATATAAATGTTTTTGATCATAATATAAATACATATTTTATAATATTTTTATAATAATAATTATATATGAATGAACACTTTTGAATAATGTTTTTGTTATTAATAATACATATATAATAATATTATAGGAAGGATAATATACAAATAAATATATATAAATGTTTTTGATCATAATATAAATACATATTTTATAATATTTTTATAATAATAATTATATATGAATGAACACTTTTACACTTTTTAATAATGTTTTTGTTATTAATAATACATATATAATAATATTATAGGAAGGATAATATGCAAATAAATATTCACAGGTTTTTTTATCATAATATAATTACATATTTTAAAGTTTTTTATAATAATAATAATATATGAATGAACACTTTTTAGTAATGTTTTTGTAATTAATAATACAAATATAATAATATTATAGAAACGATAATATGCAAATAAATATTGACAGGTTTTTTTGATCATAATATAAATACATAGTTTAAAGTTTTTTTTATAATAATAATTATATATGAATGAACACTTTTTAGTAATGTTTTTGTAATTAATAATACAAATATAATAATATTATAGAAACGATAATATGCAAATAAATATTGACAGGTTTTTTTGATCATAATATAAATACATAGTTTAAAGTTTTTTTATAATTATAATTATATATGAATGAACACTTTTTAATAATGTTTTTGTTATGAATAATACATATATAATAATATTATAGGAAGGATAATATACAAATAAATATATATAAATGTTTTTGATCATAATATAAATACATATTTTATAATATTTTTATAATAATAATAATATATGAATGAACACTTTTTAATAATGTTTTTGTTATGAATAATACATATATAATAATATTATAGGAAGGATAATATACAAATAAATATATATAAATGTTTTTGATCATAATATAAATACACATTTTATAATATTTTTATAATAATAATCTATCTATATATTAATAGGCAAGCATGTTTCTTTAAAACCTTTTTTCTCACCTCGTGTGTATCGCAGCGAAAATCTACGCATACCGTTAGAAAGATATTTTTCTGTAGGTGTGCAGAAACCCTTTAAAAATTAAAATAGGCTCAGAAATAAGCACAAAAAATGAATTTGAAACTTGAATAAAATTAACATGGGCTTTATGGGTTGTCATGCTGGTGACGAAATAACAACGAAATATAAACAGAAAATCAAAACAAATAGAAGAAATGCCAATCACATGTTTATTTACAGTGTGGGGTGAAAATAGAGAAGTATGTACATTATATATTTTTGGTCGAGTTTCGACCACTGGACGACCTCTAGTTATATATGAATGAACACTTTTTAATAATGTTTTTGTTATTAATAATACATATATAATAATATTATAGGAAGGATAATATACAAATAAATATTTATAAATGTTTTTGATCATAATATAAATACATATTTTATAATATTTTTATAATAATAATTTTATATGAATGAACACTTTTGAATAATGTTTTTGTTATTAATAATACATATATAATAATATTATAGGAAGGATAATATACAAATAAATATATATAAATGTTTTTGATCATAATATAAATACATATTTTATAATATTTTTATAATAATAATTATATATGAATGAACACTTTTTAATGATGTTTTTGTAATTAATAATACATATATAATAATATTATAGGAAGGATAATATGCAAATAAATATTCACAGTTTTTCTTTATCTTAATATAAATACATATTTTAAAGTTTTTTATAATAATAATTATATATGAATGAACACTTTTTAGTAATGTTTTTGTAATTAATAATACAAATATAATAAGATTATAGAAACGATAATATGAAAATAAATATTGACAGGTTTTTTTGATCATAATATAAATACATAGTTTTAAGTTTTTTTATAATTATAATTATATATGAATGAACACTTTTTAATAATGTTTTTGTTATGAATAATACATATATAATAATATTATAGGAAGGATAATATACAAATAAATATATATAAATGTTTTTGATCATAATATAAATACATATTTTATAATATTTTTATAATTATAATTATATATGAATGAACACTTTTTAATAATGTTTTTAATAATAATAATACATATATATTAATATTATAGTAAGGATAATATGCAATTAAATATTGACAGGTTTTTTTTATCATAATATAAATACATATTTTAAAATTTTTATATAAAAATAATTATATATGAATGAACCCTTTTTAATGATGTTTTTGTTATTAATAATACATATATAATAATATTATAGGAAGGATAATATACAAATAAATATATATAAATGTTTTTGATCATAATATAAATACATATTTTATAATATTTTTATAATAATAATTTTATATGAATGAACACTTTTGAATAATGTTTTTGTTATTAATAATACATATATAATAATATTATAGGAAGGATAATATACAGATAAATATATATAAATGTTTTTGATCATAATATAAATACATATTTTATAATATTTTTATAATAATAATTATATATGAATGAACACTTTTTAATAATGTTTTTGTTATTAATAATACATATATAATGATATTATAGGAAGGATAATATGCAAATAAATATTCACAGGTTTTTTTATCATAATATAAATACATATTTTAAAGTTTTTCATAATAATAATAATATATGAATGAACACTTTTTAGTAATGTTTTTGTAATTAATAATACAAATATAATAATATTATAGAAACGATAATATGCAAATAAATATTGACAGGTTTTTTTGATCATAATATAAATACATAGTTTAAAGTTTTTTTATAATAATAATTATATATGAATGAAGACTTTTTAGTAATGTTTTTGTAATTAATAATACAAATATAATAATATTATAGAAACGATAATATGCAAATAAATATTGACAGGTTTTTTTGATCATAATAAAAATACATTGTTTAAAGTTTTTTTATAATTATAATTATATATGAATGAACACTTTTTAATAATGTTTTTGTTATGAATAATACATATATAATAATATTATAGAAAGGATAATATACAAATAAATATATATAAATGTTTTTGATCATAATATAAATACATATTTTATAATATTTTTATAATAATAATTGTATATGAATGAACACTTTTTAATAATGTTTTTGTTATTAATAATACATATATAATAATATTATAGGAAGGATAATATACAAATAAATATATATAAATGTTTTTGATCATAATATAAATACATATTTTATAATATTTTTATAATTATAATTATATATGAATGAACACTTTTTAATAATGATTTTAATAATAATAATACATATATATTAATATTATAGTAAGGATAATATGCAATTAAATATTGACAGGTTTTTTTTATCATATTATTAATACATATTTTAAAATTTTTATATAAAAATAATTATATATGAATGAACACTTTTTAATGATGTTTTTGTAATTAATAATACATATATAATAATATTATAGGAAGGATAATATGCAAATAAATATTCACAGGTTTTTTTTATCATAATATAAATACATATTTTAAAGTTTTTTATAATAATAATTATATATGAATGAACACTTTTTAGTAATGTTTTTGTAATTAATTATACAAATATAATAATATTATAGAAACGATAATATGAAAATAAATATTGACAGGTTTTTTTGATCATAATATAAATACATAGTTTAAAGTTTTTTTATAATTATAATTATATATGAATGAACACTTTTTAATAATGTTTTTGTTATGAATAATACATATATAATAATATTATAGGAAGGATAATATACAAATAAATATATATAAATGTTTTTGATCATAATATAAATACATATTTTATAATATTTTTATAATAATAATAATATATGAATGAACACTTTTTAATAATGTTTTTGTTATGAATAATACATATATAATAATATTATAGGAAGGATAATATACAAATTAATATATATAAATGTTTTTGATCATAATATAAATACATATTTTATAATATTTTTATAATAATAATTTTATATGAATGAACACTTTTGAATAATGTTTTTGTTATGAATAATACATATATAATAATATTATAGGAAGGATAATATACAAATAAATATATATAAATGTTTTTGATCATAATATAAATACACATTTTATAATATTTTTATAATAATAATCTATCTATATATTAATAGGCAAGCATGTTTCTTTAAAACCTTTTTTCTCAGCTCGTGTGTATCGCAGCGAAAATCTACGCATACCATTAGAAAGATATTTTTCTGTAGGTGTGCAGAAACCCTTTAAAAATTAAAATAGGCTCAGAAATAAGCACAAAAAATGAATTTGAAACTTGAATAAAATTAACATGGGCTTTATGGGTTGTCATGCTGGTGACGAAATAACAACGAAATATAAACAGAAAATCAAAACAAATAGAAGAAATGCCAATCACATGTTTTATTTACAGTGTGGGGTGAAAATAGAGAAGTATGTACATTATAGATTTTTGGTCGAGTTTCGACCACTGGACGACCTCTAGTTATATATGAATGAACACTTTTTAATAATGTTTTTGTTATTAATAATACATATATAATAATATTATAGGAAGGATAATATACAAATAAATATTTATAAATGTTTTTTATCATAATATAAATACATATTTTATAATATTTTTATAATAATAATTTTATATGAATGAACGATTTTGAATAATGTTTTTGTTATTAATAATACATATATAATAATATTATAGGAAGGATAATATACAAATAAATATATATAAATGTTTTTGATCATAATATAAATACATATTTATAATATTTTTATAATAATAATTATATATGAATGAACACTTTTTAATGATGTTTTTGTAATTAATAATACATATATAATAATATTATAGGAAGGATAATATGCAAATAAATATTCACAGTTTTTTTTTATCTTAATATAAATACATATTTTTAAGTTTTTTATAATAATAATTATATATGAATGAACACTTTTTAATAATGTTTTTGTTATTAATAATACATATATAATAATATTATAGGAAGGATAATATGCAAATAAATATTCACAGGTTTTTTTATCATAATATAAATACATATTTTAAAGTTTTTCATAATAATAATAATATATGAATGAACACTTTTTAGTAATGTTTTTGTAATTAATAATACAAATATAATAATATTATAGAAACGATAATATGCAAATAAATATTGACAGGTTTTTTTGATCATAATATAAATACATAGTTTAAAGTTTTTTTATAATAATAATTATATATGAATGAAGAGTTTTTAGTAATGTTTTTGTAATTAATAATACAAATATAATAATATTATAGAAACGATAATATGCAAATAAATATTGACAGGTTTTTTTGATCATAATAAAAATACATAGTTTAAAGTTTGTTTATAATTATAATTATATATGAATGAACACTTTTTAATAATGTTTTTGTTATGAATAATACATATATAATAATATTATAGAAAGGATAATATACAAATAAATATATATAAATGTTTTTGATCATAATATAAATACATATTTTATAATATTTTTATAATAATAATTATATATGAATGAACACTTTTTAATAATGTTTTTGTTATTAATAATACATATATAATAATATTATAGGAAGGATAATATACAAATAAATATATATAAATGTTTTTGATCATAATATAAATACATATTTTATAATATTTTTATAATTATAATTATATATGAATGAACACTTTTTAATAATGTTTTTAATAATAATAATACATATATATTAATATTATAGTAAGGATAATATGCAATTAAATATTGACAGGTTTTTTTTATCATAATATAAATACATATTTTAAAAATTTTATATAAAAATAATTATATATGAATGAACACTTATTAATGATGTTTTTGTTATTAATAATACATATATAATAATATTATAGGAAGGATAATATGCAAATAAATATTCACAGTTTTTTTTATCATAATATAAATACATATTTTAAAGTTTTTTATAATAATAATTATATATGAATGAACATTTTTTAGTAATGTTTTTGTAATTAATAATACAAATATAATAATATTATAGAAACGATAATATGAAAATAAATATTGACAGGTTTTTTTGATCATAATATAAATACATAGTTTAAAGTTTTTTAATAATTATAATTATATATGAATGAACACTTTTTAATAATGTTTTTGTTATGAATAATACATATATAATAATATTATAGGAAGGATAATATACAAATAAATATATATAAATGTTTTTGATCATAATATAAATACATATTTTATAATTTTTTTATAATAATAATTATATATGAATGAACACTTTTTAATAATGTTTTTGTTATTAATAATACATATATAATAATATTATAGGAAGGATAATATGCAAATAAATATTCACAGGTTTTTTTATCATAATATAAATACATATTTTAAAGTTTTTTATAATAATAATAATATATGAATGAACACTTTTTAGTAATGTTTTTGTAATTAATAATACAAATATAATAATATTATAGAAACGATAATATGCAAATAAATATTGACAGGTTTTTTTTATCATAATATAAATACATAGTTTAAAGTTTTTTTATAATAATAATTATATATGAATGAACACTTTTTAGTAATGTTTTTGTAATTAATAATACAAATATAATAATATTATAGAAACGATAATATGCAAATAAATATTGACAGGTTTTTTTGATCATAATATAAATACATAGTTTATAATATTTTTATAATTATAATTATATATGAATGAACACTTTTTAATAATGATTTTAATAATAATAATACATATATATTAATATTATAGTAAGGATAATATGCAATTAAATATTGACAGGTTTTTTTTATCATAATATAAATACATATTTTAAAATTTTTATATAAAAATAATTATATATGAATGAACACTTTTTAATGATGTTTTTGTTATGAAAAATACATATATAATAATATTATAGAAAGGATAATATACAAATAAATATATATAAATGTTTTTGATCATAATATAAATACATATTTTATAATATTTTTATAATAATAATTGTATATGAATGAACACTTTTTAATAATGTTTTTGTTATTAATAATACATATATAATAATATTATAGGAAGGATAATATACAAATAAATATATATAAATGTTTTTGATCATAATATAAATACATATTTTATAATATTTTTATAATTATAATTATATATGAATGAACACTTTTTAATAATGATTTTAATAATAATAATACATATATATTAATATTATAGTAAGGATAATATGCAATTAAATATTGACAGGTTTTTTTTATCATATTATTAATACATATTTTAAAATTTTTATATAAAAATAATTATATATGAATGAACACTTTTTAATGATGTTTTTGTAATTAATAATACATATATAATAATATTATAGGAAGGATAATATGCAAATAAATATTCACAGGTTTTTTTTTATCATAATATAAATACATATTTTAAAGTTTTTTATAATAATAATTATATATGAATGAACACTTTTTAGTAATGTTTTTGTAATTAATTATACAAATATAATAATATTATAGAAACGATAATATGAAAATAAATATTGACAGGTTTTTTTGATCATAATATAAATACATAGTTTAAAGTTTTTTTATAATTATAATTATATATGAATGAACACTTTTTAATAATGTTTTTGTTATGAATAATACATATATAATAATATTATAGGAAGGATAATATACAAATAAATATATATAAATGTTTTTGATCATAATATAAATACATATTTTATAATATTTTTATAATAATAATAATATATGAATGAACACTTTTTAATAATGTTTTTGTTATGAATAATACATATATAATAATATTATAGGAAGGATAATATACAAATTAATATATATAAATGTTTTTGATCATAATATAAATACATATTTTATAATATTTTTATAATAATAATTTTATATGAATGAACACTTTTGAATAATGTTTTTGTTATGAATAATACATATATAATAATATTATAGGAAGGATAATATACAAATAAATATATATAAATGTTTTTGATCATAATATAAATACACATTTTATAATATTTTTATAATAATAATCTATCTATATATTAATAGGCAAGCATGTTTCTTTAAAACCTTTTTTCTCAGCTCGTGTGTATCGCAGCGAAAATCTACGCATACCATTAGAAAGATATTTTTCTGTAGGTGTGCAGAAACCCTTTAAAAATTAAAATAGGCTCAGAAATAAGCACAAAAAATGAATTTGAAACTTGAATAAAATTAACATGGGCTTTATGGGTTGTCATGCTGGTGACGAAATAACAACGAAATATAAACAGAAAATCAAAACAAATAGAAGAAATGCCAATCACATGTTTTATTTACAGTGTGGGGTGAAAATAGAGAAGTATGTACATTATAGATTTTTGGTCGAGTTTCGACCACTGGACGACCTCTAGTTATATATGAATGAACACTTTTTAATAATGTTTTTGTTATTAATAATACATATATAATAATATTATAGGAAGGATAATATACAAATAAATATTTATAAATGTTTTTTATCATAATATAAATACATATTTTATAATATTTTTATAATAATAATTTTATATGAATGAACACTTTTTAATAATGTTTTTGTTATTAATAATACATATATAATAATATTATAGGAAGGATAATATGCAAATAAATATTCACAGGTTTTTTTATCATAATATAAATACATATTTTAAAGTTTTTCATAATAATAATAATATATGAATGAACACTTTTTAGTAATGTTTTTGTAATTAATAATACAAATATAATAATATTATAGAAACGATAATATGCAAATAAATATTGACAGGTTTTTTTGATCATAATAAAAATACATAGTTTAAAGTTTGTTTATAATTATAATTATATATGAATGAACACTTTTTAATAATGTTTTTGTTATGAATAATACATATATAATAATATTATAGAAAGGATAATATACAAATAAATATATATAAATGTTTTTGATCATAATATAAATACATATTTTATAATATTTTTATAATAATAATTATATATGAATGAACACTTTTTAATAATGTTTTTGTTATTAATAATACATATATAATAATATTATAGGAAGGATAATATACAAATAAATATATATAAATGTTTTTGATCATAATATAAATACATATTTTATAATATTTTTATAATTATAATTATATATGAATGAACACTTTTTAATAATGTTTTTAATAATAATAATACATATATATTAATATTATAGTAAGGATAATATGCAATTAAATATTGACAGGTTTTTTTTATCATAATATAAATACATATTTTAAAAATTTTATATAAAAATAATTATATATGAATGAACACTTATTAATGATGTTTTTGTTATTAATAATACATATATAATAATATTATAGGAAGGATAATATACAAATAAATATTTATAAATGTTTTTGATCATAATAGAAATACATATTTTATAATATTTTTATAATAATAATTTTATATGAATGAACACTTTTGAATAATGTTTTTGTTATTAATAATACATATATAATAATATTATTGGAAGGATAATATACAAATAAATATATATAAATGTTTTTGATCATAATATAAATACATATTTTATAATATTTTTATAATAATAATTATATATGAATGAACACTTTTTAATGATGTTTTTGTAATTAATAATACATATATAATAATATTATAGGAAGGATAATATGCAAATAAATATTCACAGTTTTTTTTATCATAATATAAATACATATTTTAAAGTTTTTTATAATAATAATTATATATGAATGAACATTTTTTAGTAATGTTTTTGTAATTAATAATACAAATATAATAATATTATAGAAACGATAATATGAAAATAAATATTGACAGGTTTTTTTGATCATAATATAAATACATAGTTTAAAGTTTTTTAATAATTATAATTATATATGAATGAACACTTTTTAATAATGTTTTTGTTATGAATAATACATATATAATAATATTATAGGAAGGATAATATACAAATAAATATATATAAATGTTTTTGATCATAATATAAATACATATTTTATAATTTTTTTATAATAATAATTATATATGAATGAACACTTTTTAATAATGTTTTTGTTATTAATAATACATATATAATAATATTATAGGAAGGATAATATGCAAATAAATATTCACAGGTTTTTTTATCATAATATAAATACATATTTTAAAGTTTTTTATAATAATAATAATATATGAATGAACACTTTTTAGTAATGTTTTTGTAATTAATAATACAAATATAATAATATTATAGAAACGATAATATGCAAATAAATATTGACAGGTTTTTTTTATCATAATATAAATACATAGTTTAAAGTTTTTTTTTATAATAATAATTATATATGAATAAACACTTTTTAGTAATGTTTTTGTAATTAATAATACAAATATAATAATATTATAGAAACGATAATATGCAAATAAATATTGACAGGTTTTTTTGATCATAATATAAATACATAGTTTATAATATTTTTATAATTATAATTATATATGAATGAACACTTTTTAATAATGATTTTAATAATAATAATACATATATATTAATATTATAGTAAGGATAATATGCAATTAAATATTGACAGGTTTTTTTTATCATAATATAAATACATATTTTAAAATTTTTATATAAAAATAATTATATATGAATGAACACTTTTTAATGATGTTTTTGTAATTAATAATACATATATAATAATATTATAGGAAGGATAATATGCAAATAAATATTCACAGGTTTTTTTTATCATAATATAAATACATATTTTAAAGTTTTTTATAATAATAATTATATATGAATGAACACTTTTTAGTAATGTTTTTGTAATTAATAATACAAATATAATAATATTATAGAAACGATAATATGAAAATAAATATTGACAGGTTTTTTTGATCATAATATAAATACATAGTTTATAATATTTTTATAATAATAATTATATATGAATGAACACTTTTTAATAATGTTTTTGTTATTAATAATACATATATAATAATATTATAGGAAGGATAATATACAAATAAATATATATAAATGATTTTGATCATAATATAAATACATATTTTATAATATTTTTATAATTATAATTATATATGAATGAACACTTTTTAATAATGATTTTAATAATAATAATACATATATATTAATATTATAGTAAGGATAATATGCAATTAAATATTGACAGGTTTTTTTTATCATAATATAAATACATATTTTAAAATTTTTATATAAAAATAATTATATATGAATGAACACTTTTTAATGATGTTTTTGTAATTAATAATACATATATAATAATATTATAGGAAGGATAATATGCAAATAAATATTCACAGGTTTTTTTTATCATAATATAAATACATATTTTAAAGTTTTTTATAATAATAATTATATATGAATGAACACTTTTTAGTAATGTTTTTGTAATTAATAATACAAATATAATAATATTATAGAAACGATAATATGAAAATAAATATTGACAGGTTTTTTTGATCATAATATAAATACATAGTTTAAAGTTTTTTTATAATTATAATTATATATGAATGAAAACTTTTTAATAATGTTTTTTTTATGAATAATACATATATAATAATATTATAGGAAGGATAATATACAAATAAATATATATAAATGTTTTTGATCATAATATAAATACATATTTTATAATATTTTTATAATTATAATTATATATGAATGAACACTTTTTAATAATGTTTTTAATAATAATAATACATATATATTAATATTATAGTAAGGATAATATGCAATTAAATATTGACAGGTTTTTTTTATCATAATATAAATACATATTTAAAATTTTTATATAAAAATAATTATATATGAATGAACACTTTTTAATGATGTTTTTGTTATTAATAATACATATATAATAATATTATAGGAAGGATAATATACAAATAAATATATATAAATGTTTTTGATCATAATATAAATACATATTTTATAATATTTTTATAATAATAATTATATATGAATGAACACTTTTGAATAATGTTTTTGTTATTAATAATACATATATATTTATATTATAGGAAGGATAATATACAAATAAATATATATAAATGTTTTTGATCATAATATAAATACATATTTTATAATATTTTTATAATAATAATTATATATGAATGAACACTTTTTAATAATGTTTTTGTTATGAATAATACATATATAATAATATTATAGGAAGGATAATATACAAATAAATATATATAAATGTTTTTAATCATAATATAAATACATATTTTATAATATTTTTATAATTATAATTATATATGAATGAACACTTTTTAATAATGTTTTTAATAATAATAATACATATATATTAATATTATAGTAAGGATAATATGCAATTAAATATTGACAGGTTTTTTTTATCATAATATAAATACATATTTTAAAATTTTTATATAAAAATAATTATATATGAATGAACACTTTTTAATGATGTTTTTGTAATTAATAATACATATATAATAATATTATAGGAAGGATAATATGCAAATAAATATTCACAGGTTTTTTTTATCATAATATAAATACATATTTTAAAGTTTTTTATAATAATAATTATATATGAATGAACACTTTTTAGTAATGTTTTTGTAATTAATAATACAAATATAATAATATTATAGAAACGATAATATGAAAATAAATATTGACAGGTTTTTTTGATCATAATATAAATACATAGTTTAAAGTTTTTTTATAATTATAATTATATATGAATGAACACTTTTTAATAATGTTTTTGTTATGAATAATACATATATAATAATATTATAGGAAGGATAATATACAAATAAATATATATAAATGTTTTTGATCATAATATAAATACATATTTTATAATATTTTTATAATTATAATTATATATGAATGAACACTTTTTAATAATGTTTTTAATAATAATAATACATATATATTAATATTATAGTAAGGATAATATGCAATTAAATATTGACAGGTTTTTTTTATCATAATATAAATACATATTTTAAAATTTTTATATAAAAATAATTATATATGAATGAACACTTTTTAATGATGTTTTTGTAATTAATAATACATATATAATAATATTATAGGAAGGATAATATGCAAATAAATATTCACAGGTTTTTTTTATCATAATATAAATACATATTTTAAAGTTTTTTATAATAATAATTAAATATGAATGAACAATTTTTAGTAATGTTTTTGTAATTAATAATACAAATATAATAATATTATAGAAACGATAATATGAAAATAAATATTGACAGGTTTTTTTGATCATAATATAAATACATAGTTTAAAGTTTTTTTATAATTATAATTATATATGAATGAACACTTTTTAATAATGTTTTTGTTATGAATAATACATATATAATAATATTATAGGAAGGATAATATACAAATAAATATATTTAAATGTTTTTGATCATAATATAAATACATATTTTATAATATTTTTATAATTATAATTATATATGAATGAACACTTTTTAATAATGTTTTTAATAATAATAATACATATATATTAATATTATAGTAAGGATAATATGCAATTAAATATTGACAGGTTTTTTTTATCATATATAAATACATATTTTAAAATTTTTATATAAAAATAATTATATATGAATGAACACTTTTTAATGATGTTTTTGTTATTAATAATACATATATAATAATATTATAGGAAGGATAATATACAAATAAATATATATAAATGTTTTGATCATAATATAAATACATATTATATAATATTTTTATAATAATAATTATATATGAATGAACACTTTTGAATAATGTTTTTGTTATTAATAATACATATATAATAATATTATAGGAAGGATAATATACAAATAAATATATATAAATGTTTTTGATCATAATATAAATACATATTTTATAATATTTTTATAATAATAATTATATATGAATGAACACTTTTAATAATGTTTTTGTTATTAATAATACATATATAATAATATTATAGGAAGGATAATATGCAAATAAATATTGACAGGTTTTTTTGATCATAATATAAATACATAGTTTAAAGTTTTTTTATAATAATAATTATATATGAATGAACCTTTTTTAGTAATGTTTTGTAATTAATAATACAAATATAATAATATTATAGAAACGATAATATGAAAATAAATATTGACAGGTTTTTTTGATCATAATATAAATACATAGTTTAAAGTTTTTTTATAATTATAATTATATATAAATGAACACTTTTAATTATGTTTTTGTTATGAATAATACATATATAATAATATTATAGGAAGGATAATATACAAATAAATATATTTAAATGTTTTTGATCATAATAAAAATACATATTTTATAATATTTTTATAATTATAATTATATATGAATGAACACTTTTTAATAATGTTTTTAATAATAATAATACATATATATTAATATTATAGTAAGGATAATATGCAATTAAATACTGACAGGTTTTTTTTATCATAATATAAATACATATTTTAAATTTTTATATAAAAATTATTATATATGAATGAACACTTTTTAATGATGTTTTTGTTATTAATAATACATATATAATAATATTATAGGAAGGATAATATACAAATAAATATATATAAATGTTTTTGATAATAATATAAATACATATTTTATAATATTTTTATAATAATAATTATATATGAATGAACACTTTTGAATAATGTTTTTGTTATTAATAATACATATATAATTATATTATAAGAAGGATAATATACAAATAAATATATATAAATGTTTTTGATCATAATATAAATACATATTTTATAATATTTTTATAATAATAATTATATATGAATGAACACTTTTTAATAATGTTTTTGTTATGAATAATACATATATAATAATATTATAGGAAGGATAATATACAAATAAATATATATAAATGTTTTTTATCATAATATAAATACATATTTTATAATATTTTTATAATTATAATTATATATGAATGAACACTTTTTAATAATGTTTTTAATAATAATAATACATATATATTAATATTATAGTAAGGATAATATGCAATTAAATATTGACAGGTTTTTTTTATCATAATATAAATACATATTTTAAAATTTTTATATAAAAATAATTATATATGAATGAACACTTTTTAATGATGTTTTTGTTATTAATAATACATATATAATAATATTATAGGAAGGATAATATACAAATAAATATATATAAATGTTTTTGATCATAATATAAATACATATTATATAATATTTTTATAATAATAATTATATATGAATGAACACTTTTGAATAATGTTTTTGTTATTAATAATACATATATAATAATATTATAGGAAGGATAATATACAAATAAATATATATAAATGTTTTTGATCATAATATAAATACATATTTTATAATATTTTTATAATAATAATTATATATGAATGAACACTTTTTAATAATGTTTTTGTTATTAATAATACATATATAATAATATTATAGGAAGGATAATATGCAAATAAATATTCACAGGTTTTTTTATTATAATATAAATACATATTTTAAAGTTTTTTATAATAATAATAATATATGAATGAACACTTTTTAGTAATGTTTTTGTAATTAATAATACAAATATAATAATATTATAGGAAGGATAATATGCAAATAAATATTGACAGGTTTTTTTGATCATAATATAAATACATAGTTTAAAGTTTTTTTATAATAATAATTATATATGAATGAACCTTTTTTAGTAATGTTTTTGTAATTAATAATACAAATATAATAATATTATAGAAACGATAATATGAAAATAAATATTGACAGGTTTTTTTGATCATAATATAAATACATAGTTTAAAGTTTTTTTATAATTATAATTATATATAAATGAACACTTTTTAATTATGTTTTTGTTATGAATAATACATATATAATAATATTATAGGAAGGATAATATACAAATAAATATATTTAAATGTTTTTGATCATAATAAAAATACATATTTTATAATATTTTTATAATTATAATTATATATGAATGAACACTTTTTAATAATGTTTTTAATAATAATAATACATATATATTAATATTATAGTAAGGATAATATGCAATTAAATACTGACAGGTTTTTTTTATCATAATATAAATACATATTTTAAAATTTTTATATAAAAATTATTATATATGAATGAACACTTTTTAATGATGTTTTTGTTATTAATAATACATATATAATAATATTATAGGAAGGATAATATACAAATAAATATATATAAATGTTTTTGATAATAATATAAATACATATTTTATAATATTTTTATAATAATAATTATATATGAATGAACACTTTTGAATAATGTTTTTGTTATTAATAATACATATATAATTATATTATAAGAAGGATAATATACAAATAAATATATATAAATGTTTTTGATCATAATATAAATACATATTTTATAATATTTTTATAATAATAATTATATATGAATGAACACTTTTTAATAATGTTTTTGTTATGAATAATACATATATAATAATATTATAGGAAGGATAATATACAAATAAATATATATAAATGTTTTTTATCATAATATAAATACATATTTTATAATATTTTTATAATTATAATTATATATGAATGAACACTTTTTAATAATGTTTTTAATAATAATAATACATATATATTAATATTATAGTAAGGATAATATGCAATTAAATATTGACAGGTTTTTTTTATCATAATATAAATACATATTTTAAAATTTTTATATAAAAATAATTATATATGAATGAACACTTTTAAATGATGTTTTTGTAATTAATAATACATATATAATAATATTATAAGAAGGATAATATGCAAATAAATATTCACAGGTTTTTTTATCATAATATAAATACATATTTTAAAGTTTTTTATAATAATAATTATATATGAATGAACACTTTTTAGTAATGTTTTTGTAATTAATAATACAAATATAATAATATTATAGAAACGATAATATGAAAATAAATATTGACAGGTTTTTTTGATCATAATATAAATACATAGTTTAAAGTTTTTTTATAATTATAATTATATATGAATGAACACTTTTTAATAATGTTTTTGTTATGAATAATACATATATAATAATATTATAGGAAGGATAATATACAAATAAATATATATAAATGTTTTTGATCATAATATAAATACATATTTTATAATATTTTTATAATTATAATTATATATGAATGAACACTTTTTAATAATGTTTTTAATAATAATAATACATATATATTAATAATATAGTAAGGATAATATGCAATTAAATATTGACAGGTTTTTTTTATCATAATATAAATACATATTTTAAAATTTTTATATAAAAATAATTATATATGAATGAACACTTTTTAATGATGTTTTTGTTATTAATAATACATATATAATAATATTATAGGAAGGATAATATACAAATAAATATATATAAATGTTTTTGATCATAATATAAATACATATTTTATAATATTTTTATAATAATAATTATATATGAATGAATACTTTTGAATAATGTTTTTGTTATTAATAATACATATATAATAATATTATAGGAAGGATAATATACAAATAAAAATATATAAATGTTTTTGATCATAATATAAATACATATTTTATAATATTTTATAATAATAATTATATATGAATGAACACTTTTTAATAATGTTTTTGTTATTAATAATACATATATAATAATATTATAGGAAGGATAATATGCAAATGAATATTCACAGGTTTTTTTATCATAATATAAATACATATTTTAAAGTTTTTTATAATAATAATAATATATGAATGGACACTTTTTAGTAATGTTTTTGTAATTAATAATACAAATATAATAATATTATAGGAAGGATAATATGCAAATAAATATTGACAGGTTTTTTTGATCATAATATAAATACATAGTTTAAAGTTTTTTTATAATAATAATTATATATGAATGAACTTTTTTTAGTAATGTTTTTGTAATTAATAATACAAATATAATAATATTATAGAAACGATAATATGAAAATAAATATTGACAGGTTTTTTTGATCATAATATAAATACATAGTTTAAAGTTTTTTTATAATTATAATTATATATGAATGAACACTTTTTAATAATGTTTTTGTTATGAATAATACATATATAATAATATTATAGGAATTATAGGAAGGATAATATACAAATAAATATATTTAAATGTTTTTGATCATAATATAAATACATATTTTATAATATTTTTATAATTATAATTATATATGAATGAACACTTTTTAATAATGTTTTTAATAATAATAATACATATATATTAATATTATAGTAAGGATAATATGCAATTAAATACTGACAGGTTTTTTTTATCATAATATAAATACATATTTTAAAATTTTTATATAAAAATAATTATATATGCATGAACACTTTTTAATGATGTTTTTGTTATTAATAATACATATATAATAATATTATAGGAAGGATAATATACAAATAAATATATATAAATGTTTTTGATCATAATATAAATACATATTTTATAATATTTTTATAATAATAATTATATATGAATGAACACTTTTGAATAATGTTTTTGTTATTAATAATACATATATAATTATATTATAGGAAGGATAATATACAAATAAATATATATAAATGTTTTTGATCATAATATAAATACATATTTTATAATATTTTTATAATAATAATTATATATGAATGAACACTTTTTAATAATGTTTTTGTAATTAATAATACATATATAATAATATTATAGGAAGGATAATATGCAAATAAATATTCACAGGTTTTTTTTATCATAATATAAATACATATTTTAAAGTTTTTAATCATAATAATTATATATGAATGAACACTTTTTAGTAATGTTTTTGTAATTAATAATACAAATATAATAATATTATAGAAACGATAATATGAAAATAAATATTGACAGGTTTTTTTGATCATAATATAAATACATAGTTTAAAGTTTTTTTATAATTATAATTATATATGAATGAACACTTTTTAATAATGTTTTTGTTATGAATAATACATATATAATAATATTATAGGAAGGATAATATACAAATAAATATATATAAATGTTTTTGATCATAATATAAATACATATTTTATAATATTTTTATAATAATAATTATATATGAATGAACACTTTTTAATAATGTTTTTGTTATGAATAATACATATATAATAATATTATAGGAAGGATAATATACAAATAAATATATATAAATGTTTTTGATCATAATATAAATACATATTTTATAATATTTTTATAATTATAATTATATATGAATGAACACTTTTTAATAATGTTTTTAATAATAATAATACATATATATTAATAATATAGTAAGGATAATATGCAATTAAATATTGACAGGTTTTTTTTATCATAATATAAATACATATTTTAAAATTTTTATATAAAAATAATTATATATGAATGAACACTTTTTAATGATGTTTTTGTTATTAATAATACATATATAATAATATTATAGGAAGGATAATATACAAATAAATATATATAAATGTTTTTGATCATAATATAAATACATATTTTATAATATTTTTATAATAATAATTATATATGAATGAATACTTTTGAATAATGTTTTTGTTATTAATAATACATATATAATAATATTATAGGAAGGATAATATACAAATAAAAATATATAAATGTTTTTGATCATAATATAAATACATATTTTATAATATTTTTATAATAATAATTATATATGAATGAACACTTTTTAATAATGTTTTTGTTATTAATAATACATATATAATAATATTATAGGAAGGATAATATGCAAATGAATATTCACAGGTTTTTTTATCATAATATAAATACATATTTTAAAGTTTTTTATAATAATAATAATATATGAATGGACACTTTTTAGTAATGTTTTTGTAATTAATAATACAAATATAATAATATTATAGGAAGGATAATATGCAAATAAATATTGACAGGTTTTTTTGATCATAATATAAATACATAGTTTAAAGTTTTTTTATAATAATAATTATATATGAATGAACTTTTTTTAGTAATGTTTTTGTAATTAATAATACAAATATAATAATATTATAGAAACGATAATATGAAAATAAATATTGACAGGTTTTTTTGATCATAATATAAATACATAGTTTAAAGTTTTTTTATAATTATAATTATATATGAATGAACACTTTTTAATAATGTTTTTGTTATGAATAATACATATATAATAATATTATAGGAAGGATAATATACAAATAAATATATTTAAATGTTTTTGATCATAATATAAATACATATTTTATAATATTTTTATAATTATAATTATATATGAATGAACACTTTTTAATAATGTTTTTAATAATAATAATACATATATATTAATATTATAGTAAGGATAATATGCAATTAAATACTGACAGGTTTTTTTTATCATAATATAAATACATATTTTAAAATTTTTATATAAAAATAATTATATATGCATGAACACTTTTTAATGATGTTTTTGTTATTAATAATACATATATAATAATATTATAGGAAGGATAATATACAAATAAATATATATAAATGTTTTTGATCATAATATAAATACATATTTTATAATATTTTTATAATAATAATTATATATGAATGAACACTTTTGAATAATGTTTTTGTTATTAATAATACATATATAATTATATTATAGGAAGGATAATATACAAATAAATATATATAAATGTTTTTGATCATAATATAAATACATATTTTATAATATTTTTATAATAATAATTATATATGAATGAACACTTTTTAATAATGTTTTTGTAATTAATAATACATATATAATAATATTATAGGAAGGATAATATGCAAATAAATATTCACAGGTTTTTTTTATCATAATATAAATACATATTTTAAAGTTTTTAATCATAATAATTATATATGAATGAACACTTTTTAGTAATGTTTTTGTAATTAATAATACAAATATAATAATATTATAGAAACGATAATATGAAAATAAATATTGACAGGTTTTTTTGATCATAATATAAATACATAGTTTAAAGTTTTTTTATAATTATAATTATATATGAATGAACACTTTTTAATAATGTTTTTGTTATGAATAATACATATATAATAATATTATAGGAAGGATAATATACAAATAAATATATTTAAATGTTTTTGATCATAATATAAATACATATTTTATAATATTTTTATAATTATAATTATATATGAATGAACACTTTTTAATAATGTTTTTAATAATAATAATACATACATATTAATATTATAGTAAGGATAATATGCAATTAAATATTGACAGGTTTTTTTTATCATAATATAAATACATATTTTAAAATTTTTATATAAAAATAATTATATATGAATGAACACTTTTTAATGATGTTTTTGTTATTAATAATACATATATAATAATATTATAGGAAGGATAATATACAAATAAATATATATAAATGTTTTTGATCATAATATAAATACATATTTTATAATATTTTTATAATAATAATTATATATGAATGAACACTTTTGAATAATGTTTTTGTTATTAATATCACATATATAATTATATTATAGGAAGGATAATATACAAATAAATATATATAAATGTTTTTGATCATAATATAAATACATATTTTATAATATTTTTATAATCATAATTATATATGAATGAACACTTTTTAATAATGTTTTTGTTATTAATAATACATATATAATAATATTATAGGAAGGATAATATACAAATAAATATATATAAATGTTTTTGATCATAATATAAATACATATCTTATAATATTTTTATAATTATAATTATATATGAATGAACACTTTTTAGTAATGTTTTTGTAATTAATAATACAAATATAATAATATTATAGAAACGATAATATGCAAATAAATATTGACGGGTTTTTTGATCATAATATAAATACATAGTTTAAAGTTTTTTTATAATTATAATTATATATGAATGAACACTTTTTAATAATGTTTTTGTTATGAATAATACATATATAATAATATTATAGGAAGGATAATATACAAATAAATATATATAAATGTTTTTGATCATAATATAAATACATATTTTATAATATTTTTATAATAATAATTATATATGAATGAACACTTTTGAATAATGTTTTTGTTATTAATAATACATATATAATAATATTATAGGAAGACTAATATACAAATAAATATATATAAATGTTTTTGATCATAATATAAATACATATTTTATAATATTTTTATATAAAAATAATTATATATGAATGAACAATTTTTAATAATGTTTTTAATAATAATAATACATATATATTAATATTATAGGAAGGATAATATGCAATTAAATATTGACAGGTTTTTTTGTCATAATATAAATACATATTTTAAAGTTTTTTATAATAATAATTATATATGAATGAACACTTTTTAGTAATGTTTTTGTAATTAATAATACAAATATAATAATATTATAGAAACAATAATATGCAAATAAATATTGACAGGTTTTTTTGATCATAATATAAAAACATAGTTTAAAGTTTTTTTATAATTATAATTATATATGAATGAACACTTTTTAATAATGTTTTTGTTATGAATAATACATATATAATAATATTATAGGAAGGATAATATACAAATAAATATATATAAATGTTTTTGATCATAATATAAATACATATTTTATAATATTTTTATAATGATAATTATATATGAATGAACACTTTTTAATAATGTTTTTAATAATAATAATACATATATATTAATATTATAGTAAGGATAATATGCAATTAAATATTGACAGGTTTTTTTTATCATAATATAAATACATATTTTAAAATTTTTATATAAAAATAATTATATATGAATGAACACTTTTTAATGATGTTTTTGTTATTAATAATACATATATAATAATATTATAGGAAGGATAATATACAAATAAATATATATAAATGTTTTTGATCATAATATAAATACATATTTTATAATATTTTTAAAATAATAATTATATATGAATGAACACTTTTGAATAACGTTTTTGTTATTAATAATACATATATAATAATATTATAGGAAGGATAATATACAAATAAATATATATAAATGTTTTTGATCATAATATAAATACATATTTTATAATATTTTTATAATTATAATTATATATGAATGAACACTTTTTAATAATGTTTTTAATAATAATAATACATATATATTAATATTATAGGAAGGATAATATGCAATTAAATATTGACAGGTTTTTTTTATCATAATATAAATACATATTTTAAAGTTTTTTATAATAATAATTATATATGAATGAATACTTTTTAGTAATGTTTTTGTAATTAATAATACAAATATAATAATATTATAGAAACAATAATATGCAAATAAATATTGACAGGTTTTTTTGATCATAATATAAATACATAGTTTAAAGTTTTTTTATAATTATAATTATATATGAATGAACACTTTTTATTAATGTTTTTGTTATGAATAATACATATATAATAATATTATAGGAAGGATAATATACAAATAAATATATAAAAATGTTTTTGATCATAATATAAATACATATTTTATAATATTTTTATAATTATAATTATATATGAATGAACACTTTTTAATAATGTTTTTAATAATAATAATACATATATATTAATATTATAGTAAGGATAATATGCAATTAAATATTGACAGGTTTTTTTATCATAATATAAATACATATTTTATAATTTTTATATAAAAATAATTATATATGAATGAACACTTTTTAATGATGTTTTAGTTATTAATAATACATATATAATAATATTATAGGAAGGATAATATACAAATAAATATATATAAATGTTTTTGATCATAATATAAATACATATTTTATAATATTTTTATAATAATAATTATATATGAATGAACACTTTTGAATAATGTTTTTGTTATTAATAATACATATATAATAATATTATAGGAAGGATAATATACAAATAAATATATATAAATGTTTTTGATCATAATATAAATACATATTTTATAATATTTTTATAATAATAATTATATATGAATGAACACTTTTTAATAATGTTTTTGTTATTAATAATACATATATAATAATATTATAGGAAGGATAATATGCAAATAAATATTCACAGTCTTTTTTATCATAATATAAATACATATTTTAAAGTTTTTTATATTACTAATAATATATGAATGAACACTTTTTAGTAATGTTTTTGTTATTAATAATACATATATAATAATATTATAGGAAGGATAATATACAAATAAATATATATAAATGTTTTTGATCATAATATAAATACATATTTTATAATATTTTTATAATAATAATCATATATGAATGAACACTTTTTAATAATGTTTTTGTTATTAATAATACATATATAATAATATTATAGGAAGGATAATATACAAATAAATATATATAAATGTTTTTGATCATAATATAAATACATATTTTATAATATTTTTATAATTATAATTATATATGAATGAACACTTTTTAATGATGTTTTTGTTATTAATAATACATATATAATAATATTATAGGAAGGATAATATACAAATAAATATATATAAATGTTTTTGATCATAATATAAATACATATTTTATAATATTTTTATAATAATTATTATATATGAATGAACACTTTTGAATAATGTTTTTGTTATTAATAATACATATATAATAATATTATAGGAAGGATAATATACAAATAAATATATATAAATGTTTTTGATCATAATATAAATACAGATTTTATAATATTTTTATAATTATTATTATACATGAATGAACACTTTTTAATAATGTTTTTAATAATAATAATACATATATATTAATATTATAGTAAGGATAATATGCAATTAAATACTGACAGTTTTTTTTATCATAATATAAATACATATTTTAAAATTTTTATATAAAAATAATTATATATGAATGAACACTTTTTAATAATGTTTTTGTTATTAATAATACATATATAATAATATTATAGGAAGGATAATATACAAATAAATATATATAAATGTTTTTGATCATAATATAAATACATATTTTATAATATTTTTAAAATAATAATTATATATGAATGAACACTTTTGAATAACGTTTTTGTTATTAATAATACATATATAATAATATTATAGGAAGGATAATATACAAATAAATATATATAAATGTTTTTGATCATAATATAAATACATATTTTATAATATTTTTATAATTATAATTATATATGAATGAACACTTTTTAATAATGTTTTTAATAATAATAATACATATATATTAATATTATAGGAAGGATAATATGCAATTAAATATTGACAGGTTTTTTTTATCATAATATAAATACATATTTTAAAGTTTTTTATAATAATAATTATATATGAATGAATACTTTTTAGTAATGTTTTTGTAATTAATAATACAAATATAATAATATTATAGAAACAATAATATGCAAATAAATATTGACAGGTTTTTTTGATCATAATATAAATACATAGTTTAAAGTTTTTTTATAATTATAATTATATATAAATGAACACTTTTTAATAATGTTTTTGTTATGAATAATACATATATAATAATATTATAGGAAGGATAATATACAAATAAATATATAAAAATGTTTTTGATCATAATATAAATACATATTTTATAATATTTTTATAATTATAATTATATATGAATGAACACTTTTTAATAATGTTTTTAATAATAATAATACATATATATTAATATTATAGTAAGGATAATATGCAATTAAATATTGACAGGTTTTTTTATCATAATATAAATACATATTTTATAATTTTTATATAAAAATAATTATATATGAATGAACACTTTTTAATGATGTTTTTGTTATTAATAATACATATATAATAATATTATAGGAAGGATAATATACAAATAAATATATATAAATGTTTTTGATCATAATATAAATACATATTTTATAATATTTTTATAATAATAATTATATATGAATGAACACTTTTGAATAATGTTTTTGTTATTAATAATACATATATAATAATATTATAGGAAGGATAATATACAAATAAATATATATAAATGTTTTTGATCATAATATAAATACATATTTTATAATATTTTTATAATAATAATTATATATGAATGAACACTTTTTAATAATGTTTTTGTTATTAATAATACATATATAATAATATTATAGGAAGGATAATATGCAAATAAATATTCACAGTCTTTTTTATCATAATATAAATACATATTTTAAAGTTTTTTATAATAATAATAATATATGAATGAACACTTTTTAGTAATGTTTTTGTTATTAATAATACATATATAATAATATTATAGGAAGGATAATATACAAATAAATATATATAAATGTTTTTGATCATAATATAAATACATATTTTATAATATTTTTATAATAATAATCATATATGAATGAACACTTTTTAATAATGTTTTTGTTATTAATAATACATATATAATAATATTATAGGAAGGATAATATACAAATAAATATATATAAATGTTTTTGATCATAATATAAATACATATTTTATAATATTTTTATAATTATAATTATATATGAATGAACACTTTTTAATAATGTTTTTAATAATAATAATACATATATATTAATATTATAGTAAGGATAATATGCAATTAAATATTGACAGGTTTTTTTTATCATAATATAAATACATATTTTAAAATTTTTATATAAAAATAATTATATATGAATGAACACTTTTTAGTAATGTTTTTGTAATTAATAATACAAATATAATAATATTATAGAAACGATAATATGCAAATAAATATTGACAGGTTTTTTTGATCATAATATAAATACATAGTTTAAAGTTTTTTTATAATTTTAATTATATATGAATGAACACTTTTTAATAATGTTTTTGTTATGAATAATACATATATAATAATATTATAGGAAGGATAATATACAAATAAATATATATAGTCTAGTTGCCAAAAGGCATTTTTCACCCAAACCTGAAAGTAAGGTCCACCCAATGTTTTTTAGTGTTTTCTGTTTCTTTAAGACCTACATAATTAAAATCTGCAGGGTGCCACTTTGTCACCCTTGAGCAAATTGAAATATTCAAGATGGCGGCCAAGATGGCTTAAAAACTGTATATTTGCTGTATCTTTCCCTGTAGAAGAGACAGGATAATAATTTTTGTGTCTAATTTAATGTTTTAAGGGTCAGAGAATACCAATAATTGATTATCTTAGTAATAAAATACCCCCGCCGTTAGCAAACCTGCCGACTAAACGAATTTCTAGTTGCCTGAATTGATTTTCAATTAAATGCATTTAATTAACATTAATTTTATGAGTACATAGGCTTGCTGCTACAGGGAGGGTAAAAAGTGTGTTTTTTAGTGAAACATTAATAACTTAGTATAAACTAAATAAATTGACCAAGTTTGATCAAAATATATCCATAAACAAGCAGACTACAACATTTTACAATATTCCCCATAAGAATAACATGTGAATTTTAAAATAACAATTATTTGAATTTTCTCCGTAACTAATAATGGTACAAAAACACTTTGATATACTAAATTATTTGTTTTTTAAGCTCTTTAAGAAGTTCTGAAGAGAAATTGGAAAATTTTGCGTTTAGAGGGTCAATAATTAGAAAAACCAATTTTTACCCCATAAAACCCCGTTCCCATGGTCCGATCGTGCTGGTTCGGAACTCATTCAAGTTTATCCCGCCTTGCACCTTCAAACCAAGTTTCATCAAAATTGTATAAAAATTACTCAAGTTATCGTGTTCACGGACACATATATGCAATTGTCTATTATGAAAAATTGAATTTTGGTATGTTTCAAAACCCCTACTTTTTCAGTGTTCTCATTCTCGGATTTTGTCAGATTTTTTTAATACATTGCCCTATATGTATGAATGTATGATTCCAAAATATGTCTTAAATGTTCTCAAAGCAATTTTTCCCACCTCAAAGTGTATTTCAATCGGACTAGATGTAGTGGTGCAGCACGGCTAGCGTTCCAAGTTGAAGACTAATAACAATATATCCCATAATATATCTTCAAAGCAATATATACAAACTGATATGAGGTTGATAATTGTTCAAAATTTTATGCAGATTCTTTTAAGAGCCACAAAATATGAATGTTCTAATCACCTGAGTTTGTATTTGCAAACATTTAAAGGTTTAAAAAAAATCTTCGAAATTTGGTATTGTTTCTATTTAAAGCTGTCACTTTTAAATAAATCAATATTGAAATGGTATAAAGTTATTATTATCTTAAAGTAAACTTGATGAGGAAGCTATTAAGACAAACCGCAGATTGTTAAGACGATTGGTTGTCAAATTATTGATGTTTTACTAAAAGCTTACATAAATCCAATATGACGGAAGTTTTTTCAAAAATAGCGGCTTTCCGCCACTTGGATTTTTCTTGATTTTTAGTATAATATTCTTGTCACCTATGTTGACAAAATCCCATATATTTTGGAATATACGGGGAGACCTATACTTTTTACCTTAAGTTTGATGTTGGACCGCATTTTGACTAGCCTAAAGAACAGTGTTTTTTCTTAATCCAAGAAAACTATAATTTAAAAAGCAGTTGATAAAGTCATTCACAGTTCCTGAAGAAGGATAATGCACTGTCCACAGTACAGCACAAGCATCAATTAGGAGAACTGCTTGTAAGTTAACTGATTTGATGACTGTGTTCTGTTTGAATGTTGCACTTATCCTCAGAAACCATAGATTTATATTGTTTTAAGTCAAGTAAATACTTGAAAACATTGTTGATAAGGTAACTTGGCAACAAATTAATGAGGAAATTATTAAAAACTTATATTGATTTATTATTTTGGGTAATTTTCCAATTAAAACATCAAACTAGGCACAAAATGATTATCCTGTCTCTTCTATAGGGAAAGATACAGCAGATATACAGGGTTAGTAAAAAGTGTGGAGACCCCCTGTTATTTTTTTAATGGCCCATACTAGAAAAACTGAACTCGGCACACCTTTATGACATGTTATGAAGTACTTTTTGGGCATAACCGTCACTTGGTGTAAATCCTCAAAAACTCAAAAATTTTAAACACAAAGACCCATCATGTGACCCTTCATTTTGAAGGTCCTGGTAAAAGAAAACTAACAACGCAAACTAGAGGTTTCTATCTTAATCCAGTAAAAAATGGAAGCTGGTTGAAATCTTTAGAAATCGGAAATAACTTGCAATTTTATATTCCATTGGCTGCTATATTTTACTGTGCTAAGATAGAGACCTATAGTTTGCGTTGTTAGTTTTCTTTTATTATGACCTTAAAAATTATGGGGCTTATCATTTAAAATTTTTGAGTTTCCCCCAAAATCCCCATTTTGGGATTGGGAACTTATGAGAATTTCAATTGGCTGCCATTTTTTACTGAACTGAAATAGAGACCTCTAATTTGCGTTGTTGGTTTTCTTTTACCAGGACCTTTAAAATGAGGGGTCACTCGATGGGTCTTTGTGTTTGAAATTTTTTAGTTTACCCCAAAATCCCCATGTTGGGGATGTACACCAAGTTGCGGTTATGCCCAAAAAGTACTTCATAACATGCCATAATGGTGTGCCGAGTTTAGTTTTTCTAGTTTGGGCCGTTAAAAAAATAACAGCGGGTCTCCACACTTTTTACTAACACTATATAGTTTTTAAGTCATCTTGGCCGCCATCTTGAATATCTCAATTTGCTCAAGGGTGACAAAGTGGCACCCTGCCTATTTTAATTATGTAGGTCTTGAAGAAACAGAAACCACTAAAAAACATCGGGTGGACCTTACTTCCAGGTTTTTTGACCTGCAACCAGACTAATATAAATGTTTTTGATCATAATATAAATACATATTTTATAATATTTTTATAATAATAATAATATATGAATGAACACTTTTTAATAATGTTTTTGTTATTAATAATACATATATAATAATATTATAGGAAGGATAATATACAAATAAATATATATAAATGTTTTTGATCATAATATAGATACATATTTTATAATATTTTTATAATAATAATTATATATGAATGAACACTTTTGAATAATGTTTTTGTTATTAATAATACATATATAATAATATTATAGGAAGGATAATATACAAATAAATATATATAAATGTTTTTGATCATAATATAAATACATATCTTATAATATTTTTATAATTATAATTATATATGAATGAACACTTTTTAGTAATGTTTTTGTAATTAATAATACAAATATAATAATATTATAGAAACAATAATATGCAAATAAATATTGACAGGTTTTTTAAAATCATAATATAAAAACATAGTTTAAAGTTTTTTTATAATTATAATTATATATGAATGAACACTTTTTAATAATGTTTTTGTTATGAATAATACATATATAATAATATTATAGGAAGGATAATATACAAATAAATATATATAAATGTTTTTGATCATAATATAAATACATATTTTATAATATTTTTATAATGATAATTATATATGAATGAACACTTTTTAATAATGTTTTTAATAATAATAATACATATATATTAATATTATAGTAAGGATAATATGCAATTAAATATTGACAGGTTTTTTTTTATCATAATATAAATACATATTTTAAAATTTTTATATAAAAATAATTATATATGAATGAACACTTTTTAATGATGTTTTTGTTATTAATAATACATATATAATAATATTATAGGAAGGATAATATACAAATAAATATATATAAATGTTTTTGATCATAATATAAATACATATTTTATAATATTTTTAAAATAATAATTATATATGAATGAACACTTTTGAATAATGTTTTTGTTATTAATAATACATATATAATAATATTATAGGAAGGATAATATACAAATAAATATATATAAATGTTTTTGATCATAATATAAATACATATTTTATAATATTTTTATAATTATTATTATACATGAATGAACACTTTTGAATAACGTTTTTGTTATTAATAATACATATATAATAATATTATAGGAAGGATAATATACAAATAAATATATATAAATGTTTTTGATCATAATATAAATACATATTTTATAATATTTTTATAATTATAATTATATATGAATGAACACTTTTTAATAATGTTTTTAATAATAATAATACATATATATTAATATTATAGGAAGGATAATATGCAATTAAATATTGACAGGTTTTTTTTATCATAATATAAATACATATTTTAAAGTTTTTTATAATAATAATTATATATGAATGAATACTTTTTAGTAATGTTTTTGTAATTAATAATACAAATATAATAATATTATAGAAACAATAATATGCAAATAAATATTGACAGGTTTTTTTTATCATAATATAAATACATAGTTTAAAGTTTTTTTATAATTATAATTATATATGAATGAACACTTTTTAATAATGTTTTTGTTATGAATAATACATATATAATAATATTATAGGAAGGATAATATACAAATAAATATATAAAAATGTTTTTGATCATAATATAAATACATATTTTATAATATTTTTATAATTATAATTATATATGAATGAACACTTTTTAATAATGTTTTTAATAATAATAATACATATATATTAATATTATAGTAAGGATAATATGCAATTAAATATTGACAGGTTTTTTTATCATAATATAAATACATATTTTATAATTTTTATATAAAAATAATTATATATGAATGAACACTTTTTAATGATGTTTTTGTTATTAATAATACATATATAATAATATTATAGGAAGGATAATATACAAATAAATATATATAAATGTTTTTGATCATAATATAAATACATATTTTATAATATTTTTATAATAATAATTATATATGAATGAACACTTTTGAATAATGTTTTTGTTATTAATAATACATATATAATAATATTATAGGAAGGATAATATACAAATAAATATATATAAATGTTTTTGATCATAATATAAATACATATTTTATAATATTTTTATAATAATAATTATATATGAATGAACACTTTTTAATAATGTTTTTGTTATTAATAATACATATATAATAATATTATAGGAAGGATAATATACAAATAAATATATATAAATGTTTTTGATCATAATATAAATACATATTTTATAATATTTTTATAATTATAATTATATATGAATGAACACTTTTTAATAATGTTTTTAATAATAATAATACATATATATTAATATTATAGTAAGGATAATATGCAATTAAATATTGACAGGTTTTTTTTATCATAATATAAATACATATTTTAAAATTTTTATATAAAAATAATTATATATGAATGAACACTTTTTAGTAATGTTTTTGTAATAATTATACAAATATAATAATATTATAGAAACGATAATATGCAAATAAATATTGACAGGTTTTTTTGATCATAATATAAATACATAGTTTAAAGTTTTTTTATAATTTTAATTATATATGAATGAACACTTTTTAATAATGTTTTTGTTATGAATAATACATATATAATAATATTATAGGAAGGATAATATACAAATAAATATATATAAATGTTTTTGATCATAATATAAATACATATTTTATAATATTTTTATAATAATAATAATATATGAATGAACACTTTTTAATAATGTTTTTGTTATTAATAATACATATATAATAATATTATAGGAAGGATAATATACAAATAAATATATATAAATGTTTTTGATCATAATATAGATACATATTTATAATATTTTTATAATAATAATTATATATGAATGAACACTTTTGAATAATGTTTTTGTTATTAATAATACATATATAATAATATTATAGGAAGGATAATATACAAATAAATATATATAAATGTTTTTGATCATAATATAAATACATATCTTATAATATTTTTATAATTATAATTATATATGAATGAACACTTTTTAGTAATGTTTTTGTAATTAATAATACAAATATAATAATATTATAGAAACAATAATATGCAAATAAATATTGACAGGTTTTTTTAAATCATAATATAAAAACATAGTTTAAAGTTTTTTTATAATTATAATTATATATGAATGAACACTTTTTAATAATGTTTTTGTTATGAATAATACATATATAATAATATTATAGGAAGGATAATATACAAAAAAATATATATAAATGTTTTTGATCATAATATAAATACATATTTTATAATATTTTTATAATAATAATTATATATGAATGAACACTTTTTAATAATGTTTTTGTTATTAATAATACATATATAATAATATTATAGGAAGGATAATATACAAATAAATATATATAAATGTTTTTGATCATAATATAAATACATATTTTATAATATTTTTATAATTATTATTATACATGAATGAACACTTTTTAATAATGTTTTTAATAATAATAATACATATATATTAATATTATAGTAAGGATAATATGCAATTAAATATTGACAGGTTTTTTTTATCATAATATAAATACATATTTTAAAATTTTTATATAAAAATAATTATATATGAATGAACACTTTTTAATGATGTTTTTGTTATTAATAATACATATATAATAATATTATAGGAAGGATAATATACAAATAAATATATATAAATGTTTTTGATCATAATATAAATACATATTTTATAATATTTTTAAAATAATAATTATATATGAATGAACACTTTTGAATAATGTTTTTGTTATTAATAATACATATATAATAATATTATAGGAAGGATAATATACAAATAAATATATATAAATGTTTTTGATCATAATATAAATACATATTTTATAATATTTTTATAATGATAATTATATATGAATGAACACTTTTTAATAATGTTTTTAATAATAATAATACATATATATTAATATTATAGTAAGGATAATATGCAATTAAATATTGACAGGTTTTTTTATCATAATATAAATACATATTTTATAATTTTTATATAAAAATAATTATATATGAATGAACACTTTTTAATGATGTTTTTGTTATTAATAATACATATATAATAATATTATAGGAAGGATAATATACAAATAAATATATATAAATGTTTTTGATCATAATATAAATACATATTTTATAATATTTTTATAATAATAATTATATATGAATGAACACTTTTGAATAATGTTTTTGTTATTAATAATACATATATAATAATATTATAGGAAGGATAATATACAAATAAATATATATAAATGTTTTTGATCATAATATAAAAACATATTTTATAATATTTTTATAATAATAATTATATATGAATGAACACTTTTTAATAATGTTTTTGTTATTAATAATACATATATAATAATATTATAGGAAGGATAATATGCAAATAAATATTCACAGTCTTTTTTATCATAATATAAATACATATTTTAAAGTTTTTTATAATAATAATAATATATGAATGAACACTTTTTAGTAATGTTTTTGTAATTAATAATACAAATATAATAATATTATAGAAACGATAATATGCAAATAAATATTGACAGGTTTTTTTGATCATAATATAAATACATAGTTTAAAGTTTTTTTATAATAATAATTATATATGAATGAACACTTTTTAGTAATGTTTTTGTAATTAATAATACAAATATAATAATATTATAGAAACGATAATATGCAAATAAATATTGACAGGTTTTTTTGATCATAATATAAATACATAGTTTAAAGTTTTTTTATAATTATAATTATATATGAATGAACACTTTTTAATAATGTTTTTGTTATGAATAATACATATATAATAATATTATAGGAAGGATAATATACAAATAAATATATATAAATGTTTTTGATCATAATATAAATACATATTTTATAATATTTTTATAATAATAATTATATATGAATGAACACTTTTTAATAATGTTTTTGTTATTAATAATACATATATAATAATATTATAGGAAGGATAATATACAAATAAATATATATAAATGTTTTTGATCATAATATAAATACATATTTTATAATATTTTTATAATTATAATCATATATGAATGAACACTTTTTAATAATGTTTTTAATAATAATAATACATATATATTAATATTATAGTAAGGATAATATGCAATTAAATATTGACAGGTTTTTTTTATCATAATATAAATACATATTTTAAAATTTTTATATAAAAATAATTATATATGAATGAACACTTTTTAATGATGTTTTTGTAATTAATAATACATATATAATAATATTATAGGAAGGATAATATGCAAATAAATATTCACAGGTTTTTTTTATCATAATATAAATACATATTTTAAAGTTTTTTATAATAATAATTATATATGAATGAACACTTTTTAGTAATGTTTTTGTAATTAATAATACAAATATAATAATATTATAGAAACGATAATATGAAAATAAATATTGACAGGTTTTTTTGATCATAATATAAATACATAGTTTAAAGTTTTTTTATAATTATAATTATATATGAATGAACACTTTTTAATAATGTTTTTGTTATGAATAATACATATATAATAATATTATAGGAAGGATAATATACAAATAAATATATATAAATGTTTTTGATCATAATATAAATACATATTTTATAATATTTTTATAATTATAATTATATATGAATGAACACTTTTGAATAATGTTTTTAATAATAATAATACATATATATTAATATTATAGTTTTTTTTTTTTTTTTTTTAGGGTGAGGAGGGAAAATGCTTTTACGCACACAGGTAGCCAGCCTGTAGTGTGAGACTCCTGAGTTTATCACAGACTACTCACTAAAAAACCCCCTCTACTCTGTTGGACACAGACCTGGAATTGTTTGTCACATTACTTCAAGTCAGGCCAACATGTGACCTAAGCCCACAGGGCTCGCACCGTTTCTGGCATTATTTATTTTTTGACCTACACCGCATCCCGGTCGAGGTCAAGCTTCTTGGCGCGGAGAACACCCTGGATGTAAAGTGACACACAGGTCCAATTGTCCTCACCCTCCATCATCATCGGTATGACCGTGTCCACCGACAGCAGTCCTACGAACTGTTGAGCCTCTAGGCGGGGCCTTTCCCAATGCTGGCAGTGGAAGAAAGTGTGTTCCACGTCATCGGGAATGCCTGGGCAGTATATGCAATCGGGTGACACGGCTTTGCCCATCCTGAACAAGTACGACCGGAAAAAGCCGTGACCCGTCAGAAATTGGGTGAGGTAGAAGTTCACCTCTCCGCACCGCCGATTAACCCAAGGTTGGACCTGTTGTATCAGTCGCCTGGTCCAGAGCCCCCTTGTCTCCTGTTCCCAGCTCTCCTGCCACAGCTGGAAGGTCCGGGTGCGTTCCTCAATACTTGCCTGGTCCTCCCCACGGCGCTGATAAATTGCCTTCCTCTCCGCCGCCAAAAGTTTGACGGGGATGACTCCAGCAACCACCAGGACGGCGGGTTCGGACACTGTTCGATAGGCAGATGCTACCCTTAGTGCTGCCTGACGCTGCACTCGGGCGAGCCGCATCCTATATACCTCCTTATTGAGAGCGTCTGCCCAGACCTCCGCACCGTACAGGAGCACTGACTGGACCGCAGACATCAACAGCCTTCTGCGGCTGGACCGTGGACCTCCGACATTGGCCATTAACCGACTAAGGGAAGAAACCATTTTAGCGGCCTTGTCCGCCGTACGGGTGATCTGGTCTCGCCAGCTGAGCTTGCTGTCCACCATGACCCCAAGGTACTTTGCGGCACGAGTGGTTTGGACTTCAACGTTCCCCACCATCAAAGGCACGATGGTGTCAATCCTCTTTTTAGTCAGAATGACAATCTCAGTTTTGCTCAGAGCGAGCGAGAGACCATGTTCTGCCATCCATGCGTTAATGGTTCGCATGACTCGATTTAGTTTCAGCTGGGCAAGCTCAATGCTACGTGCAGCTATTAAAGCCGCAACGTCATCTGCATACCCAACTAGGACGGTTTCCTCAGGCATCTCGGATCTCAAGAGGCTGTCGTAGGCGACGTTCCAGAGGTCCGGGCCCAGTATGGATCCTTGAGCAGCACCAGAAGTTACATCCATCGTCCTGGAGCCTTCTGTAGTGTCGTAAATGATGAGGCGGTACCGGAGGTAGTCCTCTATCATGCGCATGAGGTATGCCGGGACGTGGAAAGTGTTCTCCAGTGCGTCGAGCATATCGCACCACCTCGCGGAATTAAATGCGTTTCGCACATCAAGTGTTACAAGCAGCACAACCCGACGAGAATAGTTGTTAAACTCCTCAGCTCTCATTACGGCTCGCTTTACCTCCTCAATAGCGTCAACCGTTGACCGTCCCTTCCTGAAACCGTACTGACGAGGGGATAGATTCCCTGCAGCAACCACGGCTGAATTCAGTCGGGAACGGATCAACTTTTCCAAGACTTTCCCAGCAGTGTCCAACATACAGAGAGGTCTGTAAGAGGAGGGTAGGTCTGGGTTTCCTTTTCCCTTCCCCACGAGCACAAGCCTAGCTGTTTTCCAGCAGAAGGGAAACTTCCCCTCGGCCAGACAGGCATTGTACGTGCTCAAAAGGATTTGTGGGTTTATTGAAAAGACTTTCTTCAGGGCCTCACCAGGTACCCCATCCGGTCCAGGAGCCTTGTTGTTCTTCAGGGACAGAACGGCCGCCTCCAACTCCTCGAGACTGAAAAGCGGTACGTCGTCCACCCTTCCGAACTCCCGCAATGGACGCAGTGTGTGAGTCGGGAAAAGGGACTTTACGATCCTCTCCATAGAGGCCCCGTCCATAACGGAAGGTGGAGAGCGGGTGCCAAGCTTCTTGGTTACTATCTTGTAACCAAGGCCCCACGGATCGGAATCGACATCGTCCCTTAATTTCTCCCAGCAACTGCGTTTGCTCCGGTTAATGGCCCGGCGAAGAGACTTCCTTGCCACCTTGTAAGCGTCAGACTTAAGACGTCTATCTTCAGGTTCTCTAGCCCTGGTAGCAAGACGTCTGGCTCTCAATGCTGCCCGTCGTAGTTCTGCGATCTCGGTTGTCCACCAGTACACAGGTCGCTTATCGCACCGGGATATCCTGCGAGGCATTGACTCTTCGCAGGCCGAGACTATCAGCCTCATCAATGATGTAACTGATGTCTCTGCGTGAGCCACGCCGGATGCAGCAGGTACCACTGGCTCTCCCCGTAGTATGACTTCGGTGAATTTGGCCACGTCCAGCTTTTTGGTGTTCCACCGAACGGGCACCTGCCGAGACACGGTAGCTTGTCTCTGATGACTATCCATGACATCAAAAATGATGTACTGGTGGTCACTGGCCGTATAATCCTCTAGGACTCTCCAGGCTCGTATCCTCGGCAAGAGGGACTCAGATGCAAGCGTGATGTCTGGGATCGTTCCCCTCATTCCGGGACGCTGGAAAGTTGGCGTGTTGCCCTCGTTTATGACAACAAGTCCAGCCCTGGCAGCAAAGTCCAGGATGTACTTCCCCCGGGAATTAGTGAGAGTCATTCCCCACTCGACAGCCCTAGCATTGAAATCCCCCGCCACGACAACGTGCCCGGCGGTATCGCGCACGCTCTCTTCCAGGCGGTCTATCTTTCCACGAAAGTCACGGATAGCCTCGTTGGGGGTGAGGTATACACTAAAGTAAGTGACATCCCCGCACCGGACCCAAACGAATCCTCGGCCCTTCGCGTGACTCCTTACCTGCACTTTAGCTGTATTACGAACCCAGAACGCAGCAGTACCAAGTGTATCGGGAAACCAAAGAGATGGGTCCCTGTCCCGGTACTGGTACTGTTCGCTGACCAAGAGCGCGTCAACACCGTGTTCGAGGGCAAGCTGACTGAGAAGCGCGTCAGCCGTCCTGGATCGATCTACATTGCACTGGAGGATCCTTATCTTCGTGGTTGGGCTTTCGCTTGTTGTAGTGCGCCTTTAAATGCACTGCACTGCCCAGACCCAGCTATATGTTTAGCGTTTTTATCATTGAGGCCTTTCTCCTTACAGAGGAAACAGGTCTCAACTTTACAGTCCCTACGAGTGTGACCCACCTCCCCGCATCGAAGGCAGTTCTTGCCTCGGTCGGGCCCTTCGCAGTTTCGGGAGGAATGGCCGAAATCAAGGCATTTAAAACACCTCGTTACTTCCACCCTCCGTCTCAACCTGCAATTAACCCATCCAACCCTCAAATGCTGGAGTGCCAAAACCTTACTGGCGTTTGCGTCTGCCATTTCGGCGACCGCCATCCGCTGTTGACTCCGGTTTGGTTTCGTGAGCCACACCCTCAGACTAGCCGTTTGTCCGGCAAGCTCGGGGACAGCTTTTTTTAGGGCATCAATGACGTCATCCTCCGTTGACACACAATCCATATCCCGAACCTCGACGGACGTCTTGGGTTCGAGAGCACGAACGGTGCCCTGACCTTCCACAGCTGCCTTTAGTTCGGCAGCAAAGGCGGCTTTATCTTTAGACTTACCCAGTTCGAGGAGGACGTCCCCGTCCCGGGTTTGTCTAATCGACCGTACAACCGTGTCGGTTTGCTCTGGCTTAGCCTTGGCCTTGATAACACCCAAGACTTCGGCGAATGATCTTCCCTCCAAAGGCTTGACCAAAATTGCCTCAGTCCTGGGCTTTTTGGGCCGCGACTTTTTAGCGAGTGCCGAGCCAGGCACAGCTTGGGCCACGCCGGTCGATTGCGCCCTCACTGCCACATATGTCTTGGAGCCGACTTCCGCGTGCCTCAATTTCCTCTTCTCCTTTTTCGTAAGGCGCTTTTCCCACACAGTCCCAGATGGTGTTTCTACGACTGACCCCTTTCGGGAGCTACCCTCAATGGGTGTCGCAGGTTGCTGTGGCTGTTGAGGTTTCGCTGGAGCGGCAACTACGTCAGAGAAGGACCTAGAAGTCTGGGTCGCCTTGACCTTAACTTTAGGCTTTGCTGTCTGAACAACCTCTTCTCTTTTTGGAGGGCTTTCTGATGTAGGCCTCCTGCGTTTCTTGGAAGGTCGCGCATTGTCGTCAGGTAGGGACACCACCTTCTCGGCGATCCTTTCCATGGCCACCTTGCTCACCAGCCGGCAGGCGAAGACAAAACCAAGGTCGTCCTCGAGCTTAGCCATGCCATTTTTAACCACTTGGTTAACTCCTCTCTGCGTCTTAAAGGTTTCAAGCATTGCCTTTATGGTCTGCTCCATGTTTCGAAGCCGGTTTTCAATGTCATTTTCTGCGTCGAGATATTGCTGACGCAGAAGTACCATTCCCGACACTTCCAAATCTAACGCTGTTGTTAGGGATTCCTCCGGCATCCCTTCACCAGACTTAGAGGGTGGTCCACCGTTTCCTTCTCCACTTGTCAAGGGAGATCCCAAAGTCAAGTCTTTTGTACACCTGAAAGATGCAGGTGGAGGGGACGTCTTCACGCCTTTCAATGTTGGCGATCTCTGGACCTTGGAGCTTCGCCCAAAAGGGTCTCGCTCTACTTCCGACTTCTTTTCTTGCTCATTCGAGCTACTTATTAAAGATGTGTTCAGGGTATTTGTTATAAAAGCCATCTTGTGTTTACCAGCGCATCGTGCGGCAAGGGGCGGCCCGGAATAGTCAGGAACGGGTATACCCTCGGGGACAGCGCCCCTACCCCAGTTCCCCGAGGCCCAACCTCCGTTTTCCCAGCACCGGATACCTGACGTGCCGGGGGTCACCCGTCACAATGTAGAGCCCGACCTCTACATCCATGCCGCACTCCCTGACCAAGGACCGAAGTGGCTGGTTTCTCACGACTCACTGAGAATACCCATCGGCAGTGCAGAGCACACATCAACCCCTGCAAACACAACAGGGGCACTCCCAAGGACTCCCAGTGAGAGCGTCGGTCACCCTTTTAGTCGCCTCTTACGACAAGCCCGGGAAGGCTGCGGTTCTATTCTAACCCCGAAACCGCAGGGGGGATTAATATTATAGTAAGGATAATATGCAATTAAATATTGACAGGTTTTTTTTATCATAATATAAATACATATTTTAAAATTTTTCTATAAAAATAATTATATATGAATGAACACTTTTTAATGATGTTTTTGTTATTAATAATACATATATAATAATATTATAGGAAGGATAATATACAAATAAATATATATAAATGTTTTTGATCATAATATAAATACATATTTTATAATATTTTTATAATAATAATTTTATATGAATGAACACTTTTGAATAATGTTTTTGTTATTAATAATACATATATAAAAATATTATAGGAAGGATAATATACAAATAAATATATATAAATGTTTTTGATCATAATATAAATACATATTTTATAATATTTTTATAATAATAATTATATATGAATGAACACTTTTTAATAATGTTTTTGTTATTAATAATACATATATAATAATATTATAGGAAGGATAATATGCAAATAAATATTCACAGGTTTTTTTATCATAATATAAATACATATTTTAAAGTTTTTTATAATAATAATAATATATGAATGAACACTTTTTAGTAATGTTTTTGTAATTAATAATACAAATATAATAATATTATAGAAACGATAATATGCAAATAAATATTGACAGGTTTTTTCGATCATAATATAAATACATAGTTTAAAGTTTTTTTATAATAATAATTATATATGAATGAACACTTTTTACCAATGTTTTTGTAATTAATAATACAAATATAATAATATTATAGAAACGATAATATGCAAATAAATATAGACAGGTTTTTTTGATCATAATATAAATACATAGTTTAAAGTTTTTTTATAATTATAATTAAATATGAATGAACACTTTTTAATATTGTTTTTGTTATGAATAATACATATATAATAATATTATAGGAAGGATAATATACAAATAAATATATATAAATGTTTTTGATCATAATATAAATACATATTTTATAATATTTTTATAATAATAATTATATATGAATGAACACTTTTTAATAATGTTTTTGTTATTAATAATACATATATAATAATATTATAGGAAGGATAATATACAAATAAATATATATAAATGTTTTTGATCATAATATAAATACATATTTTATAATATTTTTATAATTATAATTATATATGAATGAACACTTTTTAGTAATGATTTTAATAATAATAATACATATATATTAATATTATAGTAAGGATAATATGCAATTAAATATTGACAGGTTTTTTTATCATATTATAAATACATATTTTAAAATTTTTATATAAAAATAATTATATATGAATGAACACTTTTTAATGATGTTTTTGTAATTAATAATACATATATAATAATATTATAGGAAGGATAATATGCAAATAAATATTCACAGGTTTTTTTATCATAATATAAATACATATTTTAAAGTTTTTTTATAATAATAATTATATATGAATGAACACTTTTTAGTAATGTTTTTGTAATTAATAATACAAATATAATAATATTATAGAAACGATAATATGAAAATAAATATTGACAGGTTTTTTTGATCATAATATAAATACATAGTTTAAAGTTTTTTATAATTATAATTATATATGAATGAACACTTTTTAATAATGTTTTTGTTATGAATAATACATATATAATAATATTATAGGAAGGATAATATACTAATAAATATATATAAATGTTTTTGATCATAATATAAATACATATTTTATAATATTTTTATAATTATAATTATATATGAATGAACACTTTTTAATAATGTTTTTAATAATAATAATACATATATATTAATATTATAGTAAGGATAATATGCAATTAAATTATGACAGGTTTTTTTTATCATAATATAAATACATATTTTAAAATTTTTATATAAAAATAATTATATATGAATGAACACTTTTTAATGATGTTTTTGTAATTAATAATACATATATAATAATATTATAGGAAGGATAATATGCAAATAATTATTCACAGGTTTTTTTTATCATAATATTATAAATACATATTTTAAAGTTTTTTATAATAATAATTATATATGAATGAACACTTTTTAGTAATGTTTTTGTAATTAATAATACAAATATAATAATATTATAGAAACGATAATATGAAAATAAATATTGACAGGTTTTTTTGATCATAATATAAATACATAGTTTAAAGTTTTTTTATAATTATAATTATATATGAATGAACACTTTTTAATAATGTTTTTGTTATGAATAATACATATATAATAATATTATAGGAAGGATAATATACAAATAAATATATAAAAATGTTTTTGATCATAATATAAATACATATTTTATAATATTTTTATAATCATAATTATATATGAATGAACACTTTTTAATAATGTTTTTAATAATAATAATACATATATATTAATATTATAGTAAGGATAATATGCAATTAAATATTGACAGGTTTTTTTTATCATAATATAAATACATATTTTATAATTTTTATATAAAAATAATTATATATGAATGAACACTTTTTAATGATGTTTTTGTTATTAATAATACATATATAATAATATTATAGGAAGGATAATATACAAATAAATATATATAAATGTTTTTGATCATAATATAAATACATATTTTATAATATTTTTATAATAATAATTATATATGAATGAACACTTTTGAATAATGTTTTTGTTATTAATAATACATATATAATAATATTATAGGAAGGATAATATGCAAATAAATATTGACGGGTTTTTTTGATCATAATATAAATACATAGTTTAAAGTTTTTTTTATAATAATAATTATATATGAATGAACACTTTTTAGTAATGTTTTTGTAATTAATAATACAAATATAATAATATTATAGAAACGATAATATGCAAATAAATATTGACGGGTTTTTTTGATCATAATATAAATACATAGTTTAAAGTTTTTTTATAATTATAATTATATATGAATGAACACTTTTTAATAATGTTTTTGTTATGAATAATACATATATAATAATATTATAGGAAGGATAATATACAAATAAATATATATAAATGTTTTTGATCATAATATAAATACATATTTTATAATATTTTTATAATAATAATTATATATGAATGAACGCTTTTTAATAATGTTTTTGTTATTAATAATACATATATAATAATATTATAGGAAGTATAATATACAAATAAATATATATAAATGTTTTTGATCATAATATAAATACATTTTTTATAATATTTTTATAATTATAATTATATATGAATGAACACTTTTTAATAATGTTTTTAATAATAATAATACATATATATTAATATTATAGTAAGGATAATATGCAATTAAATATTGACAGGTTTTTTTTATCATAATATAAATACATATTTTATAATTTTTATATAAAAATAATTATATATGAATGAACACTTTTTAATGATGTTTTTGTTATTAATAATACATATATAATAATATTATAGGAAGGATAATATACAAATAAATATATATAAATGTTTTTGATCATAATATAAATACATATTTTATAATATTTTATAATAATAATTATATATGAATGAACACTTTTGAATAATGTTTTTGTTATTAATAATACATATATAATAATATTATAGGAAGGATAATATACAAATAAATATATATAAATGTTTTTGATCATAATATAAATACATATTTTATAATATTTTTATAATAATAATTATATATGAATGAACACTTTTTAATAATGTTTTTGTTATTAATAATACATATATAATAATATTATAGGAAGGATAATATGCAAATAAATATTCACAGGTTTTTTTATCATAATATAAATACATATTTTAAAGTTTTTTATAATAATAATAATATATGAATGAACACTTTTTAGTAATGTTTTTGTAATTAATAATACAAATATAATAATATTATAGAAACGATAATATGCAAATAAATATTGACAGGTTTTTTTGATCATAATATAAATACATAGTTTAAAGTTTTTTTATAATAATAATTATATATGAATGAACACTTTTTAGTAATGTTTTTGTAATTAATAATACAAATATAATAATATTATAGAAACGATAATATGCAAATAAATATTGACAGGTTTTTTTGATCATAATATAAATACATAGTTTAAAGTTTTTTTATAATTATAATTATATATGAATGAACACTTTTTAATAATGTTTTTGTTATAAATAATACATATATAATAATATTATAGGAAGGTTAATATACAAATAAATATATATAAATGTTTTTGATCATAATATAAATACATATTTTATAATATTTTTATAATAATAATAATATATGAATGAACACTTTTTAATAATGTTTTTGTTATGAATAATACATATATAATAATATTATAGGAAGGATAATATAAAAATAGATATATATAAATGTTTTTGATCATAATATAAATACATATTTTATAATATTTTTATAATAATAATTATATATGAATGAACACTTTTTAATAATGTTTTTGTTATTAATATTACATATATAATAATATTATAGGAAGGATAATATACAAATAAATATATATAAATGTTTTTGATCATAATATAAATACATATTTTATATTATTTTTATAATTATAATCATATATGAATGAACACTTTTTAATAATGTTTTTAATAATAATAATACATATATATTAATATTATAGTAAGGATAATATGCAATTAAATATTGACAGGTTTTTTTATCATAATATAAATACATATTTTAAAATTTTTATATAAAAATAATTATATATGAATGAACACTTTTTAATGATGTTTTTGTAATTAATAATACATATATAATAATATTATAGGAAGGATAATATGCAAATAATTATTCACAGGTTTTTTTTATCATAATATTATAAATACATATTTTAAAGTTTTTTATAATAATAATTATATATGAATGAACACTTTTTAGTAATGTTTTTGTAATTAATAATACAAATATAATAATATTATAGAAACGATAATATGAAAATAAATATTGACAGGTTTTTTTGATCATAATATAAATACATAGTTTAAAGTTTTTTTATAATTATAATTATATATGAATGAACACTTTTTAATAATGTTTTTGTTATGAATAATACATATATAATAATATTATAGGAAGGATAATATACAAATAAATATATAAAAATGTTTTTGATCATAATATAAATACATATTTTATAATATTTTTATAATCATAATTATATATGAATGAACACTTTTTAATAATGTTTTTAATAATAATAATACATATATATTAATATTATAGTAAGGATAATATGCAATTAAATATTGACAGGTTTTTTTTATCATAATATAAATACATATTTTATAATTTTTATATAAAAATAATTATATATGAATGAACACTTTTTAATGATGTTTTTGTTATTAATAATACATATATAATAATATTATAGGAAGGATAATATACAAATAAATATATATAAATGTTTTTGATCATAATATAAATACATATTTTATAATATTTTTATAATAATAATTATATATGAATGAACACTTTTGAATAATGTTTTTGTTATTAATAATACATATATAAAAATATTATAGGAAGGATAATATACAAATAAATATATATAAATGTTTTTGATCATAATATAAATACATATTTTATAATATTTTTATAATAATAATTATATATGAATGAACACTTTTTAATAATGTTTTTGTTATTAATAATACATATATAATAATATTATAGGAAGGATAATATGCAAATAAATATTCACAGGTTTTTTTATCATAATATAAATACATATTTTAAAGTTTTTTATAATAATAACAATATATGAATGAACACTTTTTAGTAATGTTTTTGTAATTAATAATACAAATATAATAATATTAAAGAAACGATAATATGCAAATAAATATTGACAGGTTTTTTTGATCATAATATAAATACATAGTTTAAAGTTTTTTTATAATAATAATTATATATGAATGAACACTTTTTACCAATGTTTTTGTAATTAATAATACAAATATAATAATATTATAGAAACGATAATATGCAAATAAATATAGACAGGTTTTTTTGATCATAATATAAATACATAGTTTAAAGTTTTTTTATAATTATAATTAAATATGAATGAACACTTTTTAATATTGTTTTTGTTATGAATAATACATATATAATAATATTATAGGAAGGATAATATACAAATAAATATATATAAATGTTTTTGATCATAATATAAATACATATTTTATAATATTTTTATAATAATAATTATATATGAATGAACACTTTTTAATAATGTTTTTGTTATTAATAATACATATATAATAATATTATAGGAAGGATAATATACAAATAAATATATATAAATGTTTTTGATCATAATATAAATACATATTTTATAATATTTTTATAATTATAATTATATATGAATGAACACTTTTTAGTAATGATTTTAATAATAATAATACATATATATTAATATTATAGTAAGGATAATATGCAATTAAATATTGACAGGTTTTTTTATCATATTATAAATACATATTTTAAAATTTTTATATAAAAATAATTATATATGAATGAACACTTTTTAATGATGTTTTTGTAATTAATAATACATATATAATAATATTATAGGAAGGATAATATGCAAATAAATATTCACAGGTTTTTTTTATCATAATATAAATACATATTTTAAAGTTTTTTTATAATAATAATTATATATGAATGAACACTTTTTAGTAATGTTTTTGTTATGAATAATACATATATAATAATATTATAGGAAGGATAATATACTAATAAATATATATAAATGTTTTTGATCATAATATAAATACATATTTTATAATATTTTTATAATTATAATTATATATGAATGAACACTTTTTAATAATGTTTTTAATAATAATAATACATATATATTAATATTATAGTAAGGATAATATGCAATTAAATTATGACAGGTTTTTTTTATCATAATATAAATACATATTTTAAAATTTTTATATAAAAATAATTATATATGAATGAACACTTTTTAATGATGTTTTTGTAATTAATAATACATATATAATAATATTATAGGAAGGATAATATGCAAATAATTATTCACAGGTTTTTTTTATCATAATATTATAAATACATATTTTAAAGTTTTTTATAATAATAATTATATATGAATGAACACTTTTTAGTAATGTTTTTGTAATTAATAATACAAATATAATAATATTATAGAAACGATAATATGAAAATAAATATTGACAGGTTTTTTTGATCATAATATAAATACATAGTTTAAAGTTTTTTTATAATTATAATTATATATGAATGAACACTTTTTAATAATGTTTTTGTTATGAATAATACATATATAATAATATTATAGGAAGGATAATATACAAATAAATATATAAAAATGTTTTTGATCATAATATAAATACATATTTTATAATATTTTTATAATCATAATTATATATGAATGAACACTTTTTAATAATGTTTTTAATAATAATAATACATATATATTAATATTATAGTAAGGATAATATGCAATTAAATATTGACAGGTTTTTTTATCATAATATAAATACATATTTTATAATTTTTATATAAAAATAATTATATATGAATGAACACTTTTTAATGATGTTTTTGTTATTAATAATACATATATAATAATATTATAGGAAGGATAATATACAAATAAATATATATAAATGTTTTTGATCATAATATAAATACATATTTTATAATATTTTATAATAATAATTATATATGAATGAACACTTTTGAATAATGTTTTTGTTATTAATAATACATATATAATAATATTATAGGAAGGATAATATACAAATAAATATATATAAATGTTTTTGATCATAATATAAATACATATTTTATAATATTTTTATAATAATATTTATATATGAATGAACACTTTTTAATAATGTTTTTGTTATTAATAATACATATATAATAATATTATAGGAAGGATAATATGCAAATAAATATTCACAGGTTTTTTTTATCATAATATAAATACATATTTTAAAGTTTTTTATAATAATAATAATATATGAATGAACACTTTTTAGTAATGTTTTTGTAATTAATAATACAAATATAATAATATTATAGAAACGATAATATGCAAATAAATATTGACAGGTTTTTTTGATCATAATATAAATACATAGTTTAAAGTTTTTTTATAATAATAATTATATATGAATGAACACTTTTTAGTAATGTTTTTGTAATTAATAATACAAATATAATAATATTATAGAAACGATAATATGCAAATAAATATTGACGGGTTTTTTTGATCATAATATAAATACATATTTTAAAATTTTTATATAAAAATAATTATATATGAATGAACACTTTTAAATGATGTTTTTGTTATTAATAATACATATATAATAATATTATAGGAAGGAAAATATACAAATAAATATATATAAATGTTTTTGATCATAATATAAATACATATTTTATAATATTTTTATAATATTAATTTTATATGAATGAATACTTTTGAATAATGTTTTTGTTATTAATAATACATATATAATAATATTATAGGAAGGATAATATACAAATAAATATATATAAATGTTTTTGATCATAATATAAATACATATTTTATAATATTTTTATAATAATAATTATATATGAATGAACACTTTTTAATGATGTTTTTGTAATTAATAATACATATATAATAATATTATAGGAAGGATAATATGCAAATAAATATTCACAGTTTTTTTTTATCATAATATAAATACATATTTTAAAGTTTTTTACAATAATAATTATATATGAATGAACACTTTTTAGTAATGTTTTTGTAATTAATAATACAAATATAATAATATTATAGAAACGATAATATGAAAATAAATATTGACAGGTTTTTTTGATCATAATATAAATACATAAATTAAAGTTTTTTATAATTATAATTATATATGAATGAACACTTTTTAATAATGTTTTTGTTATGAATAATACATATATAATAATATTATAGGAAGGATAATATACAAATAAATATATATAAATGTTTTTAATCATCATATAAATACATGTTTTATAATATTTTTATAATTATAATTATATATGAATGAACACTTTTTAATAATGTTTTTAATAATAATAATACATATATATTAATATTATAGTAAGGATAATATGCAATTAAATATTGACAGGTTTTTTTTATCATAATATAAATACATATTTTATAATTTTTATATAAAAATAATTATATATGAATGAACACTTTTTAATGATGTTTTTGTTATTAATAATACATATATAATAATATTATAGGAAGGATAATATACAAATAAATATATATAAATGTTTTTGATCATAATATAAATACATATTTTATAATATTTTATAATAATAATTATATATGAATGAACACTTTTGAATAATGTTTTTGTTATTAATAATACATATATAATAATATTATAGGAAGGATAATATACAAATAAATATATATAAATGTTTTTGATCATAATATAAATACATATTTTATAATATTTTTATAATAATATTTATATATGAATGAACACTTTTTAATAATGTTTTTGTTATTAATAATACATATATAATAATATTATAGGAAGGATAATATGCAAATAAATATTCACAGGTTTTTTTTATCATAATATAAATACATATTTTAAAGTTTTTTATAATAATAATAATATATGAATGAACACTTTTTAGTAATGTTTTTGTAATTAATAATACAAATATAATAATATTATAGAAACGATAATATGCAAATAAATATTGACAGGTTTTTTTGATCATAATATAAATACATAGTTTAAAGTTTTTTTATAATAATAATTATATATGAATGAACACTTTTTAGTAATGTTTTTGTAATTAATAATACAAATATAATAATATTATAGAAACGATAATATGCAAATAAATATTGACAGGTTTTTTTGATCATAATATAAATACATAGTTTAAAGTTTTTTTATAATTATAATTATATATGAATGAACACTTTTTAATAATGTTTTTGTTATAAATAATACATATATAATAATATTATAGGAAGGTTAATATACAAATAAATATATATAAATGTTTTTGATCATAATATAAATACATATTTTATAATATTTTTATAATAATAATAATATATGAATGAACACTTTTTAATAATGTTTTTGTTATGAATAATACATATATAATAATATTATAGGAAGGATAATATACAAATAAATATATATAAATGTTTTTGATCATAATATAAATACATATTTTATAATATTTTTATAATAATAATTATATATGAATGAACACTTTTTAATGATGTTTTTGTTATTAATAATACATATATAATAATATTATAGGAAGGATAATATGCAAATAAATATTCTCAGTTTTTTTTATCTTAATATAAATACATATTTTAAAGTTTTTTATAATAATAATTATATATGAATGAACACTTTTTAGTAATGTTTTTGTAATTATATACAAATATAATAATATTATAGAAACGATAATATGAAAATAAATATTGACAGGTTTTTTTGATCATAATACAAATACATAGTTTAAAGTTTTTTTATAATTATAATTATATATGAATGAACACTTTTTAATAATGTTTTTGTTATGAATAATACATATATAATAATATTATAGGAAGGATAATATACAAATAAATATATATAAATGTTTTTGATCATAATATAAATACATATTTTATAATATTTTTATAATAATAATTATATATGAATGAACACTTTTTAATAATGTTTTTGTTATTAATAATACATATATAATAATATTATAGGAAGGATAATATACAAATAAATATATATAAATGTTTTTGATCATAATATAAATACATATTTTATAATATTTTTATAATAATAATTATATATGAATGAACACTTTTTAATAATGTTTTTGTTATTAATAATACATATATAATAATATTATAGGAAGGATAATATGCAAATAAATATTCACAGGTTTTTTTATCATAATATAAATACATATTTTAAAGTTTTTTATAATAATAATAATATATGAATGAACACTTTTTAGTAATGTTTTTGTAATAAATAATACAAATATAATAATATTATAGAAACGATAATATGCAAATAAATATTGACAGGTTTTTTTGATCAAATATAAATACATAGTTTAAAGTTTTTTTTATAATTATAATTATATATGAATGAACACTTTTTAATAATGTTTTTGTTATGAATAATACATATATAATAATATTATAGGTAGGATAATATACAAATAAATATATATAAATGTTTTTGATCATGATATAAATACATATTTTATAATATTTTTATAATAATAATTATATATGAATGAACACTTTTTAATAATGTTTTTGTTATTAATAATACATATATAATAATATTATAGGAAGGATAATATACAAATAAATATATATAAATGTTTTTGATCATAATATAAATACATATTTTATAATATTTTTATAATTATAATTATATATGAATGAACACTTTTTAATAATGATTTTAATAATAATAATACATATATATTAATATTATAGTAAGGATAATATGCAATTAAATATTGACAGGTTTTTTTAAATCATATTATAAATACATATTTTAAAATTTTTATATAAAAATAATTATATATGAATGAACACTTTTTAATGATGTTTTTGTAATTAATAATACATATATAATAATATTATAGGAAGGATAATATGCAAATAAATATTCACAGGTTTTTTTGATCATAATATAAATACATAGTTTAAAGTTTTTTTATAATTATAATTATATATGAATGAACACTTTTTAATAATGTTTTTGTTATGAATAATACATATATAATAATATTATAGGAAGGATAATATACAAATAAATATATATAAATGTTTTTGATCATAATATAAATACATATTCTATAATATTTTTATAATTATAATTATATATGAATGAACACTTTTTAATAATGTTTTTAATAATAATAATACATATATATTAATATTATAGTAAGGATAATATGCAATTAAATATTGACAGGTTTTTTTTATCATAATATAAATACATATTTTAAAATTTTTATATAAAAATAATTATATATGAATGAACACTTTTTAATGATGTTTTTGTAATTAATAATACATATATAATAATATTATAGGAAGGATAATATGCAAATAAATATTCACAGGTTTTTTTTATCATAATATAAATACATATTTTAAAGTTTTTTATAATAATAATTATATATGAATGAACACTTTTTACTAATGTTTTTGTAATTAATAATACAAATATAATAATATTATAGAAACGATAATATGAAAATAAATATTGACAGGTTTTTTTGATCATAATATAAATACATAGTTTAAAGTTTTTTTATAATTATAATTATATATGAATGAACACTTTTTAATAATGTTTTTGTTATGAATAATACATATATAATAATATTATAGGAAGGATAATATACAAATAAATATATATAAATGTTTTTGATCATAATATAAATACATATCTTATAATATTTTTATAATTATAATTATATATGAATGAACACTTTTTAATAATGTTTTTAATAATAATAATACATATAAATTAATATTATAGTAAGGATAATACGCAATTAAATATTGACATGTTTTTTTATCATAATATGAATACATATTTTAAAATTTTTATATAAAAATAATTATATATGAATGAACACTTTTTAATGATGTTTTTGTAATTAATAATACATATATAATAATATTATAGGAAGGATAATATGCAAATAAATATTCACAGGTTTTTTTTATCATAATATAAATACATATTTTAAAGTTTTTTATATTAACAATTATATATGAATGAACACTTTTTAGTAATGTTTTTGTAATTAATAATACAAATATAATAATATTATAGAAACGATAATATGAAAATAAATATTGACAGGTTTTTTTGATCATAATATAAATACATAGTTTAAAGTTTTTTTATAATTATAATTATATATGAATGAACACTTTTTATTAATGTTTTTGTTATGAATAATACATATATAATAATATTATAGGAAGGAAAATATACAAATAAATATATATAAATGTTTTTGATCATAATATAAATACATATTTTATAATATTTTTATAATTATAATTATATATGAATGAACACTTTTTAATAATTTTTTTAATAATAATAATACATATATATTAATATTATAGTAAGGATAATATGCAATTAAATATTGACAGGTTTTTTTATCATAATATAAATACATAGTTTAAAGTTTTTATATAAAAATAATTATATATGAATGAACACTTTTTAATGATGTTTTTGTAATTAATAATACATATATAATAATATTATAGGAAGGATAATATGCAAATAAATATTCACAGGTTTTTTTTATCATAATATAAATACATATTTTAAAGTTTTTTATATTAACAATTATATATGAATGAACACTTTTTAGTAATGTTTTTGTAATTAATAATACAAATATAATAATATTATAAAAACGATAATATGCAAATAAATATTGACAGGTTTTTTTGATCATAATATAAATACATAGTTTAAAGTTTTTTTATAATTATAATTATATATGAATGAACACTTTTAAATAATGTTTTTGTTATGAATAATACATATATAATAAAATTATAGTAAGGATAATATACAAATAAATATATATAAATGTTTTTGATCATAATATAAATACATATTTTATAATATTTTTATAATAATACTTATATATGAATGAACACTTTTTAATAATGTTTTTGTTATTAATAATACATATATAATAATATAATAGGAAGGCTAATATACAAATAAATATATATAAATGTTTTTGATCATAATATAAATACATATTTTATAATATTTTTATAATAATAATTATATATGAATGAACACTTTTTAATAATGTTTTTGTTATTAATAATACATATATAATAATATTATAGGAAGGATAATATACAAATAAATATATATAAATGTTTTTGATCATAATATGAATACATATTTTATAATATTTTTATAATTATAATTATATATGAATGAACACTTTTTAATAATGTTTTTAATAATAATAATACATATATATTAATATTATAGTCAGGATAATATGCAATTAAATATTGACAGGTTTTTTTTTATTATAATATAAATACATATTTTAAAATTTTTATATAAAAATAATTATATATGAATGAACACTTTTTAATGATGTTTTTGTAATTAATAATACATATATAATAATATTATAGGAAGGATAATATGCAAATAAATATTCACAGGTTTTTTTTATCATAATATAAATACATATTTTAAAGTTTTTTATAATAATAATTATATATGAATGAACACTTTTTAGTAATGTTTTTGTAATTAATAATACAAATATAATAATATTATAAAAACGATAATATGCAAATAAATATTGACAGGTTTTTTTGATCATAATATAAATACATAGTTTAAAGTTTTTTTATAATTATAATTATATATGAATGAACACTTTTTAGTAATGTTTTTGTAATTAATAATACAAATATAATAATATTATAGAAACGATAATATGCAAATAAATATTGACAGGTTTTTTTGATCATAATATAAATACATAGTTTAAAGTTTTTTTATAATTATAATTATATATGAATGAACACTTTTTAATAATGTTTTTGTTATAAATAATACATATATAATAATATTATAGGAAGGTTAATATACAAATAAATATATATAAATGTTTTTGATCATAATATAAATACATATTTTATAATATTTTTATAATAATAATAATATATGAATGAACACTTTTTAATAATGTTTTTGTTATGAATAATACATATATAATAATATTATAGGAAGGATAATATACAAATAAATATATATAAATGTTTTTGATCATAATATAAATACATATTTTATAATATTTTTATAATAATAATTATATATGAATGAACACTTTTTAATGATGTTTTTGTTATTAATAATACATATATAATAATATTATAGGAAGGATAATATGCAAATAAATATTCTCAGTTTTTTTTATCTTAATATAAATACATATTTTAAAGTTTTTTATAATAATAATTATATATGAATGAACACTTTTTAGTAATGTTTTTGTAATTATATACAAATATAATAATATTATAGAAACGATAATATGAAAATAAATATTGACAGGTTTTTTTGATCATAATACAAATACATAGTTTAAAGTTTTTTTATAATTATAATTATATATGAATGAACACTTTTTAATAATGTTTTTGTTATGAATAATACATATATAATAATATTATAGGAAGGATAATATACAAATAAATATATATAAATGTTTTTGATCATAATATAAATACATATTTTATAATATTTTTATAATAATAATTATATATGAATGAACACTTTTTAATAATGTTTTTGTTATTAATAATACATATATAATAATATTATAGGAAGGATAATATACAAATAAATATATATAAATGTTTTTGATCATAATATAAATACATATTTTATAATATTTTTATAATAATAATTATATATGAATGAACACTTTTTAATAATGTTTTTGTTATTAATAATACATATATAATAATATTATAGGAAGGATAATATGCAAATAAATATTCACAGGTTTTTTTATCATAATATAAATACATATTTTAAAGTTTTTTATAATAATAATAATATATGAATGAACACTTTTTAGTAATGTTTTTGTAATAAATAATACAAATATAATAATATTATAGAAACGATAATATGCAAATAAATATTGACAGGTTTTTTTGATCAAATATAAATACATAGTTTAAAGTTTTTTTTATAATTATAATTATATATGAATGAACACTTTTTAATAATGTTTTTGTTATGAATAATACATATATAATAATATTATAGGTAGGATAATATACAAATAAATATATATAAATGTTTTTGATCATGATATAAATACATATTTTATAATATTTTTATAATAATAATTATATATGAATGAACACTTTTTAATAATGTTTTTGTTATTAATAATACATATATAATAATATTATAGGAAGGATAATATACAAATAAATATATATAAATGTTTTTGATCATAATATAAATACATATTTTATAATATTTTTATAATTATAATTATATATGAATGAACACTTTTTAATAATGATTTTAATAATAATAATACATATATATTAATATTATAGTAAGGATAATATGCAATTAAATATTGACAGGTTTTTTTAAATCATATTATAAATACATATTTTAAAATTTTTATATAAAAATAATTATATATGAATGAACACTTTTTAATGATGTTTTTGTAATTAATAATACATATATAATAATATTATAGGAAGGATAATATGCAAATAAATATTCACAGGTTTTTTTGATCATAATATAAATACATAGTTTAAAGTTTTTTTATAATTATAATTATATATGAATGAACACTTTTTAATAATGTTTTTGTTATGAATAATACATATATAATAATATTATAGGAAGGATAATATACAAATAAATATATATAAATGTTTTTGATCATAATATAAATACATATTCTATAATATTTTTATAATTATAATTATATATGAATGAACACTTTTTAATAATGTTTTTAATAATAATAATACATATATATTAATATTATAGTAAGGATAATATGCAATTAAATATTGACAGGTTTTTTTTATCATAATATAAATACATATTTTAAAATTTTTATATAAAAATAATTATATATGAATGAACACTTTTTAATGATGTTTTTGTAATTAATAATACATATATAATAATATTATAGGAAGGATAATATGCAAATAAATATTCACAGGTTTTTTTTATCATAATATAAATACATATTTTAAAGTTTTTTATAATAATAATTATATATGAATGAACACTTTTTACTAATGTTTTTGTAATTAATAATACAAATATAATAATATTATAGAAACGATAATATGAAAATAAATATTGACAGGTTTTTTTGATCATAATATAAATACATAGTTTAAAGTTTTTTTATAATTATAATTATATATGAATGAACACTTTTTAATAATGTTTTTGTTATGAATAATACATATATAATAATATTATAGGAAGGATAATATACAAATAAATATATATAAATGTTTTTGATCATAATATAAATACATATCTTATAATATTTTTATAATTATAATTATATATGAATGAACACTTTTTAATAATGTTTTTAATAATAATAATACATATAAATTAATATTATAGTAAGGATAATACGCAATTAAATATTGACATGTTTTTTTATCATAATATGAATACATATTTTAAAATTTTTATATAAAAATAATTATATATGAATGAACACTTTTTAATGATGTTTTTGTAATTAATAATACATATATAATAATATTATAGGAAGGATAATATGCAAATAAATATTCACAGGTTTTTTTTATCATAATATAAATACATATTTTAAAGTTTTTTATATTAACAATTATATATGAATGAACACTTTTTAGTAATGTTTTTGTAATTAATAATACAAATATAATAATATTATAGAAACGATAATATGAAAATAAATATTGACAGGTTTTTTTGATCATAATATAAATACATAGTTTAAAGTTTTTTTATAATTATAATTATATATGAATGAACACTTTTTATTAATGTTTTTGTTATGAATAATACATATATAATAATATTATAGGAAGGAAAATATACAAATAAATATATATAAATGTTTTTGATCATAATATAAATACATATTTTATAATATTTTTATAATTATAATTATATATGAATGAACACTTTTTAATAATTTTTTTAATAATAATAATACATATATATTAATATTATAGTAAGGATAATATGCAATTAAATATTGACAGGTTTTTTTTATCATAATATAAATACATAGTTTAAAGTTTTTATATAAAAATAATTATATATGAATGAACACTTTTTAATGATGTTTTTGTAATTAATAATACATATATAATAATATTATAGGAAGGATAATATGCAAATAAATATTCACAGGTTTTTTTTATCATAATATAAATACATATTTTAAAGTTTTTTATATTAACAATTATATATGAATGAACACTTTTTAGTAATGTTTTTGTAATTAATAATACAAATATAATAATATTATAAAAACGATAATATGCAAATAAATATTGACAGGTTTTTTTGATCATAATATAAATACATAGTTTAAAGTTTTTTTATAATTATAATTATATATGAATGAACACTTTTAAATAATGTTTTTGTTATGAATAATACATATATAATAAAATTATAGTAAGGATAATATACAAATAAATATATATAAATGTTTTTGATCATAATATAAATACATATTTTATAATATTTTTATAATAATAATTATATATGAATGAACACTTTTTAATAATGTTTTTGTTATTAATAATACATATATAATAATATAATAGGAAGGCTAATATACAAATAAATATATATAAATGTTTTTGATCATAATATAAATACATATTTTATAATATTTTTATAATAATAATTATATATGAATGAACACTTTTTAATAATGTTTTTGTTATTAATAATACATATATAATAATATTATAGGAAGGATAATATACAAATAAATATATATAAATGTTTTTGATCATAATATGAATACATATTTTATAATATTTTTATAATTATAATTATATATGAATGAACACTTTTTAATAATGTTTTTAATAATAATAATACATATATATTAATATTATAGTCAGGATAATATGCAATTAAATATTGACAGGTTTTTTTTTATTATAATATAAATACATATTTTAAAATTTTTATATAAAAATAATTATATATGAATGAACACTTTTTAATGATGTTTTTGTAATTAATAATACATATATAATAATATTATAGGAAGGATAATATGCAAATAAATATTCACAGGTTTTTTTTATCATAATATAAATACATATTTTAAAGTTTTTTATAATAATAATTATATATGAATGAACACTTTTTAGTAATGTTTTTGTAATTAATAATACAAATATAATAATATTATAGAAACGATAATATGAAAATAAATATTGACAGGTTTTTTTGATCATAATATAAATACATAGTTTAAAGTTTTTTTATAATTATAATTATATATGAATGAACACTTTTTATTAATGTTTTTGTTATGAATAATACATATATAATAATATTATAGAAAGGATAATATACAAATAAATATATATAAATGTTTTTGATCATAATATAAATACATATTTTATAATATTTTTATAATAATAATTATATATGAAGGAACACTTTTTAATAATGTTTTTGTTATTAATAATACATATATAATAATATTATAGGAAGGATTTTATACAAATAAATATATATAAATGTTTTTGATCATAAAATAAATACATATTTTATAATATTTTTATAATTATAATAAATATATGAATGAACACTTTTTAGTAATGTTTTTGTAATTAATAATACAAATATAATAATTTTTTAGAAACGATAATATGCAAATAAATATTGACAGGTTTTTTTGATCATAATATAAATACATAGTTTAAAGTTTTTTTAATTTTAATTATATATGAATGAACACTTTTTAATAATGTTTTTGTTATGAATAATACATATATAATAATATTATAGGAAGGATAATATACAAATAAATATATATAAATGTTTTTGATCATAATATAAATACATATTTTATAATTTTTATATAAAAATAATTATATATGAATGAACACTTTTTAATGATGTTTTTGTTATTAATAATACATATATAATAATATTATAGGAAGGATAATATACAAATAAATATATATAAATGTTTTTGATCATAATATAAATACATATTTTATAATATTTTTATAATAATAATTATATATGAAGGAACACTTTTTAATAATGTTTTTGTTATTAATAATACATATATAATAATATTATAGGAAGGATTTTATACAAATAAATATATATAAATGTTTTTGATCATAATATAAATACATATTTTATAATATTTTTATAATTATAATAAATATATGAATGAACACTTTTTAGTAATGTTTTTGTAATTAATAATACAAATATAATAATTTTTTAGAAACGATAATATGCAAATAAATATTGACAGGTTTTTTTGATCATAATATAAATACATAGTTTAAAGTTTTTTTATAATTATAATTATATATGAATGAACACTTTTTAATAATGTTTTTGTTATGAATAATACATATATAATAATATTATAGGAAGGATAATATACAAATAAATATATATAAATGTTTTTGATCATAATATAAATACATATCTTATAATATTTTTATAATTATAATTATATATGAATGAACACTTTTTAATAATGTTTTTAATAATAATAATACATATATATTAATATTATAGTAAGGATAATATGCAATTAAATATTGACAGGTTTTTTTAAATCATATTATAAATACATATTTTAAAATTTTTATATAAAAATAATTATATATGAATGAACACTTTTTAATGATGTTTTTGTAATTAATAATACATATATAATAATATTATAGGAAGGATAATATGCAAATAAATATTCACAGGTTTTTTTATCATAATATAAATACATATTTTAAAGTTTTTTATAATATTAATTATATATGAATGAACACTTTTTACTAATGTTTTTGTAATTAATAATACAAATATAATAATATTATAGAAACGATAATATGAAAATAAATATTGACAGGTTTTTTTGATCATAATATAAATACATAGTTTAAAGTTTTTTTATAATTATAATTATATATGAATGAACACTTTTTAATAATGTTTTTGTTATGAATAATACATATATAATAATATTATAGGAAGGATAATATACAAATAAATATATATAAATGTTTTTGATCATAATATAAATACATATCTTATAATATTTTTATAATTATAATTATATATGAATGAACACTTTTTAATAATGTTTTTAATAATAATAATACATATAAATTAATATTATAGTAAGGATAATACGCAATTAAATATTGACATGTTTTTTTATCATAATATGAATCCATATTTTAAAATTTTTATATAAAAATAATTATATATGAATGAACACTTTTTAATGATGTTTTTGTAATTAATAATACATATATAATAATATTATAGGAAGGATAATATGCAAATAAATATTCACAGGTTTTTTTTATCATAATATAAATACATATTTTAAAGTTTTTTATATTAATAATTATATATGAATGAACACTTTTTAGTAATGTTTTTGTAATTAATAATACAAATATAATAATATTATAGAAACGATAATATGAAAATAAATATTGACAGGTTTTTTTGATCATAATATAAATACATAGTTTAAAGTTTTTTTATAATTATAATTATATATGAATGAACACTTTTTATTAATGTTTTTGTTATGAATAATACATATATAATAATATTATAGGAAGGAAAATATACAAATAAATATATATAAATGTTTTTGATCATAATATAAATACATATTTTATAATATTTTTATAATTATAATTATATATGAATGAACACTTTTTAATAATTTTTTTAATAATAATAATACATATATATTAATATTATAGTAAGGATAATATGCAATTAAATATTGACAGGTTTTTTTTATCATAATATAAATACATATTTTAAAATTTTTATATAAAAATAATTATATATGAATGAACACTTTTTAATGATGTTTTTGTAATTAATAATACATATATAATAATATTATAAGAAGGATAATATGCAAATAAATATTCACAGGTTTTTTTTATCATAATATAAATACATATTTTAAAGTTTTTTATAATAATAATTATATATGAATGAACACTTTTTAGTAATGTTTTTTTTAATTAATAATACAAATATAATAATATTATAGAAACGATAATATGAAAATAAATATTGACAGGTTTTTTTGATCATAATATAAATACATAGTTTAAAGTTTTTTTATAATTATAATTATATATGAATGAACACTTTTTAATAATGTTTTTGTTATGAATAATACATATATAATAATATTATAGGAAGGATAATATACAAATAAATATATATAAATGTTTTTGATCATAATATAAATACATATTTTATAATATTTTTATAATTATAATTATATATGAATGAACACTTTTTAATAATGTTTTTAATAATAATAATACATATATATTAATATTATAGTAAGGATAATATGCAATTAAATATTGACAGGTTTTTTTTATCATAATATAAATACATAGTTTAAAGTTTTTATATAAAAATAATTATATATGAATGAACACTTTTTAATGATGTTTTTGTAATTAATAATACATATATAATAATATTATAGGAAGGATAATATGCAAATAAATATTCACAGGTTTTTTTTATCATAATATAAATACATATTTTAAAGTTTTTTATATTAACAATTATATATGAATGAACACTTTTTAGTAATGTTTTTGTAATTAATAATACAAATATAATAATATTATAAAAACGATAATATGCAAATACATATTGACAGGTTTTTTTGATCATAATATAAATACATAGTTTAAAGTTTTTTTATAATTATAATTATATATGAATGAACACTTTTAAATAATGTTTTTGTTATGAATAATACATATATAATAAAATTATAGTAAGGATAATATACAAATAAATATATATAAATGTTTTTGATCATAATATAAATACATATTTTATAATATTTTTATAATAATAATTATATATGAATGAACACTTTTTAATAATGTTTTTGTTATTAATAATACATATATAATAATATAATAGGAAGGCTAATATACAAATAAATATATATAAATGTTTTTGATCATAATATAAATACATATTTTATAATATTTTTATAATAATAATTATATATGAATGAACACTTTTTAATAATGTTTTTGTTATTAATAATACATATATAATAATATTATAGGAAGGATAATATACAAATAAATATATATAAATGTTTTTGATCATAAAATAAATACATATTTTATAATATTTTTATAATTATAATTATATATGAATGAACACTTTTTAATAATGTTTTTAATAATAATAATACATATATATTAATATTATAGTCAGGATAATATGCAATTAAATATTGACAAGTTTTTTTTTATTATAATATAAATACATATTTTAAAATTTTTATATAAAAATAATTATATATGAATGAACACTTTTTAATGATGTTTTTGTAATTAATAATACATATATAATAATATTATAGGAAGGATAATATGCAAATAAATATTCACAGGTTTTTTTTATCATAATATAAATACATATTTTAAAGTTTTTTATAATAATAATTATATATGAATGAACACTTTTTAGTAATGTTTTTGTAATTAATAATACAAATATAATAATATTATAGAAACGATAATATGCAAATAAATATTGACAGGTTTTTTTGATCATAATATAAATACATTGTTTAAAGTTTTTTTATAATTATAATTATATATGAATGAACACTTTTTAATAATGTTTTTAATATGAATAATACATATATAATAATATTATAGAAAGGATAATATACAAATAAATATATATAAATGTTTTTGATCATAATATAAATACATATTTTATAATATTTTTATAATAATAATTATATATGAAGTAACACTTTTTAATAATGTTTTTGTTATTAATAATACATATATAATAATATTATAGGAAGGATTTTATACAAATAAATATATATAAATGTTTTTGATCATAATATAAATACATATTTTATAATATTTTTATAATTATAATTATATATGAATGAACACTTTTTAATAATGTTTTTAATAATAATAATACATATATATTAATATTATAGTAAGGATAATATGCAATTAAATATTGACAGGTTTTTTTTATCATAATATAAATACATATTTTAAAATTTTTATATAAAAATAATTATATATGAATGAACACTTTTTAATGATGTTTTTGTAATTAATAAAACATATATAATAATATTATAGGAAGGATAATATGCAAATAAATATTCACAGGTTTTTTTATCATAATATAAATACATATTTTAAAGTTTTTTATAATAATAATTATATATGAATGAACACTTTTTAGTAATGTTTTTGTAATTAATAATACAAATATAATAATATTATAGAAACGATAATATGCAAATAAATATTGACAGGTTTTTTTGATCATAATATAAATACATAGTTTAAAGTTTTTTTATAATTATAATTATATATGAATGAACACTTTTTAATAATGTTTTTGTTATGAATAATACATATATAATAATATTATAGGAAGGATAATATACAAATAAATATATATAAATGTTTTTGATCATAATATAAATACATATTTTATAATATTTTTATAATTATAATTATATATGAATGAACACTTTTTAATAATGTTTTTGTTATTAATAATACATATATAATAATATAATAGGAAGGCTAATATACAAATAAATATATATAAATGTTTTTGATCATAATATAAATACATATTTTATAATATTTTTATAATAATAATTATATATGAATGAACACTTTTTAATAATGTTTTTGTTATTAATAATACATATATAATAATATTATAGGAAGGATAATATACAAATAAATATATATAAATGTTTTTGATCATAATATAAATACATATTTTATAATATTTTTATAATTATAATTATATATGAATGAACACTTTTTAATAATGTTTTTAATAATAATAATACATATATATTAATATTATAGTCAGGATAATATGCAATTAAATATTGACAAGTTTTTTTTTATTATAATATAAATACATATTTTAAAATTTTTATATAAAAATAATTATATATGAATGAACACTTTTTAATGATGTTTTTGTAATTAATAATACATATATAATAATATTACAGGAAGGATAATATGCAAATAAATATTCACAGTTTTTTTTATCATAATATAAATACATATTTTAAAGTTTTTTATAATAATAATTATATATGAATGAACACTTTTTAGTAATGTTTTTGTAATTAATAATACAAATATAATAATATTATAGAAACGATAATATGCAAATAAATATTGACAGGTTTTTTTGATCATAATATAAATACATAGTTTAAAGTTTTTTTATAATTATAATTATATATGAATGAACACTTTTTAATAATGTTTTTGTTATGAATAATACATATATAATAATATTATAGAAAGGATAATATACAAATAAATATATATAAATGTTTTTGATCATAATATAAATACATATTTTATAATATTTTTATAATAATAATTATATATGAAGTAACACTTTTTAATAATGTTTTTGTTATTAATAATACATATATAATAATATTATAGGAAGGATTTTATACAAATAAATATATATAAATGTTTTTGATCATAATATAAATACATATTTTATAATATTTTTATAATTATAATAAATATATGAATGAACACTTTTTAGTAATGTTTTTGTAATTAATAATACAAATATAATAATTTTTTAGAAACGATAATATGCAAATAAATATTGACAGGTTTTTTTGATCATAATATAAATACATAGTTTAAAGTTTTTTTAATTTTAATTATATATGAATGAACACTTTTTAATAATGTTTTTGTTATGAATAATACATATATAATAATATTATAGGAAGGATAATATACAAATAAATATATATAAATGTTTTTGATCATAATATAAATACATATTTTATAATTTTTATATAAAAATAATTATATATGAATGAACACTTTTTAATGATGTTTTTGTAATTAATAATACATATATAATAATATTATAGGAAGGATAATATGCAAATAAATATTCACAGGTTTTTTTTTTTATCATAATATAAATATATATTTTAAAGTTTTTTATAATAATAATTATATATGAATGAACACTTTTTAGTAATGTTTTTGTAATTAATAATACATATATATTAATATTATAGTAAGTATAATATGCAATTAAATATTGACAGGTTTTTTTTTATCATAATATAAATACATATTTTAAAATTTTTATATAAAAATAATTATATATGAATGAACACTTTTTAATGATGTTTTTGTAATTAATAAAACATATATAATAATATTATAGGAAGGATAATATGCAAATAAATATTCACAGGTTTTTTTATCATAATATAAATACATATTTTAAAGTTTTTTATAATAATAATTATATATGAATGAACACTTTTTAGTAATGTTTTTGTAATTAATAATACAAATATAATAATATTATAGAAACGATAATATGCAAATAAATATTGACAGGTTTTTTTGATCATAATATAAATACATAGTTTAAAGTTTTTTTATAATTATAATTATATATGAATGAACACTTTTTAATAATGTTTTTGTTATGAATAATACATATATAATAATATTATAGGAAGGATAATATACAAATAAATATATATAAATGTTTTTGATCATAATATAAATACATATTTTATAATATTTTTATAATTATAATTATATATGAATGAACACTTTTTAATAATGTTTTAATAATAATAATACATATATATTAATATTATAGTAATGATAATATGCAATTAAATATTGACAGGTTTTTTTATCATAATATAAATACATATTTTATAATTTTTATATAAAAATAATTAAATATGAATGAACACTTTTTAATGATGTTTTTGTTATAAATAATAATTATATAATAATATTATAGGAAGGATAATATACAAATAAATATATATAAATGTTTTTGATCATAATATAAATACATATTTTATAATATTTTTATAATAATAATTATATATGAATGAACACTTTTGAATAATGTTTTTGTTATTAATAATACATATATAATAATATTATAGGAAGGATTATATACAAATAAATATATATAAATGTTTTTGATCATAATATAAATATATATTTTATAATATTTTTATAATAATAATTATATATGAATGAACACTTTTTAACAATGTTTTTGTTATTAATAATACATATATAATAATATTATAGGAAGGATTTTATACAAATAAATATATTTAAATGTTTTTGATCATAATATAAATACATATTTTATAATATTTTTATAATTATAATTAATATATGAATAAACACTTTTTAGTAATGTTTTTGTAATTAATAATACAAATATAATAATATTATAGAAACGATAATATGCAAATAAATATTGACAGGTTTTTTTGATCATAATATAAATACATAGTTTACAGTTTTTTTTATAATTATAAATATATATGAATGAACACTTTTTAATAATGTTTTTGTTATGAATAATACATATATAATAATATTATAGGAAGGATAATATACAAATAAATATATATATACATGTTTTTGATCATAATATAAATACATATTTTATAATATTTTTATAATAATAATAATATATGAATGAACACTTTTTAATAATGTTTTTGTTATTAATAATACATATATAATAATATTATAGGAAGGATAATATACAAATTAATATATATAAATGTTTTTGATCATAATATAAATACATATTTTATAATATTTTTATAATAATAATTATATATGAATGAACACTTTTTAATAATGTTTTTAATAATAATAATACATATATATTAGTATTATAGTAAGGATAATATGCAATTAAATATTGACAGGTTTTTTTTATCATAATATAAATACATATTTTAAAATTTTTATATAAAAATAATTATATATGAATGAACACTTTTTAATGATGTTTTTGTAATTAATAATACATATATAATAATATTATAGGAAGGATAATATGCAAATAAATATTCACAGGTTTTTTTTTTTATCATAATATAAATATATATTTTAAAGTTTTTTATAATAATAATTATATATGAATGAACACTTTTTAGTAATGTTTTTGTAATTAATAATACATATATATTAATATTATAGTAAGTATAATATGCAATTAAATATTGACAGGTTTTTTTTTATCATAATATAAATACATATTTTAAAATTTTTATATAAAAATAATTATATATGAATGAACACTTTTTAATGATGTTTTTGTAATTAATAAAACATATATAATAATATTATAGGAAGGATAATATGCAAATAAATATTCACAGGTTTTTTTATCATAATATAAATACATATTTTAAAGTTTTTTATAATAATAATTATATATGAATGAACACTTTTTAGTAATGTTTTTGTAATTAATAATACAAATATAATAATATTATAGAAACGATAATATGCAAATAAATATTGACAGGTTTTTTTGATCATAATATAAATACATAGTTTAAAGTTTTTTTATAATTATAATTATATATGAATGAACACTTTTTAATAATGTTTTTGTTATGAATAATACATATATAATAATATTATAGGAAGGATAATATACAAATAAATATATATAAATGTTTTTGATCATAATATAAATACATATTTTATAATATTTTTATAATTATAATTATATATGAATGAACACTTTTTAATAATGTTTTAATAATAATAATACATATATATTAATATTATAGTAATGATAATATGCAATTAAATATTGACAGGTTTTTTTATCATAATATAAATACATATTTTATAATTTTTATATAAAAATAATTAAATATGAATGAACAATTTTTAATGATGTTTTTGTTATAAATAATAATTATATAATAATATTATAGGAAGGATAATATACAAATAAATATATATAAATGTTTTTGATCATAATATAAATACATATTTTATAATATTTTTATAATAATAATTATATATGAATGAACACTTTTGAATAATGTTTTTGTTATTAATAATACATATATAATAATATTATAGGAAGGATTATATACAAATAAATATATATAAATGTTTTTGATCATAATATAAATATATATTTTATAATATTTTTATAATAATAATTATATATGAATGAACACTTTTTAACAATGTTTTTGTTATTAATAATACATATATAATAATATTATAGGAAGGATTTTATACAAATAAATATATTTAAATGTTTTTGATCATAATATAAATACATATTTTATAATATTTTTATAATTATAATTAATATATGAATAAACACTTTTTAGTAATGTTTTTGTAATTAATAATACAAATATAATAATATTATAGAAACGATAATATGCAAATAAATATTGACAGGTTTTTTTTATCATAATATAAATACATATTTTAAAATTTTTATATAAAAATAATTATATATGAATGAAAACTTTTTAATGATGTTTTTGTAATTAATAATACATATATAATAATATTATAGGAAGGATAATATGCAAATAAATATTCACAGGTTTTTTTTATCATAATATAAATACATATTTTAAAGTTTTTTATAATATTAATTATATATGAATGAACACTTTTTAGTAATGTTTTTGTAATTAATAATACAAATATAATAATATTATAGAAACGATAATATGCAAATAAATATTGACAGGTTTTTTTGATCATAATATAAAAACATAGTTTAAAGTTTTTTTATAATTATAATTATATATGAATGAACACTTTTTAATAATGTTTTTGTTATGAATAATACATATATAATAATATTATAGGAAGGATAATATACAAATAAATATATATAAATGTTTTTGATCATAATATAAATACATATTTTATAATATTTTTATAATTATAATTATATATGAATGAACACTTTTTAATAATGTTTTTAATAATAATAATACATATATATTAATATTATAGTAAGGATAATATGCAATTAAATATTGACAGGTTTTTTTTCATCATAATATAAATAAATTTTTTAAAGTTATTTTATAATTATAATTATATATGAATGAACACTTTTTAATAATGTTTTTGTAATACATATATAATAATATTATAGGAAGGATAATATACAAATAAATATATATATTGTTTTTGATCATAATATAAATACATATTTTATAATATTTTTATAATTACAATTATATATGAATGAACACTTTTTAATAATGTTTTTAATAATAATTATACATATATAATAATATTATAGGAAGGATAATATGCAAATAAATATTCACAGGTTTTTTTGATCATAGTATAAATACATAGTTTCAAGTTTTTTATAATTATAATTATATATGAATGAACACTTTTTAATAATGTTTTTGTTAATAATAATACATATATAATAATATTATAGGAAGGATAATATACAAATAAATATATATAAATGTTTTTGATCATAATATAAATACATATTTTATAATATTTTTATAATAATAATTATATATGAATGAACACTTTTTAATAATGTTTTTGTAATACATATATAATAATATTATAGGAAGGATAATATACAAATAAATATATATAAATGTTTTTGATCATAATATAAATACATATTTTATAATATTTTTATAATTATAATTATATATGGATGAACACTTTTTAATAATGTTTTTTATAATAATAATACATATATATTAATATTATAGTAAGGATAATATGCAATTAAATATTGACAGGTTTTTTTATCATAATATAAAAACATATTTTAAAATTTTTATATAAAAATAATTATATATGAATGAACACTTTTTAATTATGTTTTTGTAATTAATAATACATATATAACAATATTATAGGAAGGATAATATGCAAATAAATATTCACAGGTTTTTTTGATCATAATATAAATACATATTTTAAAGTTTTTTTATAATAATAATTATATATGAATGAACACTTTTTAGTAATGTTTTTGTAATTAATATTACAAATATAATAATATTATAGAAAGGATAATATACAAATAAATATATATAAATGTTTTTGATCATAATATAAATACATATTTTATAATATTTTTATAATAATAATTATATATGAATGAACACTTTTGAATAATGTTTTTGTTATTAATAATACATATATAATAATATTATAGGAAGGATTATATACAAATAAATATATATAAATGTTTTTGATCATAATATAAATATATATTTTATAATATTTTTATAATAATAATTATATATGAATGAACACTTTTTAATAATGTTTTTGTTATTAATAATACATATATAATAATATTATAGGAAGGATTTTATACAAATAAATATATTTAAATGTTTTTGATCATAATATAAATACATATTTTATAATATTTTTATAATTATAATTAATATATGAATGAACACTTTTTAGTAATGTTTTTGTAATTAATAATACAAATATAATAATATTATAGAAACGATAATATGCAAATAAATATTGACAGGTTTTTTTGATCATAATATAAATACATAGTTTAAAGTTTTTTTATAATAATAATTATATATGAATGAACACTTTTTAGTAATGTTTTTGTAATTAATAATACAAATATAATAATATTATAGAAACGATAATATGCAAATAAATATTGACAGGTTTTTTTGATCATAATATAAATACATAGTTTACAGTTTTTTTATAATTATAAATATATATGAATGAACACTTTTTAATAATGTTTTTGTTATGAATAATACATATATAATAATATTATAGGAAGGATAATATACAAATAAATATATATAAATGTTTTTGATCATAATATAAATACATATTTTATAATATTTTTATAATAATAATAATATATGAATGAACACTTTTTAATAATGTTTTTGTTATTAATAATACATATATAATAATATTATAGGAAGGATAATATACAAATTAATATATATAAATGTTTTTGATCATAATATAAATACATATTTTATAATATTTTTATAATAATAATTATATATGAATGAACACTTTTTAATAATGTTTTTAATAATAATAATACATATATATTAATATTATAGTAAGGATAATATGCAATTAAATATTGACAGGTTTTTTTTATCATAATATAAATACATATTTTAAAATTTTTATATAAATATAATTATATATAAATGAACACTTTTTAATGATGTTTTTGTAATTAATAATACATATATAATAATATTATAGGAAGGATAATATGCAAATAAATATTCACAGGTTTTTTTTATCATAATATAAATACATATTTTAAAGTTTTTTATAATAATAATTATATATGAATGAACACTTTTTAGTAATGTTTTTGTAATTAATAATACATATATATTAATATTATAGAAACGATAATATGCAAATAAATATTGACAGGTTTTTTTGATCATAATATAAAAACATAGTTTAAAGTTTTTTTATAATTATAATTATATATGAATGAACACTTTTTAATAATGTTTTTGTTATGAATAATACATATATAATAATATTATAGGAAGGATAATATACAAATAAATATATATAAATATTTTTGATCATAATATAAATACATATTTTATAATATTTTTATAATTATATTTATATATGGATGAACACTTTTTAATAATGTTTTTTTATAATAATAATACATATATATTAATATTATAGTAAGGATAATATGCAATTAAATATTGACAGGTTTTTTTATCATAATATAAAAACATATTTTAAAATTTTTATATAAAAATAATTATATATGAATGAACACTTTTTAATTATGTTTTTGTAATTAATAATACATATATAACAATATTATAAGAAGGATAATATGCAAATAAATATTCACAGGTTTTTTTGATCATAATATAAATACATATTTTAAAGTTTTTTTATAATAATAATTATATATGAATGAACACTTTTTAGTAATGTTTTTGTAATTAATAATACAAATATAATAATATTATAGAAAGGATAATATACAAATAAATATATAATAATGTTTTTGATCATAATATAAATACCTATTTTATAATATTTTTATAATTATAATTATATATGAATGAACACTTTTTAATAATGTTTTTGTTATTAATAATACATATATAATAATATTATAGGAAGAATAATATACAAATAAATATATATACTATTTTGATCATAATATAAATACATATTTTATAATATTTTTATAATAATAATTATATATGAATGAACACTTTTTAATAATGTTTTTGTAATTAATAATACATATATATTAATATTATAGGAAGGATATAAAAAATGTATATATATATTTATTAGCATATTATCTTTCACATAATAAAATTATGTATGTATTATTAATTACAAAAACATTATTAAAAAATAATGATTCATATATAATTATAATTATGAAAAAATTATAAAATATGTATTTATATTATGATCAAAAAATTATATATATTTATTTGTATATTATCCATCCTATAATATTATTATATATGTATAATAAATTACAAAAACATTATTATATTCATTCATATATAATTAAAATTATAAAAAAACTTTAAACTATGTATTAATATTATGATAAAAAAACCTGTCAATATTTAGTTGAATATTATCCTTCCTATAATATTATTATATATGTATTATTAATTACAAAAACATTATTAAAAATCTTTCATTCATATATAATTATTATTATAAAAATATTATAAAATATGTAATTATATTATGATCAAAACAGTATATATATTTATTTGTATATTATTCTTCCTATAATATTATTATATATGTATTATTAATAACAAAAACATTATTAAAAAGTGTTCATTCATATATAATTATAATTTTAAAAATATTATAAAATATGTATTTATATTATGATCAAAAATATTTATATATATTTATTTGTATATTATCCTTTCTATAATATTATTATATTTGTATTATTAATTACAAAAACATTACTAAAAAGTGTTCATTCGTATATAATTATTATTATAAAAAAACTTTAAAATATGTATTTATATTATGATCAAAAAAACCTGTGAATATTTATTTGCACATTATCCTTCCAATAATATTATTATATATGTATTATTAATTACAAAAACATCATTAAAAAGTGTTCATTCATATATAATTATTTTTATATAAAAATTTTAAAATATGTATTTATATTATGATCAAAAACATTTATATATATTTATTTGTATATTATCCTTCCTATAATATTATTATATATGTATTAATAATAACAAAAACATTATTAAAAAGTGTTCATTCATATATAATTATAATTATAAAAAAAACTTTAAAATATGTATTTATATTATGATAAAAAAAACCTGTGAATATTTATTTGCATAATATCCTTCCTATAATATTATTATATATGTATTATTAATTACAAAAACATCATTAAAAAGTGTTCATTTATATATAATTATTATTATAAAAAAACTTTAAAAAAAGTATTTATATTATGATCAAAAAACCTGTCAATATTTATTTGCATATTAACCTTACTATAATATTAATATGTATGTATTATTATTATTAAAAACATTATTAAAAAGTGTTCATTCATATATAATTATAATTATAAAAATATTATAAAATATGTATTTATATTATGATCAAAAACATTGATATATATTTATTTGTATATTATCCTTCCTATAATATTATTATATATGTATTATTAATTCCAAAAACATTATTAAAAAGTGTTGATTCATATATAATTATAATTATGAAAAAATTATAAAATATGTATTTATATTACGATCAAAAAATTATATATATTTATTTGTATATTATCCATCCTACAATATTATTATATATGTATAATAAATTACAAAAACATTATTAAAAAGTATTCATTCAAATATAATTATTATTATAAAAAAACTTTAAAATATGTATTTATATTATGATCAAAAAAACCTGTTAATAATTATTTGTATATTAACCTTACTAAAATATTAATATGTATGTATTATTATTATTAAAAACATTATTAAAAAGTGTTCATTCATATATAATTATAATTATAAAAATATTATTAAATATGTATTTATATTATGATCAAAAACATTTATATATATTTATTTGTATATTATCCTTACTATAATATTATTATATATGTATTATTAATAACAAAAACTTTATTAAAAAGTGTTTATTCATATTTAATTATAATTATAAAAAAACTTTAAACTATGTATTTATATCATTATAAAAAAAACCTGTCAATATTGATTTGCATATTATCCTTTCTATAAAATTATTATATTTGTATTATTAATTACAAAAACATCATTAAAAAGTGTTCATTCATATATAATTATTATTATAAAAAAATTTTAAAATATGTTTTTATATTTGGATAAAAAAATCTGTCAATATTTAATTGCATATTATCCTTACTATTATATTTATATATGTATTATTATTATTAAAAACATTATTAAAAAGTGTTCATTCATATATAATTATAATTATAAAAATATTATAAAATATGTATTTATATTATGATCAAAAACATTTATATATATTTATTTGTATATTATCCTTCCTATAATATTATTATATATGTATTATTAATTACAAAAACATTATAAAAATGTATACTTTCATATATAATTATAATTATAAAAAACTTTAAAATATGTATTTATATTATGAAAAAAATGTATATATATATTTATTTATTAGCATATTATCTATCATATAATAATATTATATATGTATTATTAATTACAAAAACATTATTAAAAAGTGTTGATTCATATATAATTATAATTATGAAAAAAATATAAAATATGTATTTATATTATGATCAAAAAATTATATATATTTACTTGTATATTATCCATCCTATAATATTATTATATATGTATAATCAATTACAAAAACATTATTAAAATGTATTCATTCATATATAATTAAAATTATAAAAAAACTTTAAACTATGTATTTATATTATGATCAAAAAACCTGTCAATATTTATTTGCATATTATCCTTCCTATAATATTATTATATATGTATTATAAATTACAAAAACATTATTAAAATGTATTCATTCATATACAATTATAATTATAAAAAAAATCTTTAAAATATGTATTTATATTATGATCAAAAAATGTATATATATTTATTTGCATATTATTATTCCTTTAATAATATTATATATATATTATTAATATTAAAAACATTATTAAAATGTATACTTTCATATATAATTATAATTATAAAAAAACTTTAAAATATGTATTTATATTATGAACAAAAAATGTATATATATATTTATTAGCATATTATCTTTCACCTAATAATATTATATATGTATTATTAATTACAAAAACATCATTAAAAAGTGTTCATTCATATATAATTATAATTATAAAAATATTATAAAATATGTATTTATATTATGATCAAAAACATTGATATATATTTATTTGTATATTATCCTTCCTATAATATTATTATATATGTATTATTAATAACAAAAACTTTATTAAAAAGTGTTTATTCATATTTAATTATAATTATAAAAAAACTTTAAACTATGTATTTATATCATTATAAAAAAAACCTGTCAATATTGATTTGCATATTATCCTTTCTATAAAATTATTATATTTGTATTATTAATTACAAAAACATCATTAAAAAGTGTTCATTCATATATAATTATTATTATAAAAAAATTTTAAAATATGTTTTTATATTTGGATAAAAAAATCTGTCAATATTTAATTGCATATTATCCTTACTATTATATTTATATATGTATTATTATTATTAAAAACATTATTAAAAAGTGTTCATTCATATATAATTATAATTATAAAAATATTATAAAATATGTATTTATATTATGATCAAAAACATTTATATATATTTATTTGTATATTATCCTTCCTATAATATTATTATATATGTATTATTAATTACAAAAACATTATTAAAATGTATACTTTCATATATAATTATAATTATAAAAAACTTTAAAATATGTATTTATATTATGAAAAAAATGTATATATATATTTATTTATTAGCATATTATCTATCATATAATAATATTATATATGTATTATTAATTACAAAAACATTATTAAAAAGTGTTGATTCATATATAATTATAATTATGAAAAAAATATAAAATATGTATTTATATTATGATCAAAAAATTATATATATTTACTTGTATATTATCCATCCTATAATATTATTATATATGTATAATCAATTACAAAAACATTATTAAAATGTATTCATTCATATATAATTAAAATTATAAAAAAACTTTAAACTATGTATTTATATTATGATCAAAAAACCTGTCAATATTTATTTGCATATTATCCTTCCTATAATATTATTATATATGTATTATAAATTACAAAAACATTATTAAAATGTATTCATTCATATACAATTATAATTATAAAAAAAATCTTTAAAATATGTATTTATATTATGATCAAAAAATGTATATATATTTATTTGCATATTATTATTCCTTTAATAATATTATATATATATTATTAATATTAAAAACATTATTAAAATGTATACTTTCATATATAATTATAATTATAAAAAAACTTTAAAATATGTATTTATATTATGAACAAAAAATGTATATATATATTTATTAGCATATTATCTTTCACCTAATAATATTATATATGTATTATTAATTACAAAAACATCATTAAAAAGTGTTCATTCATATATAATTATAATTATAAAGAAACTTTAAAAAATGTATTTATATTATGATCAAAAAAACCTGTCAATATTTATTTGCATATTATCCTTACTATAATATTAATATGTATGTATTATTATTATTAAAAACATTATTAAAAAGTGTTCATTCATATATAATTATAATTATAAAAATATTATAAAATATGTATTTATATTATGATCAAAAACATTTATATATATTTATTTGTATATTATCCTTCCTATAATATTATTATATATGTATTATTAATTCCAAAAACATTATTAAAAAGTGTTGATTCATATATAATTATAATTATGAAAAAATTATAAAATATGTATTTATATTACGATCAAAAAATTATATATATTTATTTGTATATTATCCATCCTATAATATTATTATATATGTATAATAAATTACAAAAACATTATTAAAAAGTATTCATTCATATATAATTATTATTATAAAAAAACTTTAAAATATGTATTTATATTATGATCAAAAAAACCTGTTAATAATTATTTGTATATTAACCTTACTATAATATTAATATGTATGTATTATTATTATTAAAAACATTATTAAAAAGTGTTCATTCATATATAATTATAATTATAAAAATATTATAAAATATGTATTTATATTATGATTAAAAACATTTATATATATTTATTTGTATATTATCCTTCCTATAATATTATTGTATATGTATTATAAATTACAAAAACATTAATAAAATGTATTCATTCATATACAATTATAATTATAAAAAAAATCTTTAAAATATGTATTTATATTATGATCAAAAAATGTAAATATATATTTATTTGCATATTATTATTCCTTTAATAATATTATATATATATTATTAATATTAAAAACATTATTAAAATGTATACTTTCATATATAATTATAATTATAAAAAAACTTTAAAATATGTATTTATATTATGAACAAAAAATGTATATATATATTTATTAGCATATTATCTTTCACCTAATAATATTATATATGTATTATTAATTACAAAAACATCATTAAAAAGTGTTCATTCATATATAATTATAATTATAAAAATATTATAAAATATGTATTTATATTATGATCAAAAACATTGATATATATTTATTTGTATATTATCCTTCCTATAATATTATTATATATGTATTATTAATTCCAAAAACATTATTAAAAAGTGTTGATTCATATATAATTATAATTATGAAAAAATTATAAAATATGTATTTATATTACGATCAAAAAATTATATATATTTATTTGTATATTATCCATCCTACAATATTATTATATATGTATAATAAATTACAAAAACATTATTAAAAAGTATTCATTCAAATATAATTATTATTATAAAAAAACTTTAAAATATGTATTTATATTATGATCAAAAAAACCTGTTAATAATTATTTGTATATTAACCTTACTAAAAAATATTAATATGTATGTATTATTATTATTAAAAACATTATTAAAAAGTGTTCATTCATATATAATTATAATTATAAAAATATTATTAAATATGTATTTATATTATGATCAAAAACATTTATATATATTTATTTGTATATTATCCTTCCTATAATATTATTATATATGTATTATTAATAACAAAAACTTTATTAAAAAGTGTTTATTCATATTTAATTATAATTATAAAAAAACTTTAAACTATGTATTTATATCATTATAAAAAAAACCTGTCAATATTGATTTGCATATTATCCTTTCTATAAAATTATTATATTTGTATTATTAATTACAAAAACATCATTAAAAAGTGTTCATTCATATATAATTATTATTATAAAAAAATTTTAAAATATGTTTTTATATTTGGATAAAAAAATCTGTCAATATTTAATTGCATATTATCCTTACTATTATATTTATATATGTATTATTATTATTAAAAACATTATTAAAAAGTGTTCATTCATATATAATTATAATTATAAAAATATTATAAAATATGTATTTATATTATGATCAAAAACATTTATATATATTTATTTGTATATTATCCTTCCTATAATATTATTATATATGTATTATTAATTACAAAAACATTATTAAAATGTATACTTTCATATATAATTATAATTATAAAAAACTTTAAAATATGTATTTATATTATGAAAAAAATGTATATATATATTTATTTATTAGCATATTATCTATCATATAATAATATTATATATGTATTATTAATTACAAAAACATTATTAAAAAGTGTTGATTCATATATAATTATAATTATGAAAAAAATATAAAATATGTATTTATATTATGATCAAAAAATTATATATATTTACTTGTATATTATCCATCCTATAATATTATTATATATGTATAATCAATTACAAAAACATTATTAAAATGTATTCATTCATATATAATTAAAATTATAAAAAAACTTTAAACTATGTATTTATATTATGATCAAAAAACCTGTCAATATTTATTTGCATATTATCCTTCCTATAATATTATTATATATGTATTATAAATTACAAAAACATTATTAAAATGTATTCATTCATATACAATTATAATTATAAAAAAAATCTTTAAAATATGTATTTATATTATGATCAAAAAATGTATATATATTTATTTGCATATTATTATTCCTTTAATAATATTATATATATATTATTAATATTAAAAACATTATTAAAATGTATACTTTCATATATAATTATAATTATAAAAAAACTTTAAAATATGTATTTATATTATGAACAAAAAATGTATATATATATTTATTAGCATATTATCTTTCACCTAATAATATTATATATGTATTATTAATTACAAAAACATCATTAAAAAGTGTTCATTCATATATAATTATAATTATAAAAATATTATAAAATATGTATTTATATTATGATTAAAAACATTTATATATATTTATTTGTATATTATCCTTCCTATAATATTATTATATATGTATTATAAATTACAAAAACATTAATAAAATGTATTCATTCATATACAATTATAATTATAAAAAAAATCTTTAAAATATGTATTTATATTATGATCAAAAAATGTAAATATATATTTATTTGCATATTATTATTCCTTTAATAATATTATATATATATTATTAATATTAAAAACATTATTAAAATGTATACTTTCATATATAATTATAATTATAAAAAAACTTTAAAATATGTATTTATATTATGAACAAAAAATGTATATATATATTTATTAGCATATTATCTTTCACCTAATAATATTATATATGTATTATTAATTACAAAAACATCATTAAAAAGTGTTCATTCATATATAATTATAATTATAAAAATATTATAAAATATGTATTTATATTATGATCAAAAACATTGATATATATTTATTTGTATATTATCCTTCCTATAATATTATTATATATGTATTATTAATTCCAAAAACATTATTAAAAAGTGTTGATTCATATATAATTATAATTATGAAAAAATTATAAAATATGTATTTATATTACGATCAAAAAATTATATATATTTATTTGTATATTATCCATCCTACAATATTATTATATATGTATAATAAATTACAAAAACATTATTAAAAAGTATTCATTCAAATATAATTATTATTATAAAAAAACTTTAAAATATGTATTTATATTATGATCAAAAAAACCTGTTAATAATTATTTGTATATTAACCTTACTAAAATATTAATATGTATGTATTATTATTAGTAAAAACATTATTAAAAAGTGTTCATTCATATATAATTATAATTATAAAAATATTATTAAATATGTATTTATATTATGATCAAAAACATTTATATATATTTATTTGTATATTATCCTTCCTATAATATTATTATATATGTATTATTAATAACAAAAACTTTATTAAAAAGTGTTTATTCATATTTAATTATAATTATAAAAAAACTTTAAACTATGTATTTATATCATTATAAAAAAAACCTGTCAATATTGATTTGCATATTATCCTTTCTATAAAATTATTATATTTGTATTATTAATTACAAAAACATCATTAAAAAGTGTTCATTCATATATAATTATTATTATAAAAAAATTTTAAAATATGTTTTTATATTTGGATAAAAAAATCTGTCAATATTTAATTGCATATTATCCTTACTATTATATTTATATATGTATTATTATTATTAAAAACATTATTAAAAAGTGTTCATTCATATATAATTATAATTATAAAAATATTATAAAATATGTATTTATATTATGATCAAAAACATTTATATATATTTATTTGTATATTATCCTTCCTATAATATTATTATATATGTATTATTAATTACAAAAACATTATTAAAATGTATACTTTCATATATAATTATAATTATAAAAAACTTTAAAATATGTATTTATATTATGAAAAAAAATGTATATATATATATTTATTTATTAGCATATTATCTTTCATATAATAATATTATATATGTATTATTAATTACAAAAACATTATTAAAAAGTGTTGATTCATATATAATTATAATTATGAAAAAAATATAAAATATGTATTTATATTATGATCAAAAAATTATATATATTTACTTGTATATTATCCATCCTATAATATTATTATATATGTATAATCAATTACAAAAACATTATTAAAATGTATTCATTCATATATAATTAAAATTATAAAAAAACTTTAAACTATGTATTTATATTATGATCAAAAAAACCTGTGAATATTTATTTGCATATTATCCTTCCTATAATATTATTATATATGTATTATTAATTACAAAAACATCATTAAAAAGTGTTCATTCATATATAATTATTTTTATATAAAAATTTTAAAATATGTATTTATATTATGATCAAAAACATTTATATATATTTATTTGTATATTATCCTTCCTATAATATTATTATATATGTATTAATAATAGCAAAAACATTATTAAAAAGTGTTCATTCATATATAATTATAATTATAAAAAAAACTTTAAAATATGTATTTATATTATGATCAAAAAAACCTGTGAATATTTATTTGCATAATATCCTTCCTATAATATTATTATATATGTATTATTAATTACAAAAACATCATTAAAAAGTGTTCATTTATATATAATTATTATTATAAAAAAACTTTAAAAAATGTATTTATATTATGATCAAAAAAGCCTGTCAATATTTATTTGCATATTAACCTTACTATAATATTAATATGTATGTATTATTATTATTAAAAACATTATTAAAAAGTGTTCATTCATATATAATTATAATTATAAAAATATTATAAAATATGTATTTATATTATGATTAAAAACATTTATATATATTTATTTGTATATTATCCTTCCTATAATATTATTATATATGTATTATAAATTACAAAAACATTATTAAAATGTATTCATTCATATACAATTATAATTATAAAAAAAATCTTTAAAATATGTATTTATATTATGATCAAAAAATGTATATATATTTATTTGCATATTATTATTCCTTTAATAATATTATATATATATTATTAATATTAAAAACATTATTAAAATGTATACTTTCATATATAATTATAATTATAAAAAAACTTTAAAATATGTATTTATATTATGAACAAAAAATGTATATATATATTTATTAGCATATTATCTTTCACCTAATAATATTATATATGTATTATTAATTACAAAAACATCATTAAAACGTGTTCATTCATATATAATTATAATTATAAAGAAACTTTAAAAAATGTATTTATATTATGATCAAAAAAACCTGTCAATATTTATTTGCATATTATCCTTACTATAATATTAATATGTATGTATTATTATTATTAAAAACATTATTAAAAAGTGTTCATTCATATATAATTATAATTATAAAAATATTATAAAATATGTATTTATATTATGATCAAAAACATTGATATATATTTATTTGTATATTATCCTTCCTATAATATTATTATATATGTATTATTAATTCCAAAAACATTATTAAAAAGTGTTGATTCATATATAATTATAATTATGAAAAAATTATAAAATATGTATTAATATTACGATCAAAAAATTATATATATTTATTTGTATATTATCCATCCTATAATATTATTATATATGTATAATAAATTACAAAAACATTATTAAAAAGTATTCATTCATATATAATTATTATTATAAAAAAACTTTAAAATATGTATTTATATTATGATCAAAAAAACCTGTTAATAATTATTTGTATATTAACCTTACTAAAATATTAATATGTATGTATTATTATTATTAAAAACATTATTAAAAAGTGTTCATTCATATATAATTATAATTATAAAAATATTATTAAATATGTATTTATATTATGATCAAAAACATTTATATATATTTATTTGTATATTATCCTTCCTATAATATTATTATATATGTATTATTAATAACAAAAACATTATTAAAAAGTGTTCATTCATATATTATTATTATTATAAAAATATTATAAAATATGTATTTATATTATGATCAAAAACATTTATATATATTTATTTGTATATTATCCTTCCTATAATATTATTATATATGTATTATTCATAACAAAAACATTATTAAAAAGTGTTCATTTATATATAATTAAAATTATAAAAAAACTTTAAACTATGTATTTATATTATGATCAAAAAAACCTGTCAATATTTATTTGCATATTATCGTTTCTATAATATTATTATATTTGTATTATTAATTACAAAAACATTACTAAAAAGTGTTCATTCATATATAATTATTTTTATATAAAAATTTTAAAATATGTATTTATATTATGATAAAAAAAACCTGTCAATATTTAATTGCATATTATCCTTACTATAATATTAATATATATGTATTATTATTATTAAAAACATTATTAAAAAGTGTTCATTCATATATAATTATAATTATAAAAATATTATAAAATATGTATTTATATTATGATCAAAAACATTTATATATATTTATTTGTATATTATCCTTCCTATAATATTATTATATATGTATTATTAATAACAAAAACATTATTAAAAAGTGTTCATTCATATATTATTATTATTATAAAAATATTATAAAATATGTATTTATATTATGATCAAAAACATTTATATATATTTATTTGTATATTATCCTTCCTATAATATTATTATATATGTATTATTAATAACAAAAACATTATTAAAAAGTGTTCATTCATATATTATTATAAAAATATTATAAAATATGTATTTATATTATGATCAAAAACATTTATATATATTTATTTGTATATTATCCTTCCTATAATATTATTATATATGTATTATTCATAACAAAAACATTATTAAAAAGTGTTCATTCATATATAATTAAAATTATAAAAAAACTTTAAACTATGTATTTATATTATGATCAAAAAAACCTGTCAATATTTATTTGCATATTATCGTTTCTATAATATTATTATATTTGTATTATTAATTACAAAAACATTACTAAAAAGTGTTCATTCATTTATTAATTATAATTATAAAAATATGATGAAATATGTATTTATATTATGATCAAAAACATTTATATATATTTATTTGTATAAAATCCTTCCTATAATATTATTATATATGTATTATTAATAACAAAAACATTATTAAAAAGTGTTCCTTCATATATAATTATTATTATAAAAATATTATAAAATATGTATTTATATTATGATCAAAAACATTTATATATATTTATTTGTATATTATCCTTCCTATAATATTATTATATATGTATTATTCATAACTAAAACATTATTAAAAAGTGTTCATTCATATATAATTATAATTATAAAAAAACTTTAAACTATGTATTTATATTATGATCAAAAAAACCTTTCAATATTTATTTGCATATTATCGTTTCTATAATATTATTATATTTGTATTATTAATTACAAAAACAATACTAAAAAGTGTTCATTCATATATAATTATTATTATAAAAAACTTTAAAATATGTATTTATATTATGATAAAAAAAACCTGTGAATATTTATTTGCATATCATCCTTCCTATAATATTATTATATATGTATTATTAATTACAAAAACATCATTAAAAAGTGTTCATTCATATATAATTATTTTTATATAAAAATTTTAAAATATGTATTTATATTATAATAAAAAAAAACCTGTCAATATTTAATTGCATATTATCCTTACTATAATATTAATATATATGTATTATTATTATTAAAAACATTATTAAAAAGTGTTCATTCATGTATAATAATAATTATAAAAAAATTATAAAATATGTATTTATATTATGATCAAAAACATTTATATATATTTATTTGTATATTATCCTTCCTATAATATTATTATATATGTATTATTAATAACAAAAACATTATTAAAAAGTGTTCATTCATATATAATTATTATTATAAAAATATTATAAAATATGTATTTATATTATGATCAAAAACATTTATATATATTTATTTGTATATTAGCCTTCCTATAATATTATTATATATGTATTATTAATAACAAAAACATTATTAAAAAGTGTTCATTCATATATAATTATTATTATAAAAATATTATAAAATATGTATTTATATTATGATCAAAAACATTTATATATATTTATTTGTATATTATCCTTCCTATAATATTATTATATATGTATTATTCATAACAAAAACATTATTAAAAAGTGTTCATTCATATATAATTATAATTATAAAAAAACTTTAAACTATGTATTTATATTATGATCAAAAAAACCTGTCAATATTTATTTGCATATTATCGTTTCTATAATATTATTATATTTGTATTATTAATTACAAAAACATTACTAAAAAGTGTTCATTCATATATAATTATTATTATAAAAAACTTTAAAATATGTATTTATATTACGATAAAAAAAACCTGTGAATATTTATTTGCATATTATCCTTCCTAATATATTATTATATATGTATTATTAATTACAAAAACATCATTAAAAAGTGTTCATTCATATATAATTATTTTTATATAAAAATTTTAAAATATGTATTTATATTATGATAAAAAAACCTGTCAATATTTAATTGCATATTATCCTTACTATAATATTAATATATATGTATTATTATTATTAAAAACATTATTAAAAAGTGTTCATTCATATATAATTATAATTATAAAAATATTATAAAATATGTATTTATATTATGATCAAAAACATGTATATATATTTATTTGTATATTATCCTTCCTATAATATTATTATATATGTATTATTAATAACAAAAACATTATTAAAAAGTGTTCATTCATATATAATTATTATTATAAAAATATTATAAAATATGTATTTATATTATGATCAAAAACATTTATATATATTTATTTGTATATTATCCTTCCTATAATATTATTATATATGTATTATTAATAACAAAAACATTATTAAAAAGTGTTCATTCATATATTATTATTATTATAAAAATATTATAAAATATGTATTTATATTATGATCAAAAACATTCATATATATTTATTTGTATATTATCCTTCCTATAATATTATTATATATGTATTATTCATAACAAAAACATTATTAAAAAGTGTTCATTCATATATAATTATAATTATAAAAAAACTTTAAACTATGTATTTATATTATGATCAAAAAAACCTGTCAATATTTATTTGCATATTATCGTTTCTATAATATTATTATATTTGTATTATTAATTACAAAAACATTACTAAAAAGTGTTCATTCATATATAATTATTATTATAAAAAAACTTTAAACTATGTATTTATATTATGATCAAAAAACCTGTCAATAGTTATTTGCATATTATCGTTTCTATAATATTATTATATTTGTATTACTAATTACAAAAAAATTACTAAAAAGTGTTCATTCATATATTATTATTATTATAAAAAACTTTAAAATATGTATTTATATTATGATAAAAAAACCTGTGAATATTTATTTGCATATTATCCTTCCTATAATATTATTATATATGTATTATTAATAACAAAAACATTATTAAAAAGTGTTTATTCATATATTATTATAAAAATATTATAAAATATGTATTTATATTATGTATTTAAATATGTATTTATATTTATATTATATTATTTGACAGGTTTTTTTTATCATAATATAAATACATAGTTTAAAGTTTTTTTATAATTTTAATTATATATGAATGAACACTTTTTAATAATGTTTTTGTTATGAATAATACATATATAATAATATTATAGGAAGGATAATATACAAATAAAAATATATAAATGTTTTTGATCATAATATAAATACATATTTTATAATATTTTTATAATTATAATTATATATGAATGAACACTTTTTAATAATGTTTCAAATAATAATAATACATATATATTAATATTATAGTAAGGATAATATACAATTAAATATTGACAGGTTTTTTTATCATAATATAAATACTTATTTTAAAATTTTTATATAAAAATAATTATATATGAATGAACACTTTTTAATGATGTTTTTGTAATTAATAATACATATATAATAATATTATAGGAAGGATAATATGCAAATAAATATTCACAGGTTTTTTTATCATAATATAAATACATATTTTAAAGTTTTTTATAATAATAATTATATATGAATGAACACTTTTTAGTAATGTTTTTGTAATTAATAATACAAATATAATAATATTATAGAAACGATAATATGCAAATAAATATTGACAGGTTTTTTTGATCATAATATAAATACATAGTTTAAAGTTTTTTTATAATAATAATTATATATGAATGAACACTTTTTAGTAATGTTTTTGTAATTAATAATACAAATATAATAATATTATAGAAACGATAATATGCAAATAAATATTGACAGGTTTTTTTTATCATAATATATATACATAGTTTAAAGTTTTTTTATAACTAAAATTATATATGAATGAACACTTTTTAATAATGTTTTTGTTATGAATAATACATATATAATAATATTATAGGAAGGATAATATACAAATAAATATATATAAATGTTTTTGATCATAATATAAATACATATTTTATAATATTTTTATAATAATAATAATATATGAATGAACACTTTTTAATAATGTTTTTGTTATTAATAATACATATATAATAATATTATAGGAAGGATAATATACAAATAAATATATATAAATGTTTTTGATCATAATATAAATACATATTTTATAATATTTTTATAATAATAATAATATATGAATGAACACTTTTTAATAATGTTTTTGTTATTAATAATACATATATAATAATATTATAGGAAAGATAATATACAAATAAATATATATAAATGTTTTTGATCATAATATAAATACATATTTTATAATATTTTTATAATTATAATTATATATGAATGAACACTTTTTAATAATGTTTTTAATAATAATAATACATATATATTAATATTATAGTAAGGATAATATGCAATTAAATATTGACAGGTTTTTTTTATCATAATATAAATACATATTTTAAAATTTTTATATAAAAATAATTATATATGAATGAACACTTTTTAGTAATGTTTTTGTAATTAATAATACAAATATAATAATATTATAGAAACGATAATATGCAAATAAATATTGACAGGTTTTTTTGATCATAATGTAAATACATAGTTTAAAGTTTTTTTTATAATTTTAATTATATATGAATGAACACTTTTTAATAATGTTTTTGTTATGAATAATACATATATAATAATATTATAGGAAGGATAATATACAAATAAATATATATAAATGTTTTTGATCATAATATAAATACATATTTTATAATATTTTTATAATAATAATAATATATGAATGAACACTTTTTAATAATGTTTTTGTTATTAATAATACATATATAATAATATTATAGGAAGGATAATATACAAATAAATATATATAAATGTTTTTGATCATAATATAGATACATATTTTATAATATTTTTATAATAATAATTATATATGAACGAACACTTTTGAATAATGTTTTTGTTATTAATAATACATATATAATAATATTATAGGAAGGATAACATACAAATAAATATATATAAATGTTTTTGATCATAATATAAATACATATTTTATAATATTTTTATAATACTAATTATATATGAATGAACACTTTTTAACTAATGTTTTTGTTATAAATAATACATATATAATAATATTATAGGAAGGATAATATACAAATAAATATATATAAATGTTTTTGATCATAATATAAATACATATTTTATAATATTTTTATAATTATAATTATATATGAATGAACACTTTTTAATAATGTTTTTAATAATAATAATACATATATATTAATATTATAGTAAGGATAATACGCAATTAAATATTCACAGGTTTTTTTATCATAATATAAATACATATTTTAAAGTTTTTTATAATAATAATAATATATGAATGAACACTTTTTAGTAATGTCTTTGTAATTAATAATACAAATATAATAATATTATATAAACGATAATATGCAAATAGATATTGACAGGTTTTTTTGATCATAATATAAATACATAGTTTAAAGTTTTTTTATAATAATAATTATATATGAATGAACACTTTTTAGTAATGTTTTTGTAATTAATAATACAAATATAATAATATTATAGAAACGATAATATGCAAATAAATATTGACAGGTTTTTTGATCATAATATAAATACATAGTTTAAAGTTTTTTTATAATTATAATTATATATGAATGAACACTTTTTAATAATGTTTTTGTTATGAATAATACATATATAATAATATTATAGAAAGGATAATATACAAATAAATATATATAAATGTTTTTGATCATAATATAAATACATATTTTATAATATTTTTATAATAATAATAATATATGAATGAACACTTTTTAATAATGTTTTTGTTATTAATAATACATATATAATAATATTATAGGAAGGATAATATACAAATAAATATATATAAATGTTTTTGATCATAATATAAATACATATTTTATAATATTTTTATAATAATAATTATATATAAATGAACACTTTTTAATAATGTTTTTGTTATTAATAATACATATATAATAATATTATAGGAAGGATAATATACAAATAAATATATATAAATGTTTTTGATCATAATATAAATACATATTTTATAATATTTTTATAATTATAATTATATATGAATGAACACTTTTTAATAATGTTTTTAATAATAATAATACATATATATTAATATTATAGTAAGGATAATATGCAATTAAATATTGACAGGTTTTTTTATCATAATATAAATACATACTTTAAAATCTTTATATAAAAATAATTATATATGAATGAACACTTTTTAATGATGTTTTTGTAATTAATAATACATATATAATAATATATTAGGAAGGATAATATGCAAATAAATATTCACAGGTTTTTTTATCATAATATAAATACATATTTTAAAGTTTTTTATAATAATAATTATATATGAATGAACACTTTTTAGTAATGTTTTTGTAATTAATAATACAAATATAATAATATTATAGAAACGATAATATGCAAATAAATATTGACAGGTTTTTTTGATCATAATATAAATACATAGTTTAAAGTTTTTTTATAATTATAATTATATATGAATGAACACTTTTTAATAATGTTTTTGTTATGAATAATACATATATAATAATATTATAGGAAGGATAATATACAAATAAATATATATAAATGTTTTTGATCATAATATAAATACATATTTTATAATATTTTTATAATTATAATTATATATGAATGAACACTTTTTAATAATGTTTTTAATAATAATAATACATATATATTAATATTATAGTAAGGATAATATGCAATTAAATATTGACAGGTTTTTTTTATCAAAATATAAATACATATTTTAAAATTTTTATATAAAAATAATTATATATGAATGAACACTTTTTAATGATGTTTTTGTTATTAATAATACATATATAATAATATTATAGGAAGGATAATATACAAATAAATATATATAAATGTTTTTGATCATAATATAAATAAATATTTTATAATATTTTTATAATAATAATTATATATGAATGAACACTTTTGAATAATGTTTTTGTTATTAATAATACATATATAATAATATTATAGGAAGGATAATATACAAATAAATATATATAAATGTTTTTGATCAAAATATAAATACATATTTTATAATATTTTTATAATAATAATTATATATGAATGAACACTTTTTAATAATGTTTTTAATAATAATAATACATATATATTAATATTATAGTAAGGATAATATGCAATTAAATATTGACAGGTTTTTTTTATCATAATATAAATACATAGTTTAAAGTTTTTTTATAATTTTAATTATATATGAATGAACACTTTTTAATAATGTTTTTGTTATGAATAATACATATATAATAATATTATAGGAAGGATAATATACAAATAAATATATATAAATGTTTTTGATCATAATATAAATACATATTTTATAATATTTTTATAATAATAATAATATATGAATGAACACTTTTTAATAATGTTTTTGTTATTAATAATACATATATAATAATATTATAGGAAGGATAATATACAAATAAATATATATAAATGTTTTTGATCATAATATAGATACATATTTTATAATATTTTTATAATAATAATTATATATGAACGAACACTTTTGAATAATGTTTTTGTTATTAATAATACATATATAATAATATTATAGGAAGGATAACATACAAATAAATATATATAAATTTTTTTGATCATAATATAAATACATATTTTATAATATTTTTATAATACTAATTATATATGAATGAACACTTTTTAACTAATGTTTTTGTTATAAATAATACATATATAATAATATTATAGGAAGGATAATATACAAATAAATATATATAAATGTTTTTGATCATAATATAAATACATATTTTATAATATTTTTATAATTATAATTATATATGAATGAACACTTTTTAATAATGTTTTTAATAATAATAATACATATATATTAATATTATAGTAAGGATAATACGCAATTAAATATTGACAGGTTTTTTTATCATAATATAAATACTTATTTTAAAATCTTTATATAAAAATAATTATATATGAATGAAAACTTTTTAATGATGTTTTTGTAATTAATAATACATATATAATAATATTATAGGAAGGATAATATGCAAATAAATATTCACAGGTTTTTTTTATCATAATATAAATACATATTTTAAAGTTTTTTATAATAATAATAATATATGAATGAACACTTTTTAGTAATGTCTTTGTAATTAATAATACAAATATAATAATATTATATAAACGATAATATGCAAATAGATATTGACAGGTTTTTTTGATCATAATATAAATACATAGTTTAAAGTTTTTTTATAATAATAATTATATATGAATGAACACTTTTTAGTAATGTTTTTGTAATTAATAATACAAATATAATAATATTATAGAAACGATAATATGCAAATAAATATTGACAGGTTTTTTGATCATAATATAAATACATAGTTTAAAGTTTTTTTATAATTATAATTATATATGAATGAACACTTTTTAATAATGTTTTTGTTATGAATAATACATATATAATAATATTATAGGAAGGATAATATACAAATAAATATATATAAATGTTTTTGATCATAATATAAATACATATTTTATAATATTTTTATAATAATAATTATATATAAATGAACACTTTTTAATAATGTTTTTGTTATTAATAATACATATATAATAATATTATAGGAAGGATAATATACAAATAAATATATATAAATGTTTTTGATCATAATATAAATACATATTTTATAATATTTTTATAATTATAATTATATATGAATGAACACTTTTTAATAATGTTTTTAATAATAATAATACATATATATTAATATTATAGTAAGGATAATATGCAATTAAATATTGACAGGTTTTTTTATCATAATATAAATACATACTTTAAAATCTTTATATAAAAATAATTATATATGAATGAACACTTTTTAATGATGTTTTTGTAATTAATAATACATATATAATAATATATTAGGAAGGATAATATGCAAATAAATATTCACAGGTTTTTTTTATCATAATATAAATACATATTTTAAAGTTTTTTATAATAATAATTATATATGAATGAAAACTTTTTAGTAATGTTTTTGTAATTAATAATACAAATATAATAATATTATAGAAACGATAATATGCAAATAAATATTGACAGGTTTTTTTGATCATAATATAAATACATAGTTTAAAGTTTTTTTATAATTATAATTATATATGAATGAACACTTTTTAATAATGTTTTTGTTATGAATAATACATATATAATAATATTATAGGAAGGATAATATACAAATAAATATATATAAATGTTTTTGATCATAATATAAATACATATTTTATAATATTTTTATAATTATAATTATATATGAATGAACACTTTTTAATAATGTTTTTAATAATAATAATACATATATATTAATATTATAGTAAGGATAATATGCAATTAAATATTGACAGGTTTTTTTATCAAAATATAAATACATATTTTAAAATTTTTATATACAAATAATTATATATGAATGAACACTTTTTAATGATATTTTTGTTATTAATAATACATATATAATAATATTATAGGAAGGATAATATACAAATAAATATATATAAATGTTTTTGATCATAATATAAATAAATATTTTATAATATTTTTATAATAATAATTATATATGAATGAACACTTTTGAATAATGTTTTTGATAATAATAATACATATATAATAATATTATAGGAAGGATAATATACAAATAAATATATATAAATGTTTTTGATCATAATATAAAAACATATTTTATAATATTTTTATAATTATAATTATATATGAATGAAGACTTTTTAATAATGTTTATAATAATAATAATACATATATATTAATATTATAGTAAGGATAATACGCAATTAAATATTTACAGGTTTTTTTATCATAATATGAATACATATTTTAAAATTTTTATATAAAAATAATTATATATGAATGAACACTTTTTAATGATGTTTTTGTAATTAATAATACATATATAATAACATTATAGGAAGGATAATATGCAAATAAATATTCACAGGTTTTTTTATCATAATATAAATACATATTTTAAAGTTTTTTATAATAATAATAATATATGAATGAACACTTTTTAGTAATGTTTTTGTAATTAATAATACAAATATAATAATATTATAGAAACGATAATATGCAAATAAATATTGACAGGTTTTTTTGATCATAATATAAATACATAGTTTAAATTTTTTTTATAATTATAATTATATATGAATGAACACTTTTTAATAATGTTTTTGTTATGAATAATACATATATAATAATATTATAGGAAGGATAATATACAAATAAATATATATCAATGTTTTTGATCATAATATAAATACATATATTTTATAATATTTTTATAATTATAATTATATATGAATGAACACTTTTTAATAATGTTTTTAATAATAATAATACATATATATTAATATTATAGTAAGGATAATATGCAATTAAATATTGACAGGTTTTTTTATCATAATATAAATACATATTTTAAAATTTTTATATAAAAATAATTATATATGAATGAACACTTTTTAATGATGTTTTTGTAATTAATAATACATATATAATAATATTATAGGAAGGATAATATGCAAATAAATATTCACAGTTTTTTTTTATCATAATATAAATACATATTTTAAAGTTTTTTATAATAATAATTATATATGAATGAACACTTTTTAGTAATGTTTTTGTTATGAATAATACATATATAATAATATTATAGGAAGGATAATATACAAATAAATATATATAAATGTTTTTGATCATAATATAAATACATATTTTATAATATTTTTATAATAATAATTATATATGAATGAACACTTTTGAATAATGTTTTTGTTATTAATAATACATATATAATAATATTATAGGAAGGATAATATACAAATAAATATATATAAATGTTTTTGATCATAATATAAATACATATTTTATAATGTTTTTATAATAATAATTATATATGAATGAACACTTTTTAATAATGTTTTTGTTATTAATAATACATATATAATGATATTATAGGAAGGATAATATACAAATAAATATATATAAATGTTTTTGATCATAATATAAATACATATTTTATAATATTTTTATAATTATAATTATATATGAATGAACACTTTTTAATAATGTTTTTAATAATAATAATACATATATATTAATATTATAGTAAGGATAATATGCAATTAAATATTGACAGGTTTTTTTTATTATAATATAAATACATATTTTAAAATTTTTATATAAAAATAATTATATATGAATGAACACTTTTTAATGATGTTTTTGTAATTAATAATACATATATAATAATATTATAGGAAGGATAATATGCAAATAAATATTGACAGGTTTTTTTGATCATAATATAAATACATAGTTTAAATCTTTTTTATAATTATAATTATATATGAATGAACACTTTTTAATAATGTTTTTGTTATGAATAATACATATATAATAATATTATAGGAAGGATAATATACAAATAAATATATATAAATGTTTTTGATCATAATATAAATACATATTTTATAATATTTTTATAATAATAATTATATATGAAGGAACACTTTTTAATAATGTTTTTGTTATTAATAATACATATATAATAATATTATAGGAAGGATTTTATACAAATAAATATATATAAATGTTTTTGATCATAATATAAATACATATTTTATAATATTTTTATAATTATAATTAATATATGAATGAACACTTTTTAGTAATGTTTTTGTAATTAATAATACAAATATAATAATATTATAGAAACGATAATATGCAAATAAATATTGACAGGTTTTTTTGATCATAATATAAATACATAGTTTAAAGTATTTTTATAATTTTAATTATATATGAATGAACACTTTTTAATAATGTTTTTGTTATGAATAATACATATATAATAATATTATAGGAAGGATAATATACAAATAAATATATATAAATGTTTTTGATCATAATATAAATACATATTTTATAATATTTTTATAATTATAATTATATATGAATGAACACTTTTTAATAATGTTTTTAATAATAATAATACATATATATTAATATTATAGTAAGGATAATATGCAATTAAAAATTGACAGGTTTTTTTATCATAATATAAATACTTATTTTAAAATTTTTATATAAAAATAATTATATATGAATGAACACTTTTTAATGATGTTTTTGTAATTAATAATACATATATAATAATATTATAGGAAGGATAATATGCAAATAAATATTGACAGGTTTTTTTATCATAATATAAATACATATTTTAAAGTTTTTTATAATAATAATTATATATGAATGAACACTTTTTAGTAATGTTTTTGTAATTAATAATACAAATATAATAATATTATAGAAACGATAATATGCAAATAAATATTGACAGGTTTTTTTGATCATAATATAAATACATAGTTTAAAGTTTTTTTATAATAATAATTATATATGAATGAACACTTTTTAGTAATGTTTTTGTAATTAATAATACAAATATAATAATATTATAGAAACGATAATATGCAAATAAATATTGACAGGTTTTTTTGATCATAATAAAAATACATAGTTTAAAGTTTTTTTATAATTATAATTATATATGAATGAACACTTTTTAATAATGTTTTTGTTATGAATAATACATATATAATAATATTATAGGAAGGATAATATACAAATAAATATATATAAATGTTTTTGATCATAATATAAATACATATTTTATAATATTTTTATAATAATAATAATATATGAATGAACACTTTTTAATAATGTTTTTGTTATTAATAATACATATATAATAATATTATAGGAAGGATAATATACAAATAAATATATATAAATGTTTTTGATCATAATATAAATACATATTTTATAATATTTTTATAATAATAATAATATATGAATGAACACTTTTTAGTAATGTTTTTGTAATTAATAATACAAATATAATAATATTATAGAAACGATAATATGCAAATAAATATTGACAGGTTTTTTTGATCATAATATAAATACATAGTTTAAAGTATTTTTATAATTTTAATTATATATGAATGAACACTTTTTAATAATGTTTTTGTTATGAATAATACATATATAATAATATTATAGGAAGGATAATATACAAATAAATATATATAAATGTTTTTGATCATAATATAAATACATATTTTATAATATTTTTATAATTATAATTATATATGAATGAACACTTTTTAATAATGTTTTTAATAATAATAATACATATATATTAATATTATAGTAAGGATAATATGCAATTAAAAATTGACAGGTTTTTTTATCATAATATAAATACTTATTTTAAAATTTTTATATAAAAATAATTATATATGAATGAACACTTTTTAATGATGTTTTTGTAATTAATAATACATATATAATAATATTATAGGAAGGATAATATGCAAATAAATATTGACAGGTTTTTTTATCATAATATAAATACATATTTTAAAGTTTTTTATAATAATAATTATATATGAATGAACACTTTTTAGTAATGTTTTTGTAATTAATAATACAAATATAATAATATTATAGAAACGATAATATGCAAATAAATATTGACAGGTTTTTTTGATCATAATATAAATACATAGTTTAAAGTTTTTTTATAATAATAATTATATATGAATGAACACTTTTTAGTAATGTTTTTGTAATTAATAATACAAATATAATAATATTATAGAAACGATAATATGCAAATAAATATTGACAGGTTTTTTTGATCATAATAAAAATACATAGTTTAAAGTTTTTTTATAATTATAATTATATATGAATGAACACTTTTTAATAATGTTTTTGTTATGAATAATACATATATAATAATATTATAGGAAGGATAATATACAAATAAATATATATAAATGTTTTTGATCATAATATAAATACATATTTTATAATATTTTTATAATAATAATAATATATGAATGAACACTTTTTAATAATGTTTTTGTTATTAATAATACATATATAATAATATTATAGGAAGGATAATATACAAATAAATATATATAAATGTTTTTGATCATAATATAAATACATATTTTATAATATTTTTATAATAATAATAATATATGAATGAACACTTTTTAATAATGTTATTGTTATTAATAATACATATATAATAATATTATAGGAAGGATAATATACAAATAAATATATATAAATGTTTTTGATCATAATATAAATACATATTTTATAATATTTTTATAATTATAATTATATATGAATGAACACTTTTTAATAATGTTTTTAATAATAATAATACATATATATTAATATTATAGTAAGGATAATATGCAATTAAATATTGACAGGTTTTTTTTATCATAATATAAATACATATTTTAAAATTTTTATTTAAAAATAATTATATATGAATGAACACTTTTTAGTAATGTTTTTGTAATTAATAATACAAATATAATAATATTATAGAAACGATAATATGCAAATAAATATTGACAGGTTTTTTTGATCATAATATAAATACATAGTTTAAAGTTTTTTTATAATTATAATTATATATGAATGAACACTTTTTAATAATGTTTTTGTTATGAATAATACATATATAATAATATTATAGGAAGGATAATATACAAATAAATATATATAAATGTTTTTGATCATAATATAAATACATATTTTATAACATTTTTATAATAATAATTATATATGAATGAACACTTTTGAATAATGTTTTTGTTATTAATAATACATATATAATAATATTATAGGAAGGATAATATACAAATAAATATATATAAATGTTTTTGATCATAATATAAATACATATTTTATAATATTTTTATAATACTAATTATATATGAATGAACACTTTTTAAAAATGTTTTTGTTATTAATAATACATATATAATAATATTATAGGAAGGATAATATACAAATAAATATATATAAATGTTTTTGATCTTAATATAAATACATATTTTATAATATTTTTATAATTATAATTATATATGAATGAACACTTTTTAATAATGTTTTTAATAATAATAAGTCATATATATTAATATTATAGTAAGGATAATACGCAATTAAATATTGACAGGTTTTTTTATCATAATATAAAAACTTATTTTAAAATGTTTCTATAAAAATAATTATATATGAATGAAAACTTTTTAATGATGTTTTTGTAATTAATAATACATATATAATAATATTATAGGAAGGATAATATGCAAATAGATATTCAAAGGTTTTTTTATCATAATATAAATATATATTTTAAAGTTTTTTATAATAATAATAATAAATGAATGAACACTTTTTAGTAATGTTTTTGTAATTAATAATACAAATATAATAATATTATAGAAACGATAATATGCAAATAGATATTGACAGGTTTTTTTTATCATAATATAATTACATAGTTTAAAGTTTTTTTATAATAATAATTATATATGAATGAACACTTTTTAGTAATGTTTTTGTAATTAATAATACAAATATAATAATATTATAGAAACGATAATATGCAAATAAATATTGACAGGTTTTTTGATCATAATATAAATACATAGTTTAAAGTTTTTTTTATAATTATAATTATATATGAATGAACACTTTTTAATAATGTTTTTGTTATGAATAATACATATATAATAATATTATAGAAATGATAATATACAAATAAATATATATAAATGTTTTTGATCATAATATAAATACATATTTTATAATATTTTTATAATAATAATAATATATGAATGAACACTTTTTAATAATGTTTTTGTTATTAATAATACATATATAATAATATTATAGGAAGGATAATATACAAATAAATATATATATAAATGTTTTTGATCATAATATAAATACATATTTTATAATATTTTTATAATAATAATTATATATGAATGAACACTTTTTAATAATGTTTTTGTTATTAATAATACATATATAATAATATTATAGGAAGGATAATATACAAATAAATATATATAAATGTTTTTGATCATAATATAAATACATATTTTATAATATTTTTTATAATTATAATTATATATGAATGAACACTTTTTAATAATGTTTTTAATAATAATAATACATATATATTAATATTATAGTAAGGATAATATGCAATTAAATATTGACAGGTTTTTTTTATCATAATATAAATACATATTTTAAAATTTTTATATAAAAATAATTATATATGAATGAACACTTTTTAATGATGTTTTTGTAATTAATAATACATTTATAATAATATTATAGGAAGGATAATATGCAAATAAATATTCACAGGTTTTTTTTATCATAATATAAATACATATTTTAAAGTTTTTTATTATAATAATTATATATGAATGAACACTTTTTAGTAATGTTTTTATAAATAATAATACAAAATATAATAATATTATAGAAACGATAATATGCAAATAAATATTGACAGGTTTTTTTGATCATAATATAAATACATAGTTTAAAGTTTTTTTATAATTATAATTATATATGAATGAACACTTTTTAATAATGTTTTTGTTATTAATAATACATATATAATAATATTATAGGAAGGATAATATACAAATAAATATATATAAATGTTTTTGATCATAATATAAATACATATTTTATAATATTTTTATAATAATAATTATATATGAATGAACACTTTTGAATAATGTTTTTGTTATTAATAATACATATATAATAATATTATAGGAAGACTAATATACAAATAAATATATATAAATGTTTTTGATCATAATATAAATACATATTTTATAATATTTTTATATAAAAATAATTATATATGAATGAACAATTTTTAATAATGTTTTTAATAATAATAATACATATATATTAATATTATAGGAAGGATAATATGCAATTAAATATTGACAGGTTTTTTTTGTCATAATATAAATACATATTTTAAAGTTTTTTATAATAATAATTATATATGAATGAACACTTTTTAGTAATGTTTTTGTAATTAATAATACAAATATAATAATATTATAGAAACAATAATATGCAAATAAATATTGACAGGTTTTTTTGATCATAATATAAAAACATAGTTTAAAGTTTTTTTTATAATTATAATTATATATGAATGAACACTTTTTAATAATGTTTTTGTTATGAATAATACATATATAATAATATTATAGGAAGGATAATATACAAATAAATATATATAAATGTTTTTGATCATAATATAAATACATATTTTATAATATTTTTATAATGATAATTATATATGAATGAACACTTTTTAATAATGTTTTTAATAATAATAATACATATATATTAATATTATAGTAAGGATAATATGCAATTAAATATTGACAGGTTTTTTTTATCATAATATAAATACATATTTTAAAATTTTTATATAAAAATAATTATATATGAATGAACACTTTTTAATGATGTTTTTGTTATTAATAATACATATATAATAATATTATAGGAAGGATAATATACAAATAAATATATATAAATGTTTTTGATCATAATATAAATACATATTTTATAATATTTTTATAATAATAATTATATATGAATGAACACTTTTGAATAATGTTTTTGTTATGAATAATACATATATAATAATATTATAGGAAGGATAATATACAAATAAATATATATAAATGTTTTTGATCATAATATAAATACATATTTTATAATATTTTTATAATTATTATTATACATGAATGAAAACTTTTTAATAATGTTTTTAATAATAATAATACATATATATTAATATTATAGTAAGGATAATATGCAATTAAATATTGACAGTTTTTTTTATCATAATATAAATACATATTTTAAAATTTTTATATAAAAATAATTATATATGAATGAACACTTTTTAATGATGTTTTTGTTATTAATAATACATATATAATAATATTATAGGAAGGATAATATACAAATAAATATATATAAATGTTTTTGATCATAATATAAATACATATTTTATAATATTTTTAAAATAATAATTTTATATGAATGAACACTTTTGAATAACGTTTTTGTTATTAATAATACATATATAATAATATTATAGGAAGGATAATATACAAATAAATATATATAAATGTTTTTGATCATAATATAAATACATATTTTATAATATTTTTATAATTATAATTATATATGAATGAACACTTTTTAATAATGTTTTTAATAATAATAATACATGTATATTAATATTATAGGAAGGATAATATGCAATTAAATATTGACAGGTTTTTTTTATCATAATATAAATACATATTTTAAAGTTTTTTATAATAATAATTATATATGAATGAATACTTTTTAGTAATGTTTTTGTAATTAATAATACAAATATAATAATATTATAGAAACAATAATATGCAAATAAATATTGACAGGTTTTTTTGATCATAATATAAATACATAGTTTAAAGTTTTTTTATAATTATAATAATATATGAATGAACACTTTTTAATGATGTTTTTGTTATTAATAATACATATATAATAATATTATAGGAAGGATAATATACAAATAAATATATATAAATGTTTTTGATCATAATATAAATACATATTTTATAATATTTTATAATAATAATTATATATGAATAAACACTTTTGAATAATGTTTTTGTTATTAATAATACATATATAATAATATTATAGGAAGGATAATATACAAATAAATATATATAAATGTTTTTGATCATAATATAAATACATATTTTATAATATTTTTATAATAATAATTATATATGAATGAACACTTTTTAATAATGTTTTTGTTATTAATAATACATATATAATAATATTATAGGAAGGATAATATGCAAATAAATATTCCCAGTCTTTTTTATCATAATATAAATACATATTTTAAAGTTTTTTATAATAATAATAATATATGAATGAACACTTTTTAGTAATGTTTTTGTTATTAATAATACATATATAATAATATTATAGGAAGGATAATATACAAATAAATATATATAAATGTTTTTGATCATAATATAAATACATATTTTATAATATTTTTATAATAATAATTATATATGAATGAACACTTTTTAATAATGTTTTTGTTATTAATGATACATATATAATAATATTATAGGAAGGATAATATACAAATAAATATATATAAATGTTTTTGATCATAATATAAATACATATTTTATAATATTTTTTATAATTATAATGATTATATGAATGAACACTTTTTAATAATGTTTTTAATAATAATAATACATATATATTAATATTATAGTAAGGATAATATGCAATTAAATATTGACAGGTTTTTTTTATCATAATATAAATACATATTTTAAAATTTTTATATAAAAATAATTATATATGAATGAACACTTTTTAATGATGTTTTTGTAATTAATAATACATATATAATAATATTATAGGAAGGATAATATGCAAATAAATATTCACAGGTTTTTTTTATCATAATATAAATACATATTTTTAAGTTTTTTATTATAATAATTATATATGAATGAACACTTTTTAGTAATGTTTTTAATAATAATAATACATATATATTAATATTATAGTAAGGATAATATGCAATTAAATATTGACAGGTTTTTTTTATCATAATATAAATACATATTTTAAAATTTGTATATAAAAATAATTATATATGAATGAACACTTTTTAATGATGTTTTTGTAATTAATAATACATATATAATAATATTATAGGAAGGATAATATGCAAATAAATATTCACAGGTTTTTTTTTATCATAATATAAATACATATTTTTAAGTTTTTTATTATAATAATTATATATGAATGAACACTTTTTAGTAATGTTTTTGTAATTAATAATACAAATATAATAATATTATAGAAACGATAATATGCAAATAAATATTGACAGGTTTTTTTGATCATAATATAAATACATAGTTTAAAGTTTTTTTATAATTATAATTATATATGAATGAACACTCTTTAATAATGTTTTTGTTATGAATAATACATATATAATAATATTATAGGAAGGATAATATACAAATAAATATATATAAATGTTTTTGATCATAATATAAATACATATTTTATAATATTTTTATAATAATAATTATATATGAATGAACACTTTTGAATAATGTTTTTGTTATTAATAATACATATATAATAATATTATAGGAAGACTAATATTCAAATAAATATATATAAATGTTTTTGATCATAATATAAATACATATTTTATAATATTTTTATATAAAAATAATTATATATGAATGAACAATTTTTAATAATGTTTTTAATAATAATAATACATATATATTAATATTATAGGAAGGATAATATGCAATTAAATATTGACAGTTTTTTTTGTCATAATATAAATACATATTTTAAAGTTTTTTATAATGATAATTATATATGAATGAACACTTTTTAGTAATGTTTTTGTAATTAATAATACAAATATAATAATATTATAGAAACAATAATATGCAAATAAATATTGACAGGTTTTTTTGATCATAATATAAAAACATAGTTTAAAGTTTTTTTATAATTATAATTATATATGAATGAACACTTTTTAATAATGTTTTTGTTATGAATAATACATATATAATAATATTATAGGAAGGATAATATACAAATAAATATATATAAATGTTTTTGATCATAATATAAATACATATTTTATAATATTTTTATAATGATAATTATATATGAATGAACACTTTTTAATAACGTTTTTAATAATAATAATACATATATATTAATATTATAGTAAGGATAATATGCAATTAAATATTGACAGGTTTTTTTTATCATAATATAAATACATATTTTAAAATTTTTATATAAAAATAATTATATATGAATGAACACTTTTTAATGATGTTTTTGTTATTAATAATACATATATAATAATATTATAGGAAGGATAATATTCAAATAAATATATATAAATGTTTTTGATCATAATATAAATACATATTTTATAATATTTTTATAATAATAATTATATATGAATGAACACTTTTGAATAATGTTTTTGTTATTAATAATACATATATAATAATATTATAGGAAGGATAATATACAAATAAATATATATAAATGTTTTTGATCATAATATAAATACATATTTTATAATATTTTTAGAATTATTATTATACATGAATGAACACTTTTTAATAATGTTTTTAATAATAATAATACATATATATAAATATTATAGTAAGGATAATATGCAATTAAATATTGACAGGTTTTTTTTATCATAATATCAATACATATTTTAAAATTTTTATATAAAAATAATTATATATGAATGAACACTTTTTAATGATGTTTTTGTTATTAATAATACATATATAATAATATTATAGGAAGGATAATATACAAATAAATATATATAAATGTTTTTGATCATAATATAAATACATATTTTATAATATTTTTAAAATAATAATTATATATGAATGAACACTTTTGAATAATGTTTTTGTTATTAATAATACATATATAATAATATTATAGGAAGGATAATATACAAATAAATATATATAAATGTTTTTGATCATAATATAAAAACAAATTTTATAATATTTTTATAATAATAATTATATATGAATGAACACTTTTTAATAATGTTTTTGTTATTAATAATACATATATAATAATATTATAGGAAGGATAATATGCAAATAAATATTCACAGTCTTTTTTATCATAATATAAATACATATTTTAAAGTTTTTTATAATAATAATAATATATGAATGAACACTTTTTAGTAATGTTTTTGTAATTAATAATACAAATATAATAATATTATAGAAACGATAATATGCAAATAAATATTGACAGGTTTTTTTGATCATAATATAAATACATAGTTTAAAGTTTTTTTATAATTATATATGAATGAACACTTTTTAATAATGTTTTTGTTATGAATAATACATATATAATAATATTATAGGAAGGATAATATACAAATAAATATATATTTTATAACATTTTTATAATAATAATTATATATGAATGAACACTTTTGAATAATGTTTTTGTTATTAATAATACATATATAATAATATTATAGGAAGGATAATATACAAATAAATATATATAAATGTTTTTGATCATAATATAAATACATATTTTATAATATTTTTATAATAATAATTATATATGAATAAACACTTTTTAATAATGTTTTTGTTATTAATAATACATATATAATAATATTATAGGAAGGATAATATACAAATAAATATATATAAATGTTTTTGATCATAATATAAATACATATTTTATAATATTTTTTATAATTATAATTATATATGAATGAACATTTTTTAATAATGTTTTTAATAATAATAATACATATATATTAATATTATAGTAAGGATAATATGCAATTAAATATTGACAGGTTTTTTTTATCATAATATAAATACATATTTTAAAATTTTTATATAAAAATAATTATATATGAATGAACACTTTTTAATGATGTTTTTGTAATTAATAATACATATATAATAATATTATAGGAAGGATAATATGCAAATAAATATTCACAGGTTTTTTTTATCATAATATAAATACATATTTAAAGTTTTTTATTATAATAATTATATATGAATGAACACTTTTTAGTAATGTTTTTGTAATTAATAATACAAATATAATAATATTATAGAAACGATAATATGCAAATAAATATTGACAGGTTTTTTTGATCATAATATAAATACATAGTTTAAAGTTTTTTTATAATTATAATTATATATGAATGAACACTTTTTAATAATGTTTTTGTTATTAATAATACATATATAATAATATTATAGGAAGGATAATATACAAATAAATATATATAAATGTGTTTGATCATAATATAAATACATATTTTATAATATTTTTATAATAATAATTATATATGAATGAACACTTTTGAATAATGTTTTTGTTATTAATAATACATATATAATAATATTATAGGAAGACTAATATACAAATAAATATATATAAATGTTTTTGATCATAATATAAATACATATTTTATAATATTTTTATATAAAAATAATTATATATGAATGAACAATTTTTAATAATGTTTTTAATAATAATAATACATATATATTAATATTATAGGAAGGATAATATGCAATTAAATATTGACAGGTTTTTTTGTCATAATATAAATACATATTTTAAAGTTTTTTATAATAATAATTATATATGAATGAACACTTTTTAGTAATGTTTTTGTAATTAATAATACAAATATAATAATATTATAGAAACAATAATATGCAAATAAATATTGACAGGTTTTTTTGATCATAATATAAAAACATAGTTTAAAGTTTTTTTATAATTATGATTATATATGAATGAACACTTTTTAATAATGTTTTTGTTATGAATAATACATATATAATAATATTATAGGAAGGATAATATACAAATAAATATATATATAAATGTTTTTGATCATAATATAAATACATATTTTATAATATTTTTATAATGATAATTATATATGAATGAACACTTTTTAATAATGTTTTTAATAATAATAATACATATATATTAATATTATAGGAAGGATAATATGCAATTAAATATTGACAGGTTTTTTTATCATAATATAAATACATATTTTAAAATTTTTATATAAAAATAATTATATATGAATGAACACTTTTTAATGATGTTTTTGTTATTAATAATACATATATAATAATATTATAGGAAGGATAATATACAAATAAATATATATAAATGTTTTTGATCATAATATAAATACATATTTTATAATATTTTTATAATAATAATTATATATGAATGAACACTTTTGAATAACGTTTTTGTTATGAATAATACATATATAATAATATTATAGGAAGGATAATATACAAATAAATATATATAAATGTTTTTGATCATAATATAAATACATATTTTATAATATTTTTATAATTATAATTATATATGAATGAACACTTTTTAATAATGTTTTTAATAATAATAATACATATATATTAATATTATAGGAAGGATAATATGCAATTAAATATTGACAGGTTTTTTTTATCATAATATAAATACATATTTTAAAGTTTTTTATAATAATAATTATATATGAATGAATACTTTTTAGTAATGTTTTTGTAATTAATAATACAAATATAATAATATTATAGAAACAATAATATGCAAATAAATATTGACAGGTTTTTTTTGATCATAGTATAAATACATAGTTTAAAGTTTTTTTATAATTATAATTATATATGAATGAACACTTTTTAATAATGTTTTTGTTATGAATAATACATATATAATAATATTATAGGAAGGATAATATACAAATAAATATATAAAAATGTTTTTGATCATAATATAAATACATATTTTATAATATTTTTATAATTATAATTATATATGAATGAACACTTTTTAATAATGTTTTTAATAATAATAATACATATATATTAATATTATAGTAAGGATAATATGCAATTAAATATTGACAGGTTTTTTTATCATAATATAAATACATATTTTATAATTTTTATATAAAAATAATTATATATGAATGAACACTTTTTAATGATGTTTTTGTTATTAATAATACATATATAATAATATTATAGGAAGGATAATATGCAAATAAATATTCCCAGTCTTTTTTATCATAATATAAATACATATTTTAAAGTTTTTTATAATAATAATAATATATGAATGAACACTTTTTAGTAATGTTTTTGTTATTAATAATACATATATAATAATATTATAGGAAGGATAATATACAAATAAATATATATAAATGTTTTTGATCATAATATAAATACATATTTTATAATATTTTTATAATAATAATTATATATGAATGAACACTTTTTAATAATGTTTTTGTTATTAATAATACATATATAATAATATTATAGGAAGGATAATATACAAATAAATATATATAAATGTTTTTGATCATAATATAAATACATATTTTATAATATTTTTTATAATTATAATGATATATGAATGAACACTTTTTAATAATGTTTTTAATAATAATAATACATATATATTAATATTATAGTAAGGATAATATGCAATTAAATATTGACAGGTTTTTTTTATCATAATATAAATACATATTTTAAAATTTTTATATAAAAATAATTATATATGAATGAACACTTTTTAATGATGTTTTTGTAATTAATAATACATATATAATAATATTATAGGAAGGATAATATGCAAATAAATATTCACAGGTCTTTTTATCATAATATAAATACATATTTTTAAGTTTTTTATTATAATCATTATATATGAATGAACACTTTTTAGTAATGTTTTTGTAATTAATAATACAAATATAATAATATTATAGAAACGATAATATGCAAATAAATATTGACAGGTTTTTTTGATCATAATATAAATACATAGTTTAAAGTTTTTTTATAATTATAATTATATATGAATGAACACTTTTTAATAATGTTTTTGTTATGAATAATACATATATAATAATATTATAGGAAGGATAATATACAAATAAATATATATAAATGTTTTTGATCATAATATAAATACATATTTTATAATATTTTTATAATAATAATTATATATGAATGAACACTTTTGAATAATGTTTTTGTTATTTTTTTTTTTTTTTTTTTTTTTTTTTTTAGGGTGAGGAGGGAAAATGCTTTTACGCACACAGGTAGCCAGCCTGTAGTGTGAGACTCCTGAGTTTATCACAGACTACTCACTAAAAAACCCCCTCTACTCTGTTGGACACAGACCTGGAATTGTTTGTCACATTACTTCAAGTCAGGCCAACATGTGACCTAAGCCCACAGGGCTCGCACCGTTTCTGGCATTATTTATTTTTTGACCTACACCGCATCCCGGTCGAGGTCAAGCTTCTTGGCGCGGAGAACACCCTGGATGTAAAGTGACACACAGGTCCAATTGTCCTCACCCTCCATCATCATCGGTATGACCGTGTCCACCGACAGCAGTCCTACGAACTGTTGAGCCTCTAGGCGGGGCCTTTCCCAATGCTGGCAGTGGAAGAAAGTGTGTTCCACGTCATCGGGAATGCCTGGGCAGTATATGCAATCGGGTGACACGGCTTTGCCCATCCTGAACAAGTACGACCGGAAAAAGCCGTGACCCGTCAGAAATTGGGTGAGGTAGAAGTTCACCTCTCCGCACCGCCGATTAACCCAAGGTTGGACCTGTTGTATCAGTCGCCTGGTCCAGAGCCCCCTTGTCTCCTGTTCCCAGCTCTCCTGCCACAGCTGGAAGGTCCGGGTGCGTTCCTCAATACTTGCCTGGTCCTCCCCACGGCGCTGATAAATTGCCTTCCTCTCCGCCGCCAAAAGTTTGACGGGGATGACTCCAGCAACCACCAGGACGGCGGGTTCGGACACTGTTCGATAGGCAGATGCTACCCTTAGTGCTGCCTGACGCTGCACTCGGGCGAGCCGCATCCTATATACCTCCTTATTGAGAGCGTCTGCCCAGACCTCCGCACCGTACAGGAGCACTGACTGGACCGCAGACATCAACAGCCTTCTGCGGCTGGACCGTGGACCTCCGACATTGGCCATTAACCGACTAAGGGAAGAAACCATTTTAGCGGCCTTGTCCGCCGTACGGGTGATCTGGTCTCGCCAGCTGAGCTTGCTGTCCACCATGACCCCAAGGTACTTTGCGGCACGAGTGGTTTGGACTTCAACGTTCCCCACCATCAAAGGCACGATGGTGTCAATCCTCTTTTTAGTCAGAATGACAATCTCAGTTTTGCTCAGAGCGAGCGAGAGACCATGTTCTGCCATCCATGCGTTAATGGTTCGCATGACTCGATTTAGTTTCAGCTGGGCAAGCTCAATGCTACGTGCAGCTATTAAAGCCGCAACGTCATCTGCATACCCAACTAGGACGGTTTCCTCAGGCATCTCGGATCTCAAGAGGCTGTCGTAGGCGACGTTCCAGAGGTCCGGGCCCAGTATGGATCCTTGAGCAGCACCAGAAGTTACATCCATCGTCCTGGAGCCTTCTGTAGTGTCGTAAATGATGAGGCGGTACCGGAGGTAGTCCTCTATCATGCGCATGAGGTATGCCGGGACGTGGAAAGTGTTCTCCAGTGCGTCGAGCATATCGCACCACCTCGCGGAATTAAATGCGTTTCGCACATCAAGTGTTACAAGCAGCACAACCCGACGAGAATAGTTGTTAAACTCCTCAGCTCTCATTACGGCTCGCTTTACCTCCTCAATAGCGTCAACCGTTGACCGTCCCTTCCTGAAACCGTACTGACGAGGGGATAGATTCCCTGCAGCAACCACGGCTGAATTCAGTCGGGAACGGATCAACTTTTCCAAGACTTTCCCAGCAGTGTCCAACATACAGAGAGGTCTGTAAGAGGAGGGTAGGTCTGGGTTTCCTTTTCCCTTCCCCACGAGCACAAGCCTAGCTGTTTTCCAGCAGAAGGGAAACTTCCCCTCGGCCAGACAGGCATTGTACGTGCTCAAAAGGATTTGTGGGTTTATTGAAAAGACTTTCTTCAGGGCCTCACCAGGTACCCCATCCGGTCCAGGAGCCTTGTTGTTCTTCAGGGACAGAACGGCCGCCTCCAACTCCTCGAGACTGAAAAGCGGTACGTCGTCCACCCTTCCGAACTCCCGCAATGGACGCAGTGTGTGAGTCGGGAAAAGGGACTTTACGATCCTCTCCATAGAGGCCCCGTCCATAACGGAAGGTGGAGAGCGGGTGCCAAGCTTCTTGGTTACTATCTTGTAACCAAGGCCCCACGGATCGGAATCGACATCGTCCCTTAATTTCTCCCAGCAACTGCGTTTGCTCCGGTTAATGGCCCGGCGAAGAGACTTCCTTGCCACCTTGTAAGCGTCAGACTTAAGACGTCTATCTTCAGGTTCTCTAGCCCTGGTAGCAAGACGTCTGGCTCTCAATGCTGCCCGTCGTAGTTCTGCGATCTCGGTTGTCCACCAGTACACAGGTCGCTTATCGCACCGGGATATCCTGCGAGGCATTGACTCTTCGCAGGCCGAGACTATCAGCCTCATCAATGATGTAACTGATGTCTCTGCGTGAGCCACGCCGGATGCAGCAGGTACCACTGGCTCTCCCCGTAGTATGACTTCGGTGAATTTGGCCACGTCCAGCTTTTTGGTGTTCCACCGAACGGGCACCTGCCGAGACACGGTAGCTTGTCTCTGATGACTATCCATGACATCAAAAATGATGTACTGGTGGTCACTGGCCGTATAATCCTCTAGGACTCTCCAGGCTCGTATCCTCGGCAAGAGGGACTCAGATGCAAGCGTGATGTCTGGGATCGTTCCCCTCATTCCGGGACGCTGGAAAGTTGGCGTGTTGCCCTCGTTTATGACAACAAGTCCAGCCCTGGCAGCAAAGTCCAGGATGTACTTCCCCCGGGAATTAGTGAGAGTCATTCCCCACTCGACAGCCCTAGCATTGAAATCCCCCGCCACGACAACGTGCCCGGCGGTATCGCGCACGCTCTCTTCCAGGCGGTCTATCTTTCCACGAAAGTCACGGATAGCCTCGTTGGGGGTGAGGTATACACTAAAGTAAGTGACATCCCCGCACCGGACCCAAACGAATCCTCGGCCCTTCGCGTGACTCCTTACCTGCACTTTAGCTGTATTACGAACCCAGAACGCAGCAGTACCAAGTGTATCGGGAAACCAAAGAGATGGGTCCCTGTCCCGGTACTGGTACTGTTCGCTGACCAAGAGCGCGTCAACACCGTGTTCGAGGGCAAGCTGACTGAGAAGCGCGTCAGCCGTCCTGGATCGATCTACATTGCACTGGAGGATCCTTATCTTCGTGGTTGGGCTTTCGCTTGTTGTAGTGCGCCTTTAAATGCACTGCACTGCCCAGACCCAGCTATATGTTTAGCGTTTTTATCATTGAGGCCTTTCTCCTTACAGAGGAAACAGGTCTCAACTTTACAGTCCCTACGAGTGTGACCCACCTCCCCGCATCGAAGGCAGTTCTTGCCTCGGTCGGGCCCTTCGCAGTTTCGGGAGGAATGGCCGAAATCAAGGCATTTAAAACACCTCGTTACTTCCACCCTCCGTCTCAACCTGCAATTAACCCATCCAACCCTCAAATGCTGGAGTGCCAAAACCTTACTGGCGTTTGCGTCTGCCATTTCGGCGACCGCCATCCGCTGTTGACTCCGGTTTGGTTTCGTGAGCCACACCCTCAGACTAGCCGTTTGTCCGGCAAGCTCGGGGACAGCTTTTTTTAGGGCATCAATGACGTCATCCTCCGTTGACACACAATCCATATCCCGAACCTCGACGGACGTCTTGGGTTCGAGAGCACGAACGGTGCCCTGACCTTCCACAGCTGCCTTTAGTTCGGCAGCAAAGGCGGCTTTATCTTTAGACTTACCCAGTTCGAGGAGGACGTCCCCGTCCCGGGTTTGTCTAATCGACCGTACAACCGTGTCGGTTTGCTCTGGCTTAGCCTTGGCCTTGATAACACCCAAGACTTCGGCGAATGATCTTCCCTCCAAAGGCTTGACCAAAATTGCCTCAGTCCTGGGCTTTTTGGGCCGCGACTTTTTAGCGAGTGCCGAGCCAGGCACAGCTTGGGCCACGCCGGTCGATTGCGCCCTCACTGCCACATATGTCTTGGAGCCGACTTCCGCGTGCCTCAATTTCCTCTTCTCCTTTTTCGTAAGGCGCTTTTCCCACACAGTCCCAGATGGTGTTTCTACGACTGACCCCTTTCGGGAGCTACCCTCAATGGGTGTCGCAGGTTGCTGTGGCTGTTGAGGTTTCGCTGGAGCGGCAACTACGTCAGAGAAGGACCTAGAAGTCTGGGTCGCCTTGACCTTAACTTTAGGCTTTGCTGTCTGAACAACCTCTTCTCTTTTTGGAGGGCTTTCTGATGTAGGCCTCCTGCGTTTCTTGGAAGGTCGCGCATTGTCGTCAGGTAGGGACACCACCTTCTCGGCGATCCTTTCCATGGCCGCCTTGCTCACCAGCCGGCAGGCGAAGACAAAACCAAGGTCGTCCTCGAGCTTAGCCATGCCATTTTTAACCACTTGGTTAACTCCTCTCTGCGTCTTAAAGGTTTCAAGCATTGCCTTTATGGTCTGCTCCATGTTTCGAAGCCGGTTTTCAATGTCATTTTCTGCGTCGAGATATTGCTGACGCAGAAGTACCATTCCCGACACTTCCAAATCTAACGCTGTTGTTAGGGATTCCTCCGGCATCCCTTCACCAGACTTAGAGGGTGGTCCACCGTTTCCTTCTCCACTTGTCAAGGGAGATCCCAAAGTCAAGTCTTTTGTACACCTGAAAGATGCAGGTGGAGGGGACGTCTTCACGCCTTTCAATGTTGGCGATCTCTGGACCTTGGAGCTTCGCCCAAAAGGGTCTCGCTCTACTTCCGACTTCTTTTCTTGCTCATTCGAGCTACTTATTAAAGATGTGTTCAGGGTATTTGTTATAAAAGCCATCTTGTGTTTACCAGCGCATCGTGCGGCAAGGGGCGGCCCGGAATAGTCAGGAACGGGTATACCCTCGGGGACAGCGCCCCTACCCCAGTTCCCCGAGGCCCAACCTCCGTTTTCCCAGCACCGGATACCTGACGTGCCGGGGGTCACCCGTCACAATGTAGAGCCCGACCTCTACATCCATGCCGCACTCCCTGACCAAGGACCGAAGTGGCTGGTTTCTCACGACTCACTGAGAATACCCATCGGCAGTGCAGAGCACACATCAACCCCTGCAAACACAACAGGGGCACTCCCAAGGACTCCCAGTGAGAGCGTCGGTCACCCTTTTAGTCGCCTCTTACGACAAGCCCGGGAAGGCTGCGGTTCTATTCTAACCCCGAAACCGCAGGGGGGAATGTTTTTGTTATTAATAATACATATATAATAATATTATAGGAAGACTAATATACAAATAAATATATATAAATGTTTTTGATCATAATATAAATACATATTTTATAATATTTTTATATAAAAATAATTATATATGAATGAACAATTTTTAATAATGTTTTTAATAATAATTATACATATATATTAATATTATAGGAAGGATAATATGCAATTAAATATTGACAGTTTTTTTTGTCATAATATAAATACATATTTTAAAGTTTTTTATAATGATAATTATATATGAATGAACACTTTTTAGTAATGTTTTTGTAATTAATAATACAAATATAATAATATTATAGAAACAATAATATGCAAATAAATATTGACAGGTTTTTTTGATCATAATATAAAAACATAGTTTAAAGTTTTTTTATAATTATAATTATATATGAATGAACACTTTTTAATAATGTTTTTGTTATGAATAATACATATATAATAATATTATAGGAAGGATAATATACAAATAAATATATATAAATGTTTTTGATCATAATATAAATACATATTTTATAATATTTTTATAATGATAATTATATATGAATGAACACTTTTTAATAACGTTTTTAATAATAATAATACATATATATTAATATTATAGTAAGGATAATATGCAATTAAATATTGACAGGTTTTTTTTATCATAATATAAATACATATTTTAAAATTTTTATATAAAAATAATTATATATGAATGAACACTTTTTAATGATGTTTTTGTTATTAATAATACATATATAATAATATTATAGGAAGGATAATATTCAAATAAATATATATAAATGTTTTTGATCATAATATAAATACATATTTTATAATATTTTTATAATAATATTTATATATGAATGAACACTTTTGAATAATGTTTTTGTTATTAATAATACATATATAATAATATTATAGGAAGGATAATATACAAATAAATATATATAAATGTTTTTGATCATAATATAAATACATATTTTATAATATTTTTATAATTATTATTATACATGAATGAACACTTTTTAATAATGTTTTTAATAATAATAATACATATATATAAATATTATAGTAAGGATAATATGCAATTAAATATTGACAGGTTTTTTTATCATAATATAAATACATATTTTAAAATTTTTATATAAAAATAATTATATATGAATGAACACTTTTTAATGATGTTTTTGTTATTAATAATACATATATAATAATATTATAGGAAGGATAATATACAAATAAATATATATAAATGTTTTTGATCATAATATAAATACATATTTTATAATATTTTTAAAATAATAATTATATATGAATGAACACTTTTGAATAATGTTTTTGTTATTAATAATACATATATAATAATATTATAGGAAGGATAATATACAAATAAATATATATAAATGTTTTTGATCATAATATAAAAACAAATTTTATAATATTTTTATAATAATAATTATATATGAATGAACACTTTTTAATAATGTTTTTGTTATTAATAATACATATATAATAATATTATAGGAAGGATAATATGCAAATAAATATTCACAGTCTTTTTTATCATAATATAAATACATATTTTAAAGTTTTTTATAATAATAATAATATATGAATGAACACTTTTTAGTAATGTTTTTGTAATTAATAATACAAATATAATAATATTATAGAAACGATAATATGCAAATAAATATTGACAGGTTTTTTTGATCATAATATAAATACATAGTTTAAAGTTTTTTTATAATTATAATTATATATGAATGAACACTTTTTAATAATGTTTTTGTTATGAATAATACATATATAATAATATTATAGGAAGGATAATATACAAATAAATATATATAAATGTTTTTTATCATAATATAAATACATATTTTATAATATTTTTATAATAATAATAATATATGAATGAACACTTTTTAATAATGTTTTTGTTATGAATAATACATATATAATAATATTATAGGAAGGATAATATACAAATAAATATATATAAATGTTTTTGATCATAATATAAATACATATTTTATAATATTTTTATAATAATAATTATATATGAATGAACACTTTTTAATAATGTTTTTGTTATTAATAATACATATATAATAATATTATAGGAAGGATAATATACAAATAAATATATATAAATGTTTTTGATCATAATATAAATACATATTTTATAATATTTTTATAATTATAATTATATATGAATGAACACTTTTTAGTAATGTTTTTGTAATTAATAATACAAATATAATTATATTATAGAAACGATAATATGAAAATAAATATTGACAGGTTTTTTTGATCATAATATAAATACATAGTTTAAAGTTTTTTTATAATTATAATTATATATAAATGAACACTTTTTAATAATGTTTTTGTTATGAATAATACATATATAATAATATTATAGGAAGGATAATATACAAATAAATATATATAAATGTTTTTGATCATAATATAAATACATATTTTATAATATTTTTATAATTATAATTATATATGAATGAACACTTTTTAATAATGTTTTTGTTATGAATAATACATATATAATAATATTATAGGAAGGATAATATACAAATAAATATATATAAATGTTTTTTATCATAATATAAATACATATTTTATAATATTTTTATAATAATAATAATATATGAATGAACACTTTTTAATAATGTTTTTGTTATGAATAATACATATATAATAATATTATAGGAAGGATAATATACAAATAAATATATATAAATGTTTTTGATCATAATATAAATACATATTTTATAATATTTTTATAATAATAATTATATATGAATGAACACTTTTTAATAATGTTTTTGTTATTAATAATACATATATAATAATATTATAGGAAGGATAATATACAAATAAATATATATAAATGTTTTTGATCATAATATAAATACATATTTTATAATATTTTTATAATTATAATTATATATGAATGAACACTTTTTAGTAATGTTTTTGTAATTAATAATACAAATATAATTATATTATAGAAACGATAATATGAAAATAAATATTGACAGGTTTTTTTGATCATAATATAAATACATAGTTTAAAGTTTTTTTATAATTATAATTATATATAAATGAACACTTTTTAATAATGTTTTTGTTATGAATAATACATATATAATAATATTATAGGAAGGATAATATACAAATAAATATATATAAATGTTTTTGATCATAATATAAATACATATTTTATAATATTTTTATAATTAGAATTATATATGAATGAACACTTTTGAATAATGTTTTTAATAATAATAATACATATATATTAATATTATAGTAAGGATAATATGCAATTAAATATTGACAGGTTTTTTTTATCATAATATAAATACATATTTTAAAATTTTTCTATAAAAATAATTATATATGAATGAACACTTTTTAATGATGTTTTTGTTATTAATAATACATATATAATAATATTATAGGAAGGATAATATACAAATAAATATATATAAATGTTTTTGATCATAATATAAATACATATTTTATAATATTTTTATAATAATAATTTTATATGAATGAACACTTTTGAATAATGTTTTTGTTATTAATAACACATATATAATAATATTATAGGAAGGATAATATACAAATAAATATATATAAATGTTTTTGATCATAATATAAATACATATTTTATAATATTTTTATAATAATAATTATATATGAATGAACACTTTTTAATAATGTTTTTGTTATTAATAATACATATATAATAATATTATAGGAAGGATAATATGCAAATAAATATTCACAGGTTTTTTTATCATAATATAAATACATATTTTAAAGTTTTTTATAATAATAATAATATATGAATGAACACTTTTTAGTAATGTTTTTGTAATTAATAATACAAATATAATAATATTATAGAAACGATAATATGCAAATTAATATTGACAGGTTTTTTTGATCATAATATAAATACATAGTTTAAAGTTTTTTTATAATAATAATTATATATGAATGAACACTTTTTAGTAATGTTTTTGTAATTAATAATACAAATATAATAATATTATAGAAACGATAATATGCAAATAAATATAGACAGGTTTTTTTATCATAATATAAATACATAGTTTAAAGTTTTTTTATAATTATAATTATATATGAATGAACACTTTTTAATATTGTTTTTGTTATGAATAATACATATATAATAATATTATAGGAAGGATAATATACAAATAAATATATATAAATGTTTTTGATCATAATATAAATACATATTTTATAATATTTTTATAATTATAATTATATATGAATGAACACTTTTTAGTAATGATTTTAATAATAATAATACATATATATTAATATTATAGTAAGGATAATATGCAATTAAATATTGACATTATTATGTATGTAGGAAGGATAATATGCAAATAAATATTCACAGGTTTTTTTTATCATAATATAAATACATATTTTAAAGTTTTTTATAATAATAATTATATATGAATGAACACTTTTTAGTAATGTTTTTGTAATTAATAATACAAATATAATAATATTATAGAAACGATAATATGAAAATAAATATTGACAGGTTTTTTTGATCATAATATAAATACATAGTTTAAAGTTTTTTTATAATTATAATTATATATGAATGAACACTTTTTAATAATGTTTTTGTTATGAATAATACATATATAATAATATTATAGGAAGGATAATATACAAATAAATATATAAAAATGTTTTTGATCATAATATAAATACATATTTTATAATATTTTTATAATTATAATTATATATGAATGAACACTTTTTAATAATGTTTTTAATAATAATAATACATATATATTAATATTATAGTAAGGATAATATGCAATTAAATATTGACAGGTTTTTTTTATCATAATATAAATACATATTTTATAATTTTTATATAAAAATAATTATATATGAATGAACACTTTTTAATGATGTTTTTGTTATTAATAATACATATATAATAATATTATAGGAAGGATAATATACAAATAAATATATATAAATGTTTTTGATCATAATATAAATACATATTTTATAATATTTTTATAATAATAATTATATATGAATGAACACTTTTGAATAATGTTTTTGTTATTAATAATACATATATAATAATATTATAGGAAGGATAATATACAAATAAATATATATAAATGTTTTTGATCATAATATAAATACATATTTTATAATATTTTTATAATAATAATAATATATGAATGAACACTTTTTAATAATGTTTTTGTTATTAATAATACATATATAATAATATTATAGGAAGGATAATATACAAATAAATATATATAAATGTTTTTGATCATAATATAAATACATATTTTATAATATTTTTATATAAAAATAATTATATATGAATGAACAATTTTTAATAATGTTTTTAATAATAATAATACATATATATTAATATTATAGGAAGGATAATATGCAATTAAATATTGACAGTTTTTTTTGTCATAATATAAATACATTTTTTAAAATTTTTATATAAAATAATTATATATGAATGAACACTTTTTAATGATGTTTTTGTAATTAATAATACATATATAATAATATTATAGGAAGGATAATATGCAAATAAATATTCACAGGTTTTTTTTATCATAATATAAATATATATTTTAAAGTTTTTTATTATAATAATTATATATGAATGAACACTTTTTAGTAATGTTTTTGTAATTAATAATACAAATATAATAATATTATAGAAACGATAATATGCAAATAAATATTGACAGGTTTTTTTGATCATAATATAAATACATAGTTTAAAGTTTTTTTATAATTATAATTATATATGAATGAACACTTTTTAATAATGTTTTTGTTATTAATAATACATATATAATAATATTATAGGAAGGATAATATACAAATAAATATATATAAATGTTTTTGATCATAATATAAATACATATTTTATAATATATTTATAATAATAATTATATATGAATGAACACTTTTGAATAATGTTTTTGTTATTAATAATACATATATAATAATATTATAGGAAGACTAATATACAAATAAATATATATAAATGTTTTTGATCATAATATAAATACATATTTTATAATATTTTTATATAAAAATAATTATATATGAATGAACAATTTTTAATAATGTTTTTAATAATAATAATACATATATATTAATATTATAGGAAGGATAATATGCAATTAAATATTGACAGGTTTTTTTTGTCATAATATAAATACATATTTTAAAGTTTTTTATAATAATAATTATATATGAATGAACACTTTTTAGTAATGTTTTTGTAATTAATAATACAAATATAATAATATTATAGAAACAATAATATGCAAATAAATATTGACAGGTTTTTTGATCATAATATAAAAACATAGTTTAAAGTTTTTTTATAATTATAATTATATATGAATGAACACTTTTTAATAATGTTTTTGTTATGAATAATACATATATAATAATATTATAGGAAGGATAATATACAAATAAATATATATAAATGTTTTTGATCATAATATAAATACATATTTTATAATATTTTTATAATGATAATTATATATGAATGAACACTTTTTAATAATGTTTTTAATAATAATAATACATATATATTAATATTATAGTAAGGATAATATGCAATTAAATATTGACAGGTTTTTTTTATCATAATATAAAAACAAATTTTAAAATTTTTATATAAAAATAATTATATATGAATGAACACTTTTTAATGATGTTTTTGTAATTAATAATACATATATAATAATATTATAGGAAGGATAATATGCAAATAAATATTCACAGGTTTTTTTTTATCATAATATAAATACATATTTTAAAGTTTTTTTTATAATAATAATTATATATGAATGAACACTTTTTAGTAATGTTTTTGTAATTAATAATACAAATATATTAATATTATAGAAACGATAATATGAAAATAAATATTGACAGGTTTTTTTGATCATAATATAAATACATAGTTTAAAGTTTTTTTATAATTATAATTATATATGAATGAACACTTTTTAATAATGTTTTTGTTATGAATAATACATATATAATAATATTATAGGAAGGATAATATACTAATAAATATATATAAATGTTTTTGATCATAATATAAATACATATTTTATAATATTTTTATAATTATAATTATATATGAATGAACACTTTTTAATAATGTTTTTAATAATAATAATACATATATATTAATATTATAGTAAGGATAATATGCAATTAAATTATGACAGGTTTTTTTTATCATAATATAAATACATATTTTAAAATTTTTATATAAAAATAATTATATATGAATGAACACTTTTTAATGATGTTTTTGTAATTAATAATACATATATAATAATATTATAGGAAGGATAATATGCAAATAAATATTCACAGGTTTTTTTTATCATAATATAAATAGATATTTTAAAGTTTTTTATAATAATAATTATATATGAATGAACACTTTTTAGTAATGTTTTTGTAATTAATAATACAAATATAATAATATTATAGAAACGATAATATGAAAATAAATATTGACAGGTTTTTTTGATCATAATATAAATACATAGTTTAAAGTTTTTTTATAATTATAATTATATATGAATGAACACTTTTTAATAATGTTTTTGTTATGAATAATACATATATAATAATATTATAGGAAGGATAATATACAAATAAATATATAAAAATGTTTTTGATCATAATATAAATACATATTTTATAATATTTTTATAATTATAATTATATATGAATGAACACTTTTTAATAATGTTTTTAATAATAATAATACATATATATTAATATTATAGTAAGGATAATATGCAATTAAATATTGACAGGTTTTTTTTATCATAATATAAATACATATTTTATAATTTTTATATAAAAATAATTATATATGAATGAACACTTTTTAATGATGTTTTTGTTATTAATAATACATATATAATAATATTATAGGAAGGATAATATACAAATAAATATATATAAATGTTTTTGATCATAATATAAATACATATTTTATAATATTTTTATAATAATAATTATATATGAATGAACACTTTTGAATAATGTTTTTGTTATTAATAATACATATATAATAATATTATAGGAAGGATAATATACAAATAAATATATATAAATGTTTTTGATCATAATATAAATACATATTTTATAATATTTTTATAATAATAATAATATATGAATGAACACTTTTTAATAATGTTTTTGTTATTAATAATACATATATAATAATATTATAGGAAGGATAATATACAAATAAATATATATAAATGTTTTTGATCACAATATAAATACATATTTTATAATATTTTTATATAAAAATAATTATATATGAATGAACAATTTTTAATAATGTTTTTAATAATAATAATACATATATATTAATATTATAGGAAGGATAATATGCAAATAAATATTCACAGGTTTTTTTTATCATAATATAAATACATATTTTAAAGTTTTTTATTATAATAATTATATATGAATGAACACTTTTTAGTAATGTTTTTGTAATTAATAATACAAATATAATAATATTATAGAAACGATAATATGCAAATAAATATTGACAGGTTTTTTTGATCATAATATAAATACATAGTTTAAAGTTTTTTTATAATTATAATTATATATGAATGAACACTTTTTAATAATGTTTTTGTTATGAATAATACATATATAATAATATTATAGGAAGGATAATATACAAATAAATATATATAAATGTTTTTGATCATAATATAAATACATATTTTATAATATTTTTATAATAATAATTATATATGAATGAACACTTTTGAATAATGTTTTTGTTATTAATAATACATATATAATAATATTATAGGAAGACTAATATACAAATAAATATATATAAATGTTTTTAATCATAATATAAATACATATTTTATAATATTTTTATATAAAAATAATTATATATGAATGAACAATTTTTAATAATGTTTTTAATAATAATAATACATATATATTAATATTAGGAAGGATAATATGCAATTAAATATTGACAGTTTTTTTTTGTCATAATATAAATATATATTTTAAAGTTTTTTATAATAATAATTATATATGAATGAACACTTTTTAGTAATGTTTTTGTAATTAATAATACAAATATAATAATATTATAGAAACAATAATATGCAAATAAATATTGACAGGTTTTTTTGATCATAATATAAAAACATAGTTTAAAGTTTTTTTATAATTATAATTATATATGAATGAACACTTTTTAATAATGTTTTTGTTATGAATAATACATATATAATAATATTATAGGAAGGATAATATACAAATAAATATATATAAATGTTTTTGATCATAATATAAATACATATTTTATAATATTTTTATAATGATAATTTTATATGAATGAACACTTTTTAATAATGTTTTTAATAATAATAATACATATATATTAATATTATAGTAAGGATAATATGCAATTAAATATTGACAGGTTTTTTTTTATCATAATATAAATACATATTTTAAAATTTTTATATAAAAATAATTATATATGAATGAACACTTTTTAATGATGTTTTTGTTATTAATAATACATATATAATAATATTATAGGAAGGATAATATTCAAATAAATATTTATAAATGTTTTTGATCATAATATAAATACATATTTTATAATATTTTTATAATAATAATTATATATGAATGAACACTTTTGAATAATGTTTTTGTTATTAATAATACATATATAATAATATTATAGGAAGGATAATATACAAATAAATATATATAAATGTTTTTGATCATAATATAAATACATATTTTATAATATTTTTATAATAATAATTATATATGAATGAACACTTTTTAATAATGTTTTTTTTATTAATAATACATATATAATAATATTATAGGAAGGATAATATACAAATAAATATATATAAATGTTTTTGATCATAATATAAATACATATTTTATAATATTTTTTATAATTATAATTATATATGAATGAACACTTTTTAATAATGTTTTTAATAATAATAATACATATATATTAATATTATAGTAAGGATAATATGCAATTAAATATTGACAGGTTTTTTTTATCATAATATAAATACATATTTTAAAATTTTTATATAAAAATAATTATATATGAATGAACACTTTTTAATGATGTTTTTGTAATTAATAATACATATATAATAATATTATAGGAAGGATAATATGCAAATAAATATTCACAGGTTTTTTTTATCATAATATAAATACATATTTTAAAGTTTTTTATTATAATAATTATATATGAATGAACACTTTTTAGTAATGTTTTTGTAATTAATAATACAAATATAATAATATTATAGAAACGATAATATGCAAATAAATATTGACAGGTTTTTTTGATCATAATATAAATACATAGTTTAAAGTTTTTTTATAATTATAATTATATATGAATGAACACTTTTTAATAATGTTTTTGTTATTAATAATACATATATAATAATATTATAGGAAGGATAATATACAAATAAATATATATAAATGTTTTTGATCATAATATAAATACATATTTTATAATATTTTTATAATAATAATTATATATGAATGAACACTTTTGAATAATGTTTTTGTTATTAATAATACATATATAATAATATTATAGGAAGACTAATATACAAATAAATATATATAAATGTTTTTGATCATAATATAAATACATATTTTATAATATTTTTATATAAAAATAATTATATATGAATGAACAATTTTTAATAATGTTTTTAATAATAATAATACATATATATTAATATTATAGGAAGGATAATATGCAATTAAATATTGACAGGTTTTTTTTTGTCATAATATAAATACATATTTTAAAGTTTTTTATAATAATAATTATATATGAATGAACACTTTTTAGTAATGTTTTTGTAATTAATAATACAAATATAATAATATTATAGAAACAATAATATGCAAATAAATATTGACAGGTTTTTTTGATCATAATATAAAAACATAGTTTAAAGTTTTTTTATAATTATAATTATATATGAATGGACACTTTTTAATAATGTTTTTGTTATGAATAATACATATATAATAATATTATAGGAAGGATAATATACAAATAAATATATAAAAATGTTTTTGATCATAATATAAATACATATTTTATAATATTTTTATAATTATAATTATATATGAATGAACACTTTTGAATAATGTTTTTGTTATTAATAATACATATATAATAATATTATAGGAAGGATAATATACAAATAAATATATATAAATGTTTTTGATCATAATATAAATACATATTTTATAATATTTTTATAATAATAATTATATATGAATGAACACTTTTTAATAATGTTTTTGTTATTAATAATACATATATAATAATATTATAGGAAGGATAATATGCAAATAAATATTCCCAGTCTTTTTTATCATAATATAAATACATATTTTAAAGTTTTTTATAATAATAATAATATATGAATGAACACTTTTTAGTAATGTTTTTGTTATTAATAATACATATATAATAATATTATAGGAAGGATAATATACAAATAAATATATATAAATGTTTTTGATCATAATATAAATACATATTTTATAATATTTTTATAATAATAATTATATATGAATGAACACTTTTTAATAATGTTTTTGTTATTAATAATACATATATAATAATATTATAGGAAGGATAATATACAAATAAATATATATAAATGTTTTTGATCATAATATAAATACATATTTTATAATATTTTTTATAATTATAATGATATATGAATGAACACTTTTTAATAATGTTTTTAATAATAATAATACATATATAATAATATTATAGTAAGGATAATATGCAATTAAATATTGACAGGTTTTTTTTATCATAATATAAATACATATTTTTTAATTTTTATATAAAAATAATTATATATGAATGAACACTTTTTAATGATGTTTTTGTAATTAATAATACATATATAATAATATTATAGGAAGGATAATATGCAAATAAATATTCACAGGTTTTTTTTATCATAATATAAATACATATTTTAAAGTTTTTTATTATAATAATTATATATGAATGAACACTTTTTAGTAATGTTTTTGTAATTAATAATACAAATATAATAATATTATAGAAACGATAATATGCAAATAAATATTGACAGGTTTTTTTGATCATAATATAAATACATAGTTTAAAGTTTTTTTATAATTATAATTATATATGAATGAACACTTTTTAATAATGTTTTTGTTATGAATAATACATATATAATAATATTATAGGAAGGATAATATACAAATAAATATATATAAATGTTTTTGATCATAATATAAATACATATTTTATAATATTTTTATAATGATAATTATATATGAATGAACACTTTTTAATAACGTTTTTAATAATAATAATACATATATATTAATATTATAGTAAGGATAATATGCAATTAAATATTGACAGGTTTTTTTTATCATAATATAAATACATATTTTAAAATTTTTATATGAAAATAATTATATATGAATGAACACTTTTTAATGATGTTTTTGTTATTAATAATACATATATAATAATATTATAGGAAGGATAATATTCAAATAAATATATATAAATGTTTTTGATCATAATATAAATACATATTTTATAATATTTTTATAATAATAATTATATATGAATGAACACTTTTGAATAATGTTTTTGTTATTAATAATACATATATAATAATATTATAGGAAGGATAATATACAAATAAATATATATAAATGTTTTTGATCATAATATAAATAAATATTTTATAATATTTTTATAATTATTATTATACATGAATGAACACTTTTTAATAATGTTTTTAATAATAATAATACATATATATAAATATTATAGTAAGGATAATATGCAATTAAATATTGACAGGTTTTTTTTATCATAATATAAATACATATTTTAAAATTTTTATATAAAAATAATTATATATGAATGAACACTTTTTAATGATGTTTTTGTTATTAATAATACATATATAATAATATTATAGGAAGGATAATATACAAATAAATATATATAAATGTTTTTGATCATAATATAAATACATATTTTATAATATTTTTAAAATAATAATTATATATGAATGAACACTTTTGAATAATGTTTTTGTAATTAATAATACAAATATAATAATATTATAGAAACAATAATATGCAAATAAATATTGACAGGTTTTTTTGATCATAATATAAATACATAGTTTAAAGTTTTTTTATAATTATAATTATATATGAATGAACACTTTTTAATAATGTTTTTGTTATGAATAATACATATATAATAATATTATAGGAAGGATAATATACAAATAAATATATATAAATGTTTTTTATCATAATATAAATACATATTTTATAATATTTTTATAATAATAATAATATATGAATGAACACTTTTTAATAATGTTTTTGTTATGAATAATACATATATAATAATATTATAGGAAGGATAATATACAAATAAATATATATAAATGTTTTTGATCATAATATAAATACATATTTTATAATATTTTTATAATAATAATTATATATGAATGAACACTTTTTAATAATGTTTTTGTTATTAATAATACATATATAATAATATTATAGGAAGGATAATATACAAATAAATATATATAAATGTTTTTGATCATAATATAAATACATATTTTATAATATTTTTATAATTATAATTATATATGAATGAACACTTTTTAATAATGTTTTTAATAATAATAATACATATATATTAATATTATAGTAAGGATAATATGCAATTAAATATTGACAGGTTTTTTTTATCATAATATAAATACATATTTTAAAATTTTTATATAAAAATAATTATATATGAATGAACACTTTTTAATGATGTTTTTGTAATTAATAATACATATATAATAATATTATAGGAAGGATAATATGCAAATAAATATTCACAGGTTTTTTTTATCATAATATAAATACATATTTTAAAGTTTTTTATAATAATAATTATATATGAATGAACACTTTTTAGTAATGTTTTTGTAATTAATAATACAAATATAATTATATTATAGAAACGATAATATGAAAATAAATATTGACAGGTTTTTTTGATCATAATATAAATACATAGTTTAAAGTTTTTTTATAATTATAATTATATATAAATGAACACTTTTTAATAATGTTTTTGTTATGAATAATACATATATAATAATATTATAGGAAGGATAATATACAAATAAATATATATAAATGTTTTTGATCATAATATAAATACATATTTTATAATATTTTTATAATTATAATTATATATGAATGAACACTTTTGAATAATGTTTTTAATAATAATAATACATATATATTAATATTATAGTAAGGATAATATGCAATTAAATATTGACAGGTTTTTTTTATCATAATATAAATACATATTTTAAAATTTTTCTATAAAAATAATTATATATGAATGAACACTTTTTAATGATGTTTTTGTTATTAATAATACATATATAATAATATTATAGGAAGGATAATATACAAATAAATATATATAAATGTTTTTGATCATAATATAAATACATATTTTATAATATTTTTATAATAATAATTTTATATGAATGAACACTTTTGAATAATGTTTTTGTTATTAATAATACATATATAATAATATTATAGGAAGGATAATATACAAATAAATATATATAAATGTTTTTGATCATAATATAAATACATATTTTATAATATTTTTATAATAATAATTATATATGAATGAACACTTTTTAATAATGTTTTTGTTATTAATAATACATATATAATAATATTATAGGAAGGATAATATGCAAATAAATATTCACAGGTTTTTTTATCATAATATAAATACATATTTTAAAGTTTTTTATAATAATAATAATATATGAATGAACACTTTTTAGTAATGTTTTTGTAATTAATAATACAAATATAATAATATTATAGAAACGATAATATGCAAATAAATATTGACAGGTTTTTTTGATCATAATATAAATACATAGTTTAAAGTTTTTTTATAATAATAATTATATATGAATGAACACTTTTTAGTAATGTTTTTGTAATTAATAATACAAATATAATAATATTATAGAAACGATAATATGCAAATAAATATAGACAGGTTTTTTTATCATAATATTAATACATAGTTTAAAGTTTTTTTATAATTATAATTATATATGAATGAACACTTTTTAATATTGTTTTTGTTATGAATAATACATATATAATAATATTATAGGAAGGATAATATACAAATAAATATATATAAATGTTTTTGATCATAATATAAATACATATTTTATAATATTTTTATAATAATAATTATATATGAATGAACACTTTTTAATAATGTTTTTGTTATTAATAATACATATATAATAATATTATAGGAAGGATAATATACAAATAAATATATATAAATGTTTTTGATCATAATATAAATACATATTTTATAATATTTTTATAATTATAATTATATATGAATGAACACTTTTTAGTAATGATTTTAATAATAATAATACATATATATTAATATTATAGTAAGGATAATATGCAATTAAATATTGACAGGTTTTTTTTATCATATTATAAATACATATTTTAATATTTTTATATAAAAATAATTATATATGAATGAACACTTTTTAATGATGTTTTTGTAGTTAATAATACATATATAATAATATTATAGGAAGGATAATATGCAAATAAATATTCAAAGGTTTTTTTTTATCATAATATAAATACATATTTTAAAGTTTTTTTATAATAATAATTATATATGAATGAACACTTTTTAGTAATGTTTTTGTAATTAATAATACAAATATAATAATATTATAGAAACGATAATATGAAAATAAATATTGACAGGTCTTTTTGATCATAATATAAATACATAGTTTAAAGTTTTTTTATAATTATAATTATATATGAATGAACACTTTTTAATAATGTTTTTGTTATGAATATAACATATATAATAATATTATAGGAAGGATAATATACTAATAAATATATATAAATGTTTTTGATCATAATATAAATACATATTTTATAATATTTTTATAATTATAATTATATATGAATGAACACTTTTTAATAATGTTTTTAATAATAATAATACATATATATTAATATTATAGTAAGGATAATATGCAATTAAATTATGACAGGTTTTTTTTATCATAATATAAATACATATTTTAAAATTGTTATATAAAAATAATTATATATGAATGAACACTTTTTAATGATGTTTTTGTAATTAATAATACATATATAATAATATTATAGGAAGGATAATATGCAAATAAATATTCACAGGTTTTTTTTATCATAATATAAATACATATTTTAAAGTTTTTTATAATAATAATTATATATGAATGAACACTTTTTAGTAATGTTTTTGTAATTAATAATACAAATATAATAATATTATAGAAACGATAATATGAAAATAAATATTGACAGGTTTTTTTGATCATAATATAAATACATAGTTTAAAGTTTTTTTATAATTATAATTATATATGAATGAACACTTTTTAATAATGTTTTTGTTATGAATAATACATATATAATAATATTATAGGAAGGATAATATACAAATAAATATATAAAAATGTTTTTGATCATAATATAAATACATATTTTATAATATTTTTATAATTATAATTATATATGAATGAACACTTTTTAATAATGTTTTTAATAATAATAATACATATATATTAATATTATAGTAAGGATAATATGCAATTAAATATTGACAGGTTTTTTTTATCATAATATAAATACATATTTTATAATTTTTATATAAAAATAATTATATATGAATGAACACTTTTTAATGATGTTTTTGTTATTAATAATACATATATAATAATATTATAGGAAGGATAATATACAAATAAATATATATAAATGTTTTTGATCATAATATAAATACATATTTTATAATATTTTTATAATAATAATTATATATGAATGAACACTTTTGAATAATGTTTTTGTTATTAATAATACATATATAATAATATTATAGGAAGGATAATATACAAATAAATATATATAAATGTTTTTGATCATAATATAAATACATATTTTATAATATTTTTATAATAATAATAATATATGAATGAACACTTTTTAATAATGTTTTTGTAATTAATAATACAAATATAATAATATTATAGAAACGATAATATGCAAATAAATATTGACAGGTTTTTTTGATCATAATATAAATACATAGTTTAAAGTTTTTTTATAATTATAATAATATATGAATGAACACTTTTTAATAATGTTTTTGTTATGAATAATACATATATAATAATATTATAGGAAGGATAATATACAAATAAATATATATAAATGTTTTTGATCATAATATAAATACATATTTTATAATATTTTTATAATAATAATTATATATGAATGAACACTTTTGAATAATGTTTTTGTTATTAATAATACATATATAATAATATTATAGGAAGACTAATATACAAATAAATATATATAAATGTTTTTGATCATAATATAAATACATATTTTATAATATTTTTATATAAAAATAATTATATATGAATGAACAATTTTTAATAATGTTTTTAATAATAATAATACATATATATTAATATTATAGGAAGGATAATATGCAATTAAATATTGACAGTTTTTTTTTGTCATAATATAAATACATATTTTAAAGTTTTTTATAATAATAATTATATATGAATGAACACTTTTTAGTAATGTTTTTGTAATTAATAATACAAATATAATAATATTATAAAAACAATAATATGCAAATAAATATTGACAGGTTTTTTTGATCATAATATAAAAACATAGTTTAAAGTTTTTTTATAATTATAATTATATATGAATGAACACTTTTTAATAATGTTTTTGTTATAAATAATACATATATAATAATATTATAGGAAGGATAATATACAAATAAATATATATAAATGTTTTTGATCATAATATAAATACATATTTTATAATATTTTTATAATGATAATTATATATGAATGAACACTTTTTAATAATGTTTTTAATAATAATAATACATATATATTAATATTATAGTAAGGATAATATGCAATTAAATATTGACAGGTTTTTTTTATCATAATATAAATACATATTTTAAAATTTTTATATAAAAATAATTATATATGAATGAACACTTTTTAATGATGTTTTTGTTATTAATAATACATATATAATAATATTATAGGAAGGATAATATACAAATAAATATATATAAATGTTTTTGATCATAATATAAATACATATTTTATAATATTTTTATAATAATAATTATATATGAATGAACACTTTTGAATAATGTTTTTGTTATTAATAATACATATATAATAATATTATAGGAAGGATAATATACAAATAAATATATATAAATGTTTTTGATCATAATATAAATACATATTTTATAATATTTTTATAATAATAATAATATATGAATGAACACTTTTTTATAATGTTTTTGTTATTAATAATACATATATAATAATATTATAGGAAGGATAATATACAAATAAATATATATAAATGTTTTTGATCATAATATAAATACATATTTTATAATATTTTTATATAAAAATAATTATATATGAATGAACAATTTTTAATAATGTTTTTAATAATAATAATACATATATATTAATATTATAGGAAGGATAATATGCAAATAAATATTCACAGGTTTTTTTTATCATAATATAAATACATATTTTAAAGTTTTTTATTATAATAATTATATATGAATGAACACTTTTTAGTAATGTTTTTGTAATTAATAATACAAATATAATAATATTATAGAAACGATAATATGCAAATAAATATTGACAGGTTTTTTTGATCATAATATAAATACATAGTTTAAAGTTTTTTTATAATTATAATTATATATGAATGAACACTTTTTAATAATGTTTTTGTTATGAATAATACATATATAATAATATTATAGGAAGGATAATATACAAATAAATATATATAAATGTTTTTGATCATAATATAAATACATATTTTATAATATTTTTATAATAATAATTATATATGAATGAACACTTTTGAATAATGTTTTTGTTATTAATAATACATATATAATAATATTATAGGAAGACTAATATACAAATAAATATATATAAATGTTTTTGATCATAATATAAATACATATTTTATAATATTTTTATATAAAAATAATTATATATGAATGAACAATTTTTAATAATGTTTTTAATAATAATAATACATATATATTAATATTATAGGAAGGATAATATGCAATTAAATATTGACAGTTTTTTTTTGTCATAATATAAATACATATTTTAAAGTTTTTTATAATAATAATTATATATGAATGAACACTTTTTAGTAATGTTTTTGTAATTAATAATACAAATATAATAATATTATAGAAACAATAATATGCAAATAAATATTGACAGGTTTTTTTGATCATAATATAAAAACATAGTTTAAAGTTTTTTTATAATTATAATTATATATGAATGAACACTTTTTAATAATGTTTTTGTTATAAATAATACATATATAATAATATTATAGGAAGGATAATATACAAATAAATATATATAAATGTTTTTGATCATAATATAAATACATATTTTATAATATTTTTATAATGATAATTATATATGAATGAACACTTTTTAATAATGTTTTTAATAATAATAATACATATATATTAATATTATAGTAAGGATAATATGCAATTAAATATTGACAGGTTTTTTTTATCATAATATAAATACATATTTTAAAATTTTTATATAAAAATAATTATATATGAATGAACACTTTTTAATGATGTTTTTGTTATTAATAATACATATATAATAATATTATAGGAAGGATAATATTCAAATAAATATATATAAATGTTTTTGATCATAATATAAATACATATTTTATAATATTTTTATAATAATAATTATATATGAATGAACACTTTTGAATAATGTTTTTGTTATTAATAATAAATATATAATAATATTATAGGAAGGATAATATACAAATAAATATATATAAATGTTTTTGATCATAATATAAATACATATTTTATAATATTTTTATAATTATTATTATACATGAATGAACACTTTTTAATAATGTTTTTAATAATAATAATACATATATATTTATATTATAGTAAGGATAATATGCAATTAAATATTGACAGGTTTTTTTTATCATAATATAAATACATATTTTAAAATTTTTATATAAAAATAATTATATATGAATGAACACTTTTTAATGATGTTTTTGTTATTAATAATACATATATAATAATATTATAGGAAGGATAATATACGAATAAATATATATAAATGTTTTTGATCATAATATAAATACATATTTTATAATATTTTTAAAATAATAATTATATATGAATGAACACTTTTGAATAATGTTTTTGTTATTAATAATACATATATAATAATATTATAGGAAGGATAATATACAAATAAATATATATAAATGTTTTTGATCATAATATAAATACATATTTTATAATATTTTTATAATTATAATTATATATGAATGAACACTTTTTAATAATGTTTTTAATAATAATAATACATATATATTAATATTATAGGAATTATAATATGCAATTAAATATTGACAGGTTTTTTTTATCATAATATAAATACATATTTTAAAGTTTTTTATAATAATAATTATATATGAATGAATACTTTTTAGTAATGTTTTTGTAATTAATAATACAAATATAATAATATTATAGAAACAATAATATGCAAATAAATATTGACAGGTTTTTTTGATCATAATATAAATACATAGTTTAAAGTTTTTTTATAATTTTAATTATATATGAATGAACACTTTTTAATAATGTTTTTGTTATGAATAATACATATATAATAATATTATAGGAAGGATAATATACAAATAAATATATAAAAATGTTTTTGATCATAATATAAATACATATTTTATAATATTTTTATAATTATAATTATATATGAATGAACACTTTTTAATAATGTTTTTAATAATAATAATACATATATATTAATATTATAGTAAGGATAATATGCAATTAAATATTGACAGGTTTTTTTTATCATAATATAAATACATATTTTATAATTTTTATATAAAAATAATTATATATGAATGAACACTTTTTAATGATGTTTTTGTTATTAATAATACATATATAATAATATTATAGGAAGGATAATATACAAATAAATATATATAAATGTTTTTGATCATAATATAAATACATATTTTATAATATTTTTATAATAATAATTATATATGAATGAACACTTTTGAATAATGTTTTTGTTATTAATAATACATATATAATAATATTATAGGAAGGATAATATACAAATAAATATATATAAATGTTTTTGATCATAATATAAAAACATATTTTATAATATTTTTATAATAATAATTATATATGAATGAACACTTTTTAATAATGTTTTTGTTATTAATAATACATATATAATAATATTATAGGAAGGATAATATGCAAATAAATATTCACAGTCTTTTTTATCATAATATAAATACATATTTTAAAGTTTTTTATATAAAAATAATTATATATGAATGAACACTTTTTAATGATGTTTTTGTTATTAATAATACATATATAATAATATTATAGGAAGGATAATATACGAATAAATATATATAAATGTTTTTGATCATAATATAAATACATATTTTATAATATTTTTAAAATAATAATTATATATGAATGAACACTTTTGAATAATGTTTTTGTTATTAATAATACATATATAATAATATTATAGGAAGGATAATATACAAATAAATATATATAAATGTTTTTGATCATAATATAAATACATATTTTATAATATTTTTATAATTATAATTATATATGAATGAACACTTTTTAATAATGTTTTTAATAATAATAATACATATATATTAATATTATAGGAATTATAATATGCAATTAAATATTGACAGGTTTTTTTTATCATAATATAAATACATATTTTAAAGTTTTTTATAATAATAATTATATATGAATGAATACTTTTTAGTAATGTTTTTGTAATTAATAATACAAATATAATAATATTATAGAAACAATAATATGCAAATAAATATTGACAGGTTTTTTTGATCATAATATAAATACATAGTTTAAAGTTTTTTTATAATTTTAATTATATATGAATGAACACTTTTTAATAATGTTTTTGTTATGAATAATACATATATAATAATATTATAGGAAGGATAATATACAAATAAATATATAAAAATGTTTTTGATCATAATATAAATACATATTTTATAATATTTTTATAATTATAATTATATATGAATGAACACTTTTTAATAATGTTTTTAATAATAATAATACATATATATTAATATTATAGTAAGGATAATATGCAATTAAATATTGACAGGTTTTTTTTATCATAATATAAATACATATTTTATAATTTTTATATAAAAATAATTATATATGAATGAACACTTTTTAATGATGTTTTTGTTATTAATAATACATATATAATAATATTATAGGAAGGATAATATACAAATAAATATATATAAATGTTTTTGATCATAATATAAATACATATTTTATAATATTTTTATAATAATAATTATATATGAATGAACACTTTTGAATAATGTTTTTGTTATTAATAATACATATATAATAATATTATAGGAAGGATAATATACAAATAAATATATATAAATGTTTTTGATCATAATATAAAAACATATTTTATAATATTTTTATAATAATAATTATATATGAATGAACACTTTTTAATAATGTTTTTGTTATTAATAATACATATATAATAATATTATAGGAAGGATAATATGCAAATAAATATTCACAGTCTTTTTTATCATAATATAAATACATATTTTAAAGTTTTTTATAATAATAATAATATATGAATGAACACTTTTAGTAATGTTTTTGTAATTAATAATACAAATATAATAATATTATAGAAACGATAATATGCAAATAAATATTGACAGGTTTTTTTGATCATAATATAAATACATAGTTTAAAGTTTTTTTATAATTATAATTATATATGAATGAACACTTTTTAATAATGTTTTTGTTATGAATAATACATATATAATAATATTATAGGAAGGATAATATACAAATAAATATATATAAATGTTTTTGATCATAATATAAATACATATTTTATAATATTTTTATAATAATAATAATATATGAATGAACACTTTTTAATAATGTTTTTGTTATGAATAATACATATATAATAATATTATAGGAAGGATAATATACAAATAAATATATATTTATGTTTTTGATCATAATATAAATACATATTTTATAATATTTTTATAATAATAATTATATATGAATGAACACTTTTTAATAATGTTTTTGTTATTAATAATACATATATAATAATATTATAGGATGGATAATATACAAATAAATATATATAAATGTTTTTGATCATAATATAAATACATATTTTATAATATTTGTATAATTATAATTATATATGAATGAACACTTTTTAATAATGTTTTTAATAATAATAATACATATATATTAATATTATAGTAAGGATAATATGCAATTAAATATTGACAGGTTTTTTTTTATCATAATATAAATACATATTTTAAAATTTTTATATAAAAATAATTATATATGAATGAACACTTTTTAATGATGTTTTTGTAATTAATAATACATATATAATAATATTATAGGAAGGATAATATGCAAATAAATATTCACAGGTTTTTTTTATCATAATATAAATACATATTTTAAAGTTTTTTATAATAATAATTATATATAAATGAACACTTTTTAGTAATGTTTTTGTAAATAATAATACAAATATAATAATATTATAGAAACGATAATATGAAAATAAATATTGACAGGTTTTTTTGATCATAATATAAATACATAGTTTAAAGATTTTTTATAATTATAATTATATATAAATGAACACTTTTTAATAATGTTTTTGTTATGAATAATACATATATAATAATATTATAGGAAGGATAATATACAAATAAATATATATAAATGTTTTTGATCATAATATAAATACATATTTTATAATATTTTTATAATTATAATTATATATGAATGAACACTTTTGAATAATGTTTTTAATAATAATAATACATATATATTAATATTATAGTAAGGATAATATGCAATTAAATATTGACAGGTTTTTTTTATCATAATATAAATACATATTTTAAAATTTTTCTATAAAAATAATTATATATGAATGAACACTTTTTAATGATGTTTTTGTTATTAATAATACATATATAATAATATTATAGGAAGGATAATATACAAATAAATATATATAAATGTTTTTGATCATAATATAAATACATATTTTATAATATTTTTATAATAATAATTTTATATGAATGAACACTTTTGAATAATGTTTTTGTTATTAATAATACATATATAATAATATTATAGGAAGGATAATATACAAATAAATATATATAAATGTTTTTGATCATAATATAAATACATATTTTATAATATTTTTATAATAATAATTATATATGAATGAACACTTTTTAATAATGTTTTTGTTATTAATATTACATATATAATAATATTATAGGAAGGATAATATGCAAATAAATATTCACAGGTTTTTTTATCATAATATAAATACATATTTTAAAGTTTTTTATAATAATAATAATATATGAATGAACACTTTTTAGTAATGTTTTTGTAATTAATAATACAAATATAATAATATTATAGAAACGATAATATGCAAATAAATATTGACAGGTTTTTTTGATCATAATATAAATACATAGTCTAAAGTTTTTTTATAATAATAATTATATATGAATGAACACTTTTTAGTAATGTTTTTGTAATTAATAATACAAATATAATAATATTATAGAAACGATAATATGCAAATAAATATAGACAGGTTTTTTTGATCATAATATAAATACATAGTTTAAAGTTTTTTTATAATTATAATTATATATGAATGAACACTTTTTAATATTGTTTTTGTTATGAATAATACATATATAATAATATTATAGGAAGGATAATATACAAATAAATATATATAAATGTTTTTGATCATAATATAAATACATATTTTATAATATTTTTATAATAATAATTATATATGAATGAACACTTTTTAATAATGTTTTTGTTATTAATAATACATATATAATAATATTATAGGAAGGATAATATACAAATAAATATATATAAATGTTTTTGATCATAATATAAATACATATTTTATAATATTTTTATAATTATAATTATATATGAATGAACACTTTTTAGTAATGATTTTAATAATAATAATACATATATATTAATATTATAGTAAGGATAATATGCAATTAAATATTGACAGGTTTTTTTTATCATATTATAAATACATATTTTAAAATTTTTATATAAAAATAATTATATATGAATGAACACTTTTTAATGATGTTTTTGTAATTAATAATACATATATAATAATATTATAGGAAGGATAATATGCAAATAAATATTCACAGGTTTTTTTTATCATAATATAAATACATATTTTAAAGTTTTTTTTATAATAATAATTATATATGAATGAACACTTTTTAGTAATGTTTTTGTAATTAATAATACAAATATAATAATATTATAGAAACGATAATATGAAAATAAATATTGACATTTTTTTTTGATCATAATATAAATACATAGTTTAAAGTTTTTTTATAATTATAATTATATATGAATGAACACTTTTTAATAATGTTTTTGTTATGAATAATACATATATAATAATATTATAGGAAGGATAATATACTAATAAATATATATAAATGTTTTTGATCATAATATAAATACATATTTTATAATATTTTTATAATTATAATTATATATGAATGAACACTTTTTAATAATGTTTTTAATAATAATAATACATATATATTAATATTATAGTAAGGATAATATGCAATTAAATTATGACAGGTTTTTTTTATCATAATATAAATACATATTTTAAAATTTTTATATAAAAATAATTATATATGAATGAACACTTTTTAATGATGTTTTTGTAATTAATAATACATATATAATAATATTATAGGAAGGATAATATGCAAATAAATATTCACAGGTTTTTTTGATCATAATATAAATACATAGTTTAAAGTTTTTTTATAATTATAATTATATATGAATGAACACTTTTTAATAATGTTTTTGTTATGAATAATACATATATAATAATATTATAGGAAGGATAATATACAAATAAATATATAAAAATGTTTTTGATCATAATATAAATACATATTTTATAATATTTTTATAATTATAATTATATATGAATGAACACTTTTTAATAATGTTTTTAATAATAATAATACATATATATTAATATTATAGTAAGGATAATATGCAATTAAATATTGACAGGTTTTTTTTATCATAATATAAATACATATTTTATAATTTTTATATAAAAATAATTATATATGAATGAACACTTTTTAATGATGTTTTTGTTATTAATAATACATATATAATAATATTATAGGAAGGATAATATACAAATAAATATATATAAATGTTTTTGATCATAATATAAATACATATTTTATAATATTTTTATAATAATAATTATATATGAATGAACACTTTTGAATAATGTTTTTGTTATTAATAATACATATATAATAATATTATAGGAAGGATAATATACAAATAAATATATATAAATGTTTTTGATCATAATATAAATACATATTTTATAATATTTTTATAATAATAATTATATATGAATGAACACTTTTTAATAATGTTTTTGTTATTAATAATACATATATAATAATATTATAGGAAGGATAATATGCAAATAAATATTCACAGGTTTTTTTATCATAATATAAATACATATTTTAAAGTTTTTTATAATAATAATAATATATGAATGAACACTTTTTAGTAATGTTTTTGTAATTAATAATACAAATATAATAATATTATAGAAACGATAATATGCAATAAATATTGTCAGGTTTTTTTGATCATAATATAAATACATAGTTTAAAGTTTTTTTATAATAATAATTATATATGAATGAACACTTTTTAGTAATGTTTTTGTAATTAATAATACAAATATAATAATATTATAGAAACGATAATATGCAAATAAATATTGACGGGTTTTTTTAATCATAATATAAATACATAGTTTAAAGTTTTTTTATAATTATAATTATATATGAATGAACACTTTTTAATAATGTTTTTGTTATGAATAATACATATATAATAATATTATAGGAAGGATAATATACAAATAAATATATATAAATGTTTTTGATCATAATATAAATAAATATTTTATAATATTTTTATAATAATAATTATATATGAATGAACACTTTTTAATAATGTTTTTGTTATTAATAATACATATATAATAATATTATAGGAAGGATAATATACAAATAAATATATATAAATGTTTTTGATCATAATATAAATACATATTTTATAATATTTTTATAATTATAATTATATATGAATGAACACTTTTTAATAATGTTTTTAATAATAATAATACATATATATTAATATTATAGTAAGGATAATATGCAATTAAATATTGACAGGTTTTTTTTATCATAATATAAATACATATTTTAAAATTTTTATATAAAAATAATTATATATGAATGAACACTTTTAAATGATGTTTTTGTTATTAATAATACATATATAATAATATTATAGGAAGGATAATATACAAATAAATATATATAAATGTTTTTGATCATAATATAAATACATATTTTATAATATTTTTATAATAATAATTTTATATGAATGAATACTTTTGAATAATGTTTTTGTTATTAATAATACATATATAATAATATTATAGGAAGGATAATATACAAATAAATATATATAACTGTTTTTGATCATAATATAAATACATATTTTAAAGTTTTTTACAATAATAATTATATATGAATGAACACTTTTTAGTAATGTTTTTGTAATTAATAATACAAATATAATAATATTATAGAAACGATAATATGAAAATAAATATTGACAGGTTTTTTTGATCATAATATAAATACATAGTTTAAAGTTTTTTTATAATTATAATTATATATGAATGAACACTTTTTAATAATGTTTTTGTTATGAATAATACATATATAATAATATTATAGGAAGGATAATATACAAATAAATATATATAAATGTTTTTAATCATAATATAAATACATATTTTATAATATTTTTATAATTATAATTATATATGAATGAACACTTTTTAATAATGTTTTTAATAATAATAATACATATATATTAATATTATAGTAAGGATAATATGCAATTAAATATTGACAGGTTTTTTTTATCATAATATGAATACATATTTTAACATTTTTATATAAAAATAATTATATATGAATGAACACTTTTTAATGATGTTTTTGTTATTAATAATACATATATAATAATATTATAGGAAGGATAATATGCAAATAAATATTCACAGGTTTTTTTATCATAATATAAATACATATTTTAAAGTTTTTTATAATAATAATTATATATGAATGAACACTTTTTAGTAATGTTTTTGTAATTAATAATACAAATATAATAATATTATAGAAACGATAATATGAAAATAAATATTGACAGGTTTTTTTGATCATAATATAAATACATAGTTTAAAGTTTTTTTATAATTATTATTATATATGAATGAACACTTTTTAATAATGTTTTTGTTATGAATAATACATATATAATAATATTATAGGAAGGATAATATACAAATAAATATATTAAAATGTTTTTGATTATAATATAAATACATATTTTATAATATTTTTGTAATTATAATTATATATGAATGAACACTTTTTAATAATGTTTTTAATAATAATAATACATATATATTAATATTATAGTAAGGATAATATGCAATTAAATATTGACAGGTTTTTTTTATCATAATATAAATACATATTTTATAATTTTTATATAAAAATAATTATATATGAATGAACACTTTTTAATGATGTTTTTGTTATTAAAAATACATATATAATAATATTATAGGAAGGATAATATACAAATAAATATATATAAATGTTTTTGATCATAATATAAATACATATTTTATAATATTTTTATAATAATAATTATATATGAATGAACACTTTTGAATAATGTTTTTGTTATTAATAATACATATATAATAATTTTATAGGAAGGATAATATACAAATAAATATATATAAATGTTTTTGATCATAATATAAATACATATTTTATAATATTTTTATAATAATAATTATATATGAATGAACACTTTTTAATAATGTTTTTGTTATTAATAATACATATATAATAATATTATAGGAAGGATAATATGCAAATAAATATTCACAGGTTTTTTTATCATAATATAAATACATATTTTAAAGTTTTTTATAATAATAATAATATATGAATGAACACTTTTTAGTAATGTTTTTGTAATTAATAATACAAATATAATAATATTATAGAAACGATAATATGCAAATAAATATTGACAGGTTTTTTTGATCATAATATAAATACATAGTTTAAAGTTTTTTTATAATAATAATTATATATGAATGAACACTTTTTAGTAATGTTTTTGTAATTAATAATACAAATATAATAATATTATAGAAACGATAATATGCAAATAAATATTGACAGGTTTTTTTGATCATAATATAAATACATAGTTTAAAGTTTTTTTATAATTATAATTATATATGAATGAACACTTTTTAATAATGTTTTTGTTATGAATAATACATATATAATAATATTATAGGAAGGATAATATACAAATAAATATATATAAATGTTTTTGATCATAATATAAATACATATTTTTTAATATTTTTATAATAATAATAATATATGAATGAACACTTTTTAATAATGTTTTTGTTATGAATAATACATATATAATAATATTATAGGAAGGATAATATACAAATAAATATATATAAATGTTTTTGATCATAATATAAATACATATTTTATAATATTTTTATAATTATAATTATATATGAATGAACACTTTTTAATAATGTTTTTAATAATAATAATACATATATATTAATATTATAGTAAGGATAATATGCAATTAAATATTGACAGGTTTTTTTTTATCATAATATAAATACATATTTTAAAATTTTTATATAAAAATAATTATATATGAATGAACACTTTTAAATGATGTTTTTGTTATTAATAATACATATATAATAATATTATAGGAAGGATAATATACAAATAAATATATATAAATGTTTTTGATCATAATATAAATACATATTTTATAATATTTTTATAATAATAATTTTATATGAATGAATACTTTTGAATAATGTTTTTGTTATTAATAATACATATATAATAATATTATAGGAAGGATAATATACAAATAAATATATATAACTGTTTTTGATCATAATATAAATACATATTTTAAAGTTTTTTACAATAATAATTATATATGAATGAACACTTTTTAGTAATGTTTTTGTAATTAATAATACAAATATAATAATATTATAGAAACGATAATATGAAAATAAATATTGACAGGTTTTTTTGATCATAATATAAATACATAATTTAAAGTTTTTTTATAATTATAATTATATATGAATGAACACTTTTTAATAATGTTTTTGTTATGAATAATACATATATAATAATATTATAGGAAGGATAATATACAAATAAATATATATAAATGTTTTTAATCATAATATAAATACATATTTTATAATATTTTTATAATTATAATTATATATGAATGAACACTTTTTAATAATGTTTTTAATAATAATAATACATATATATTAATATTATAGTAAGGATAATATGCAATTAAATATTGACAGGTTTTTTTTATCATAATATAAATACATATTTTAAAATTTTTATATAAAAATAATTATATATGAATGAACACTTTTTAATGATGTTTTTGTAATTAATAATACATATATAATAATATTATAGGAAGGATAATATGCAAATAAATATTCACAGGTTTTTTTTATCATAATATAAATACATATTTTAAAGTTTTTTATAATAATAATTATATATGAATGAACACTTTTTAGTAATGTTTTTGTAATTAATAATACAAATATAATAATATTATAGAAACGATAATATGAAAATAAATATTGACAGGTTTTTTTGATCATAATATAAATACATAGTTTAAAGTTTTTTTATAATTATTATTATATATGAATGAACACTTTTTAATAATGTTTTTGTTATGAATAATACATATATAATAATATTATAGGAAGGATAATATACAAATAAATATATTAAAATGTTTTTGATTATAATATAAATACATATTTTATAATATTTTTATAATTATAATTATATATGAATGAACACTTTTTAATAATGTTTTTAATAATAATAATACATATATATTAATATTATAGTAAGGATAATATGCAATTAAATATTGACAGGTTTTTTTTATCATAATATAAATACATATTTTATAATTTTTATATAAAAATAATTATATATGAATGAACACTTTTTAATGATGTTTTTGTTATTAAAAATACATATATAATAATATTATAGGAAGGATAATATACAAATAAATATATATAAATGTTTTTGATCATAATATAAATACATATTTTATAATATTTTTATAATAATAATTATATATGAATGAACACTTTTTAATAATGTTTTTGTTATTAATAATACATATATAATAATATTATAGGAAGGATAATATGCAAATAAATATTCACAGGTTTTTTTATCATAATATAAATACATATTTTAAAGTTTTTTATAATAATAATAATATATGAATGAACACTTTTTAGTAATGTTTTTGTAATTAATAATACAAATATAATAATATTATAGAAACGATAATATGCAAATAAATATTGACAGGTTTTTTTGATCATAATATAAATACATAGTTTAAAGTTTTTTTATAATAATAATTATATATGAATGAACACTTTTTAGTAATGTTTTTGTAATTAATAATACAAATATAATAATATTATAGAAACGATAATATGCAAATAAATATTGACAGGTTTTTTTGATCATAATATAAATACATAGTTTAAAGTTTTTTTATAATTATAATTATATATGAATGAACATTTTTTAATAATGTTTTTGTTATGAATAATACATATATAATAATATTATAGGAAGGATAATATACAAATAAATATATATAAATGTTTTTGATCATAATATAAATACATATTTTTTAATATTTTTATAATAATAATAATATATGAATGAACACTTTTTAATAATGTTTTTGTTATGAATAATACATATATAATAATATTATAGGAAGGATAATATACAAATAAATATATATAAATGTTTTTGATCATAATATAAATACACATTTTATAATATTTTTATAATAATAATCTATCTATATATTAATAGGCAAGCATGTTTCTTTAAAACCTTTTTTCTCAGCTCGTGTGTATCGCAGCGAAAATCTACGCATACCGTTAGAAAGATATTTTTCTGTAGGTGTGCAGAAACCCTTTAAAAATTAAAATAGGCTCAGAAATAAGCACAAAAAATGAATTTGAAACTTGAATAAAATTAACATGGGCTTTATGGGTTGTCATGCTGGTGACGAAATAACAACGAAATATAAACAGAAAATCAAAACAAATAGAAGAAATGCCAATCACATGTTTTATTTACAGTGTGGGGTGAAAATAGAGAAGTATGTACATTATATATTTTTGGTCGAGTTTCGACCACTGGACGACCTCTAGTTATATATGAATGAACACTTTTTAATAATGTTTTTGTTATTAATAATACATATATAATAATATTATAGGAAGGATAATATACAAATAAATATTTATAAATGTTTTTGATCATAATATAAATACATATTTTATAATATTTTTATAATAATAATTTTATATGAATGAACACTTTTGAATAATGTTTTTGTTATTAATAATACATATATAATAATATTATAGGAAGGATAATATACAAATAAATATATATAAATGTTTTTGATCATAATATAAATACATATTTTATAATATTTTTATAATAACAATTATATATGAATGAACACTTTTTAATGATGTTTTTGTAATTAATAATACATATATAATAATATTATAGGAAGGATAATATGCAAATAAATATTCACATTTTTTTTATCTTTATATAAATACATATTTTAAAGTTTTTTATAATAATAATTATATATGAATGAACACTTTTTAGTAATGTTTTTGTAATTAATAATACAAATATAATAATATTATAGAAACGATAATATGAAAATAAATATTGACAGGTTTTTTTGATCATAATATAAATACATAGTTTTAAGTTTTTTTATAATTATAATTATATATGAATGAACACTTTTTAATAATGTTTTTGTTATGAATAATACATATATAATAATATTATAGGAAGGATAATATACAAATAAATATATATAAATGTTTTTGATCATAATATAAATACATATTTTATAATATTTTTATAATTATAATTATATATGAATGAACACTTTTTAATAATGTTTTTAATAATAATAATACATATATATTAATATTATAGTAAGGATAATATGCAATTAAATATTGACAGGTTTTTTTTATCATAATATAAATACATATTTTAAAATTTTTATATAAAAATAATTATATATGAATGAACACTTTTTAATGATGTTTTTGTTATTAATAATACATATATAATAATATTATAGGAAGGATAATATACAAATAAATATATATAAATGTTTTTGATCATAATATAAAAACATATTTTATAATATTTTTATAATAATAATTTTATATGAATGAACACTTTTGAATAATGTTTTTGTTATTAATAATACATATATAATAATATTATAGGAAGGATAATATACAAATAAATATATATAAATGTTTTTGATCATAATATAAATACATATTTTATAATATTTTTATAATAATAATTATATATGAATGAACACTTTTTAATAATGTTTTTGTTATTAATAATACATATATAATAATATTATAGGAAGGATAATATGCAAATAAATATTCACAGGTTTTTTTATCATAATATAAATACATATTTTAAAGTTTTTCATAATAATAATAATATATGAATGAACACTTTTTAGTAATGTTTTTGTAATTAATAATACAAATATAATAATATTATAGAAACGATAATATGCAAATAAATATTGACAGGTTTTTTTGATCATAATATAAATACATAGTTTAAAGTTTTTTTATAATAATAATTATATTTGAATGAAGACTTTTTAGTAATGTTTTTGTAATTAATAATACAAATATAATAATATTATAGAAACGATAATATGCAAATAAATATTGACAGGTTTTTTTGATCATAATAAAAATACATATTTTAAAGTTTTTCATAATAATAATAATATATGAATGAACACTTTTTAGTAATGTTTTTGTAATTAATAATACAAATATAATAATATTATAGAAACGATAATATGCAAATAAATATTGACAGGTTTTTTTGATCATAATATAAATACATAGTTTAAAGTTTTTTTATAATAATAATTATATTTGAATGAAGACTTTTTAATAATGTTTTTGTTATTAATAATACATATATAATAATATTATAGGAAGGATAATATACAAATAAATATATATAAATGTTTTTGATCATAATATAAATACATATTTTATAATATTTTTATAATTATAATTATATATGAATGAACACTTTTTAATAATGATTTTAATAATAATAATACATATATATTAATATTATAGTAAGGATAATATGCAATTAAATATTGACAGGTTTTTTTATCATATTATTAATACATATTTTAAAATTTTTATATAAAAATAATTATATATGAATGAACACTTTTTAATGATGTTTTTGTAATTAATAATACATATATAATAATATTATAGGAAGGATAATATGCAAATAAATATTCACAGGTTTTTTTTATCATAATATAAATACATATTTTAAAGTTTTTTATAATAATAATTATATATGAATGAACACTTTTTAGTAATGTTTTTGTAATTAATAATACAAATATAATAATATTATAGAAACGATAATATGAAAATAAATATTGACAGGTTTTTTTGATCATAATATAAATACATAGTTTAAAGTTTTTTTATAATTATAATTATATATGAATGAACACTTTTTAATAATGTTTTTGTTATGAATAATACATATATAATAATATTATAGGAAGGATAATATACAAATAAATATATATAAATGTTTTTAATCATAATATAAATACATATTTTATAATATTTGTATAATAATAATAATATATGAATGAACACTTTTTAATAATGTTTTTGTTATGAATAATACATATATAATAATATTATAGGAAGGATAATATACAAATAAATATATATAAATGTTTTTGATCATAATATAAATACACATTTTATAATATTTTTATAATAATAATTATATATGAATGAACACTTTTTAATAATGTTTTTGTTATTAATAATACATATATAATAATATTATAGGAAGGATAATATACAAATAAATATATATAACTGTTTTTGATCATAATATAAATACATATTTTATAATATTTTTATAATAATAATTTTATATGAATGAACACTTTTGAATAATGTTTTTTTTATTAATAATACATATATAATAATATTATAGGAAGGATAATATACAAATAAATATATATAAATGTTTTTGATCATAATATAAATACATATTTTATAATATTTTTATAATTATAATTATATATGAATGAACACTTTTTAATAATGTTTTTAATAATAATAATACATATATATTAATATTATAGTAAGGATAATATGCAATTAAATATTGACAGGTTTTTTTTTATCATAATATAAATATATATTTTAAAAATTTTATATAAAAATAATTATATATGAATGAACACTTTTTAATGATGTTTTTGTTATTAATAATACATATATAATAATATTATAGGAAGGATAATATACAAATAAATATTTATAAATGTTTTTGATCATAATATAAATACATATTTTATAATATTTTTATAATAATAATTATATATGAATGAACACTTTTTAGTAATGTTTTTGTAATTAATAATACAAATATAATAATATTATAGAAACGATAATATAAAAATAAATATTGACAGGTTTTTTTGATCATAATATAAATACATAGTTTAAAGTTTTTTTATAATTATAATTATATATGAATGAACACTTTTTAATAATGTTTTTGTTATGAATAATACATATATAATAATATTATAGGAAGGATAATATACAAATAAATATATATAAATGTTTTTGATCATAATATAAATACATATTTTATAATATTTTTATAATTATAATTATATATGAATGAACACTTTTTAATAATGTTTTTGTTATGAATAATACATATATAATAATATTATAGGAAGGATAATATACAAATAAATATATATAAATGTTTTTGATCATAATATAAATACATATTTTATAATATTTTTATAATAATAATTATATATGAATGAACACTTTTTAATAATGTTTTTGTTATTAATAATACATAATATATAATAATATTATAGTAAGGATAATATGCAATTAAATATTGACAGGTTTTTTTATCATAATATAAATACATATTTTAAAATTTTTATATAAAAATAATTATATATGAATGAACACTTTTTAATGATGTTTTTGTTATTAATAATACATATATAATAATATTATAGGAAGGATAATATACAAATAAATATATATAAATGTTTTTGATCATAATATAAATACATATTTTATAATATTTTTATAATAATAATTTTATATGAATGAACACTTTTAAATAATGTTTTTGTTATTAATAATACATATATAATAATATTATAGGAAGGATAATATACAAATAAATATATATAAATGTTTTTGATCATAATATAAATACATATTTTATAATATTTTTATAATAATAATTATATATGAATGAACACTTTTTAATAATGTTTTTGTTATTAATAATACATATATAATAATATTATAGGAAGGATAATATGCAAATAAATATTCACAGGTTTTTTTATCATAATATAAATACATATTTTAAAGTTTTTTATAATAATAATAATATATGAATGAACACTTTTTAGTAATGTTTTTGTAATTAATAATACAAATATAATAATATTATAGAAACGATAATATGCAAATAAATATTGACAGGTTTTTTTGATCATAATATAAATACATAGTTTAAAGTTTTTTTATAATAATAATTATATATGAATGAACACTTTTTAGTAATGTTTTTGTAATTAATAATACAAATATAATAATATTATAGAAACGATAATATGCAAATAAATATTGACAGGTTTTTTTGATCATAATATAAATACATAGTTTAAAGTTTTTTTATAATTATAATTATATATGAATGAACACTTTTTAATAATGTTTTTGTTATGAATAATACATATATAATAATATTATAGGAAGGATAATATACAAATAAATATATATAAATGTTTTTGATCATAATATAAATACATATTTTATAATATTTTTATAATTATAATTATATATGAATGAACACTTTTTAATAATGTTTTTAATAATAATAATACATATATATTAATATTATAGTAAGGATAATATGCAATTAAATATTGACAGGTTTTTTTTATCATAATATAAATACACATTTTAAAATTTTTATATAAAAATAATTATATATGAATGAACACTTTTTAATGATGTTTTTGTAATTAATAATACATATATAATAATATTATAGGAAGGATAATATGCAAATAAATATTCACAGGTTTTTTTATCATAATATAAATACATATTTTAAAGTTTTTTATAATAATAATTATATATGAATGAACAATTTTTAGTAATGTTTTTGTAATTAATAATACAAATATAATAATATTATAGAAACGATAATATGAAAATAAATATTGACAGGTTTTTTTGATCATAATATAAATACATAGTTTAATGTTTTTTTATTATTATAATTATATATGAATGAACACTTTTTAATAATGTTTTTGTTATGAATAATACATATATAATAATATTATAGGAAGGATAATATACAAATAAATATATTTAAATGTTTTTGATCATAATATAAATACATATTTTATAATATTTTTATAATTATAATTATATATGAATGAACACTTTTTAATAATGTTTTTAATAATAATAATACATATATATTAATATTATAGTAAGGATAATATGCAATTAAATATTGACAGGTTTTTTTTATCATAATATAAATACATATTTTAAAATTTTTATATAAAAATAATTATATATGAATGAACACTTTTTAATGATGTTTTTGTTATTAATAATACATATATAATAATATTATAGGAAGGATAATATACAAATAAATATATATAAATGTTTTTGATCATAATATAAATACATATTTTATAATATTTTTATAATAATAATTATATATGAATGAACACTTTTGAATAATGTTTTTGTTATTAATAATACATATATAATTATATTATAGGAAGGATAATATACAAATAAATATATATAAATGTTTTTGATCATAATATAAATACATATTTTATAATATTTTTATAATAATAATTATATATGAATGAACACTTTTTAATAATGTTTTTGTTATGAATAATACATATATAATAATATTATAGGAAGGATAATATACAAATAAATATATATAAATGTTTTTGATCATAATATAAATACATATTTTATAATATTTTTATAATTATAATTATATATGAATGAACACTTTTTAATAATGTTTTTAATAATAATAATACATATATATTAATATTATAGTAAGGATAATATGCAATTAAATATTGACAGGTTTTTTTTATCATAATATAAATACATATTTTAAAATTTTTATATAAAAATAATTATATATGAATGAACATTTTTAAATGATGTTTTTGTAATTAATAATACATATATATTAATATTATAAGAAGGATAATATGCAAATAAATATTCACAGGTTTTTTTATCATAATATAAATACATATTTTAAAGTTTTTTATAATAATAATTATATATGAATGAACACTTTTTAGTAATGTTTTTGTAATTAATAATACAAATATAATAATATTATAGAAACGATAATATGAAAATAAATATTGACAGGTTTTTTTGATCATAATATAAATACATAGTTTAAAGTTTTTTTATAATTATAATTATATATGAATGAACACTTTTTAATAATGTTTTTGTTATGAATAATACATATATAATAATATTATAGGAAGGATAATATACAAATAAATATATATAAATGTTTTTGATCATAATATAAATACATATTTTATAATATTTTTATAATTATAATTATATATGAATGAACACTTTTTTATAATGTTTTTAATAATAATAATACATATATATTAATATTATAGTAAGGATAATATGCAATTAAATATTGACAGGTTTTTTTTATCATAATATAAATACATATTTTAAAATTTTTATATAAAAATAATTATATATGAATGAACACTTTTTAATGATGTTTTTGTTATTAATAATACATATATAATAATATTATAGGAAGGATAATATACAAATAAATATATATAAATGTTTTTGATCATAATATAAATACATATTTTATAATATTTTTATAATAATAATTATATATGAATGAACACTTTTGAATAATGTTTTTGTTATTAATAATACATATATAATAATATTATAGGAAGGATAATATACAAATAAATATATATAAATGTTTTTGATCATAATATAAATACATATTTTATAATATTTTTATAATAATAATTATATATGAATGAACACTTTTTAATAATGTTTTTGTAATTAATAATACATATATAATAATATTATAGGAAGGATAATATGCAAATAAATATTCACAGGTTTTTTTTATCATAATATAAATACATATTTTAAAGTTTTTTATAATAATAATTATATATGAATGAACACTTTTTAGTAATGTTTTTGTAATTAATAATACAAATATAATAATATTATAGAAACGAAAATATGAAAATAAATATTGACAGGTTTTTTTGATCATAATATAAATACATAGTTTAAAGTTTTTTTATAATTATAATTATATATGAATGAACACTTTTTAATAATGTTTTTGTTATGAATAATACATATATAATAATATTATAGGAAGGATAATATACAAATAAATATATATAAATGTTTTTGATCATAATATAAATACATATTTTATAATATTTTTATAATTATAATTTTATATGAATGAACACTTTTTAATAATGTTTTTAATAATAATAATACATATATATTAATATTATAGTAAGGATAATATGCAAATAAATATTTACAGGTTTTTTTTATCATAATATAAATACATATTTTAAAATTTTTATATAAAAATAATTATATATGAATGAACACTTTTTAATGATGTTTTTGTAATTAATAATACAAATATAATAATATTATAGAAACGATAATATGAAAATAAATATTGACAGGTTTTTTTGATCATAATATAAATACATAGTTTAAAGTTTTTTTATAATTATAATTATATATGAATGAACACTTTTTAATAATGTTTTTGTTATGAATAATACATATATAATAATATTATAGGAAGGATAATATACAAATAAATATATATAAATGTTTTTGATCATAATATAAATACATATTTTATAATATTTTTATAATAATAATTATATATGAATGAACACTTTTGAATAATGTTTTTGTTATTAATAATACATATATTATTATATTATAGGAAGGATAATATACAAATAAATATATATAAATGTTTTTGATCATAATATAAATACATATTTTATAATATTTTTATAATAATAATTATATATGAATGAACACTTTTTAATAATGTTTTTGTAATTAATAATACATATATAATAATATTATAGGAAGGATAATATGCAAATAAATATTCACAGGTTTTTTTTATCATAATATAAATACATATTTTAAAGTTTTTTATAATAATAATTATATATGAATGAACACTTTTTAGTAATGTTTTTGTAATTAATAATACAAATATAATAATATTATAGAAACGAAAATATGAAAATAAATATTGACAGGTTTTTTTGATCATAATATAAATACATAGTTTAAAGTTTTTTTATAATTATAATTATATATGAATGAACACTTTTTAATAATGTTTTTGTTATGAATAATACATATATAATAATATTATAGGAAGGATAATATACAAATAAATATATATAAATGTTTTTGATCATAATATAAATACATATTTTATAATATTTTTATAATTATAATTTTATATGAATGAACACTTTTTAATAATGTTTTTAATAATAATAATACATATATATTAATATTATAGTAAGGATAATATGCAATTAAATATTTACAGGTTTTTTTTATCATAATATAAATACATATTTTAAAATTTTTATATAAAAATAATTATATATGAATGAACACTTTTTAATGATGTTTTTGTAATTAATAATACAAATATAATAATATTATAGAAACGATAATATGAAAATAAATATTGACAGGTTTTTTTGATCATAATATAAATACATAGTTTAAAGTTTTTTTATAATTATAATTATATATGAATGAACACTTTTTAATAATGTTTTTGTTATGAATAATACATATATAATAATATTATAGGAAGGATAATATACAAATAAATATATTTAAATGTTTTTGATCATAATATAAATACATATTTTATAATATTTTTATAATTATAATTATATATGAATGAACACTTTTTAATAATGTTTTTAATAATAATAATACATACATATTAATATTATAGTAAGGATAATATGCAATTAAATATTGACAGGTTTTTTTTATCATAATATAAATTCATATTTTAAAATTTTTATATAAAAATAATTATATATGAATGAACACTTTTTAATGATGTTTTTGTTATTAATAATACATATATAATAATATTATAGGAAGGATAATATACAAATAAATATATATAAATGTTTTTGATCATAATATAAATACATATTTTATAATATTTTTATAATAATAATTATATATGAATGAACACTTTTGAATAATGTTTTTGTTATTAATAATACATATATAATTATATTATAGGAAGGATAATATACAAATAAATATATATAAATGTTTTTGATCATAATATAAATACATATTTTATAATATTTTTATAATAATAATTATATATGAATGAACACTTTTTAATAATGTTTTTGTTATGAATAATACATATATAATAATATTATAGGAAGGATAATATACAAATAAATATATATAAATGTTTTTGATCATAATATAAATACATATTTTATAATATTTTTATAATTATAATTATATATGAATGAACACTTTTTAATAATGTTTTTAATAATAATAATACATATATATTAATATTATGGTAAGGATAATATGCAATTAAATATTGACAGGTTTTTTTTATCATAATATAAATACATATTTTAAAATTTTTATATAAAAATAATTATATATGAATGAACATTTTTAAATGATGTTTTTGTAATTAATAATACATATATATTAATATTATAAGAAGGATAATATGCAAATAAATATTCACAGGTTTTTTTATCACAATATAAATACATATTTTAAAGTTTTTTATAATAATAATTATATATGAATGAACACTTTTTAGTAATGTTTTTGTAATTAATAATACAAATATAATAATATTATAGAAACGATAATATGAAAATAAATATTGACAGGTTTTTTTGATCATAATATAAATACATAGTTTAAAGTTTTTTTATAATTATAATTATATATGAATGAACACTTTTTAATAATGTTTTTGTTATGAATAATACATATATAATAATATTATAGGAAGGATAATATACAAATAAATATATATAAATGTTTTTGATCATAATATAAATACATATTTTATAATATTTTTATAATTATAATTATATATGAATGAACACTTTTTTATAATGTTTTTAATAATAATAATACATATATATTAATATTATAGTAAGGATAATATGCAATTAAATATTGACAGGTTTTTTTTATCATAATATAAATACATATTTTAAAATTTTTATATAAAAATAATTATATATGAATGAACACTTTTTAATGATGTTTTTGTTATTAATAATACATATATAATAATATTATAGGAAGGATAATATACAAATAAATATATATAAATGTTTTTGATCATAATATAAATACATATTTTATAATATTTTTATAATAATAATTATATATGAATGAACACTTTTGAATAATGTTTTTGTTATTAATAATACATATATAATAATATTATAGGAAGGATAATATACAAATAAATATATATAAATGTTTTTGATCATAATATAAATACATATTTTATAATATTTTTATAATAATAATTATATATGAATGAACACTTTTTAATAATGTTTTTGTTATTAATAATACATATATAATAATATTATAGGAAGGATAATATGCAAATAAATATTCACAGGTTTTTTTATCATAATATAAATACATATTTTAAAGTTTTTTATAATAATAATCTATCTATATATTAATAGGCAAGCATGTTTCTTTAAAACCTTTTTTCTCAGTTCGTGTTCATCATAAGGAAAATCTACGCATACCGTTAGAAAACTATTTTCCTGTAGGTGTGCAGAATCTCTTTATAAATTTAAATAGGCTCAAAGATAAGCACAAAAATGAGTTTAAAAATTTAAAAATATTAACATGGATCTTATGCGTTACCATGCTGGTAACGAAATATAATCAGAAAACCAAAACAAATGGAAGAAACTCAAATCATATGTTTTATTTACAGTGTGGGGTGAAAATAGATAAATGAGTACATTGCGTATTTTTGGTCGAGTTTCGACCACTGGATCCTCTCGTAATATATGAATGAACACTTTTTAGTAATGTTTTTGTAATTAATAATACAAATATAATAATATTATAGGAAGGATAATATGCAAATAAATATTGACAGGTTTTTTTTATCATAATATAAATACATAGTTTAAAGTTTTTTTATAATAATAATTATATATGAATGAACCTTTTTTAGTAATGTTTTTGTAATTAATAATACAAATATAATAATATTATAGAAACGATAATATGAAAATAAATATTGACAGTTTTTTTTTATCATAATATAAATACATAGTTTAAAGTTTTTTTATAATTATAATTATATATGAATGAACACTTTTTAATGATGTTTTTGTTATTAATAATACATATATAATAATATTATAGGAAGGATAATATACAAATAAATATATATAAATGTTTTTGATCATAATATAAATACATATTTTATAATATTTTTATAATAATAATTATATATGAATGAACACTTTTGAATAATGTTTTTGTTATTAATAATACATATATAATTATATTATAGGAAGGATAATATACAAATAAATATATATAAATGTGTTTGATCATAATATAAATACATATTTTATAATATTTTTATAATAATAATTATATATGAATGAACACTTTTTAATAATGTTTTTGTAATTAATAATACATATATAATAATATTATAGGAAGGATAATATGCAAATAAATATTCACAGGTTTTTTTTATCATAATATAAATACATATTTTAAAGTTTTTTATAATAATAATTATATATGAATGAACACTTTTTAGTAATGTTTTTGTAATTAATAATACAAATATAATAATATTATAGAAACGAAAATATGAAAATAAATATTGACAGGTTTTTTTGATCATAATATAAATACATAGTTTAAAGTTTTTTTATAATTATAATTATATATGAATGAACACTTTTTAATAATGTTTTTGTTATGAATAATACATATATAATAATATTATAGGAAGGATAATATACAAATAAATATATATAAATGTTTTTGATCATAATATAAATACATATTTTATAATATTTTTATAATTATAATTTTATATGAATGAACACTTTTTAATAATGTTTTTAATAATAATAATACATATATATTAATATTATAGTAAGGATAATATGCAATTAAATATTTACAGGTTTTTTTTATCATAATATAAATACATATTTTAAAATTTTTATATAAAAATAATTATATATGAATGAACACTTTTTAATGATGTTTTTGTAATTAATAATACAAATATAATAATATTATAGAAACGATAATATGAAAATAAATATTGACAGGTTTTTTTGATCATAATATAAATACATAGTTTAAAGTTTTTTTATAATTATAATTATATATGAATGAACACTTTTTAATAATGTTTTTGTTATGAATAATACATATATAATAATATTATAGGAAGGATAATATACAAATAAATATATTTAAATGTTTTTGATCATAATATAAATACATATTTTATAATATTATTATAATTATAATTATATATGAATGAACACTTTTTAATAATGTTTTTAATAATAATAATACATACATATTAATATTATAGTAAGGATAATATGCAATTAAATATTGACAGGTTTTTTTTATCATAATATAAATTCATATTTTAAAATTTTTATATAAAAATAATTATATATGAATGAACACTTTTTAATGATGTTTTTGTTATTAATAATACATATATAATAATATTATAGGAAGGATAATATACAAATAAATATATATAAATGTTTTTGATCATAATATAAATACATATTTTATAATATTTTTATAATAATAATTATATATGAATGAACACTTTTGAATAATGTTTTTGTTATTAATAATACATATATAATTATATTATAGGAAGGATAATATACAAATAAATATATATAAATGTTTTTGATCATAATATAAATACATATTTTATAATATTTTTATAATAATAATTATATATGAATGAACACTTTTTAATAATGTTTTTGTTATTAATAATACATATATAATAATATTATAGGAAGGATAATATACAAATAAATATATATAAATGTTTTTGATCATAATATAAATACATATCTTATAATATTTTTATAATTATAATTATATATGAATGAACACTTTTTAGTAATGTTTTTGTAATTAATAATACAAATATAATAATATTATAGAAACGATAATATGCAAATAAATATTGACAGGTTTTTTTTGATCATAATATAAATACATAGTTTAAAGTTTTTTTATAATTATAATTATATATGAATGAACACTTTTTAATAATGTTTTTGTTATGAATAATACATATATAATAATATTATAGGAAGGATAATATACAAATAAATATATATAAATGTTTTTGATCATAATATAAATACATATTTTATAATATTTTTATAATAATAATTATATATGAATGAACACTTTTTAATAATGTTTTTGTAATTAATAATACATATATAATAATATTATAGAAAGGATAATATGCAAATAAATATTCACAGGTTTTTTTTATCATAATATAAATACATATTTTAAAGTTTTTTATATTAATAATTATATATGAATGAACACTTTTTATTAATGTTTTTGTAATTAATAATACAAATATAATAATATTATAGAAACGATAATATGAAAATAAATATTGACAGGTTTTTTTGATCATAATATAAATACATAGTTTAAAGTTTTTTTATAATTATAATTATATATGAATGAACACTTTTTAATAATGTTTTTGTTATGAATAATACATATATAATAATATTATAGGAAGGATAATATACAAATAAATATATATAAATGTTTTTGATCATAATATAAATACATATTTTATAATATTTTTATAATTATAATTATATATGAATGAGCACTTTTTAATAATGTTTTTAATAATAATAATACATATATATTAATATTATAGTAAGGATAATATGCAATTAAATATTGACAGGTTTTTTTTATCATAATATAAATACATATTTTAAAATTTTTATATAAAAATAATTATATATGAATGAACACTTTTTAATGATGTTTTTGTAATTAATAATACATATATAATAATATTATAAGAAGGATAATATGCAAATAAATATTCACAGGTTTTTTTTATCATAATATAAATACATATTTTAAAGTTTTTTATAATAATAATTATATATGAATGAACACTTTTTAGTAATGTTTTTGTAATTAATAATACAAATATAATAATATTATAGAAACGATAATATGAAAATAAATATTGACAGGTTTTTTGATCATAATATAAATACATAGTTTAAAGTTTTTTTATAATTATAATTATATATGAATGAACACTTTTTAATAATGTTTTTGTTATGAATAATACATATATAATAATATTATAGGAAGGATAATATACAAATAAATATATATAAATGTTTTTGATCATAATATAAATACATATTTTATAATATTTTTATAATTATAATTATATATGAATGAACACTTTTTAATAATGTTTTTAATAATAATAATACATATATATTAATATTATAGTAAGGATAATATGCAATTAAATATTGACAGGTTTTTTTATCATAATATAAATACATATTTTAAAATTTTTATATAAAAATAATTATATATGAATGAACACTTTTTAATGATGTTTTTGTTATTAATAATACATATATAATAATATTATAGGAAGGATAATATACAAATAAATATATATAAATGTTTTTGATCATAATATAAATACATATTTTATAATATTTTTATAATAATAATTATATATGAATGAACACTTTTGAATAATGTTTTTGTTATTAATAATACATATATAATAATATTATAGGAAGGATAATATACAAATAAATATATATAAATGTTTTTGATCATAATATAAATACATATTTTATAATATTTTTATAATTATAATTATATATGAATGAACACTTTTTAATAATGTTTTTAATAATAATAATACATATATATTAATATTATAGTAAGGATAATATGCAATTAAATATTGACAGGTTTTTTTGATCATAATATAAATACATAGTTTTAAGTTTTTTTATAATTATAATTATATATGAATGAACACTTTTTAATAATGTTTTTGTTATGAATAATACATATATAATAATATTATAGGAAGGATAATATACAAATAAATATATATAAATGTTTTTGATCATAATATAAATACATATTTTATAATATTTTTATAATTATAATTATATATGAATGAACACTTTTTAATAATGTTTTTAATAATAATAATACATATATATTAATATTATAGTAAGGATAATATGCAATTAAATATTGACAGGTTTTTTTATCATAATATAAATACATATTTTAAAATTTTTATATAAAAATAATTATATATGAATGAACACTTTTTAATGATGTTTTTGTTATTAATAATACATATATAATAATATTATAGGAAGGATAATATACAAATAAATATATATAAATGTTTTTGATCATAATATAAATACATATTTTATAATATTTTTATAATAATAATTATATATGAATGTACACTTTTGAATAATGTTTTTGTTATTAATAATACATAGATAATAATATTATAGGAACGATAATATGCAAATAAATATTCACAGGTTTTTTTATCATAATATAAATACATCGTTTAAAGTTTTTTTATAATAATAATTATATATGAATGAACACTTTTTAGTAATGTTTTTGTAATTAATAATACAAATATGATAATATTATAGAAACGATAATATGAAAATAAATATTGACAGGTTTTTTTGATCATAATATAAATACATAGTTTAAAGTTTTTTTATAATTATAATTATATATGAATGAACACTTTTTAATAATGTTTTTGTTATGAATAATACATATATAATAATATTATAGGAAGGATAATATACAAATAAATATATTTAAATGTTTTTGATCATAATATAAATACATATTTTATAATATTTTTATAATTATAATTATATATGAATGAACACTTTTTAATAATGTTTTTAATAATAATAATACATATATATTAATATTATAGTAAGGATAATATACAAATAAATATATATAAATGTTTTTGATCATAATATAAATACATATTTTATAATATTTTTATAATAATAATTATATATGAATGAACACTTTTTAATAATGTTTTTGTTATTAATAATACATATATAATAATATTATAGGAAGGATAATATACAAATAAATATATATAAATGTTTTTGATCATAATATAAATACATATCTTATAATATTTTTATAATTTTAATTATATATGAATGAACACTTTTTAATAATGTTTTTAATAATAATAATAAATATATATTAATATTATAGTAAGGATAATATGCAATTAAATATTGACAGGTTTTTTTATCATAATATAAATACATATTTTAAAATTTTTATATAAAAATAATTATATATGAATAAACACTTTTTAATGATGTTTTTGTTATTAATAATACATATATAATAATATTATAGGAAGGATAATATACAAATAAATATATATAAATGTTTTTAATCATAATATAAATACATTTTTTATAATATTTTTATAATAATAATTATATATGAATGAACACTTTTGAATAATGTTTTTGTTATTAATAATACATATATAATAATATTATAGGAAGGATAATATACAAATAAATATATATAAATGTTTTTGATCATAATATAAATACATATTTTATAATATTTTTATAATTATAATTATATATGAATGAACACTTTTTAATAATGTTTTTAATAATAATAATACATATATATTAATATTATAGTAAGGATAATATGCAATTAAATATTGACAGGTTTTTTTGATCATAATATAAATACATAGTTTTAAGTTTTTTTATAATTATAATTATATATGAATGAACACTTTTTAATAATGTTTTTGTTATGAATAATACATATATAATAATATTATAGGAAGGATAATATACAAATAAATATATATAAATGTTTTGATCATAATATAAATACATATTTTATAATATTTTTATAATTATAATTATATATGAATGAACACTTTTTAATAATGTTTTTAATAATAATAATACATATATATTAATATTATAGTAAGGATAATATGCAATTAAATATTGACAGGTTTTTTTATCATAATATAAATACATATTTTAAAATTTTTATATAAAAATAATTATATATGAATGAACACTTTTTAATGATGTTTTTGTTATTAATAATACATATATAATAATATTATAGGAAGGATAATATACAAATAAATATATATAAATGTTTTTGATCATAATATAAATACATATTTTATAATATTTTTATAATAATAATTATATATGAATGAACACTTTTGAATAATGTTTTTGTTATTAATAATACATAGATAATAATATTATAGGAACGATAATATGCAAATAAATATTCACAGGTTATTTTATCATAATATAAATACATAGTTTAAAGTTTTTTTATAATAATAATTATATATGAATGAACACTTTTTAGTAATGTTTTTGTAATTAATAATACAAATATAATAATATTATAGAAACGATAATATGAAAATAAATATTGACAGGTTTTTTTGATCATAATATAAATACATAGTTTAAAGTTTTTTTATAATTATAATTATATATGAATGAACACTTTTTAATAATGTTTTTGTTATGAATAATACATATATAATAATATTATAGGAAGGATAATATACAAATAAATATATTTAAATGTTTTTGATCATAATATAAATACATATTTTATAATATTTTTATAATTATAATTATATATGAATGAACACTTTTTAATAATGTTTTTAATAATAATAATACATATATATTAATATTATAGTAAGGATAATATGCAATTAAATATTGACAGGTTTTTTTTATCATAATATAAATACATATTTTAAAATTTTTATATAAAAATAATTATATATGAATGAACACTTTTTAATGATGTTTTTGTTATTAATAATACATATATAATAATATTATAGGAAGGATAATATACAAATAAATATATATAAATGTTTTTGATCATAATATAAATACATATTTTATAATATTTTTATAATAATAATTATATATGATTGAACACTTTTGAATAATGTTTTTGTTATTAATAATACATATATAATTATATTATAGGAAGGATAATATACAAATAAATATATATAAATGTTTTTGATCATAATATAAATACATATTTTATAATATTTTTATAATAATAATTATATATGAATGAACACTTTTTAATAATGTTTTTGTTATTAATAATACATATATAATAATATTATAGGAAGGATAATATACAAATAAATATATATAAATGTTTTTGATCATAATATAAATACATATCTTATAATATTTTTATAATTATAATTATATATGAATGAACACTTTTTAATAATGTTTTTAATAATAATAATAAATATATATTAATATTATAGTAAGGATGATATGCAATTAAATATTGACAGGTTTTTTTATCATAATATAAATACATATTTTAAAATTTTTATATAAAAATAATTATATATGAATAAACACTTTTTAATGATGTTTTTGTTATTAATAATACATATATAATAATATTATAGGAAGGATAATATACAAATAAATATATATAAATGTTTTTGATCATAATATAAATACATATTTTATAATATTTTTATAATAATAATTATATATGAATGAACACTTTTGAATAATGTTTTTGTTATTAATAATACATATATAATTATATTATAGGAAGGATAATATACAAATAAATATATATAAATGTTTTTGATCATAATATAAATACATATTTTATAATATTTTTATAATAATAATTATATATGAATGAACACTTTTGAATAATGTTTTTGTTATTAATAATACATATATAATTATATTATAGGAAGGATAATATACAAATAAATATATATAAATGTTTTTGATCATAATATAAATACATATTTTATAATATTTTTATAATAATAATTATATATGAATGAACACTTTTTAATAAAGTTTTTGTTATTAATAATACATATATATTAATATTATAGTAAGGATAATACGCAATTAAATATTGACAGGTTTTTTTATCATAATATGAATACATATTTTAAAATTTTTATATAAAAATAATTATTTATGAATGAACACTTTTTAGTAATGTTTTTGTAATTAATAATACAAATATAATAATATTATAGAAACGATAATATGCAAATAAATATTGACAGGTTTTTTTTGATCATAATATAAATACATAGTTTAAAGTTTTTTTATAATTATAATTATATATGAATGAACACTTTTTAATAATGTTTTTGTTATGAATAATACATATATAATAATATTATAGGAAGGATAATATACAAATAAATATATATAAATGTTTTTGATCATAATATAAATACATATTTTATAATATTTTTATAATAATAATTATATATGAATGAACACTTTTTAATAATGTTTTTGTAATTAATAATACATATATAATAATATTATAGAAAGGATAATATGCAAATAAATATTCACAGGTTTTTTTTATCATAATATAAATACATATTTTAAAGTTTTTTATATTAATAATTATATATGAATGAACACTTTTTATTAATGTTTTTGTAATTAATAATACAAATATAATAATATTATAGAAACGATAATATGAAAATAAATATTGACAGGTTTTTTTGATCATAATATAAATACATAGTTTAAAGTTTTTTTATAATTATAATTATATATGAATGAACACTTTTTAATAATGTTTTTGTTATGAATAATACATATATAATAATATTATAGGAAGGATAATATACAAATAAATATATATAAATGTTTTTGATCATAATATAAATACATATTTTATAATATTTTTATAATTATAATTATATATGAATGAGCACTTTTTAATAATGTTTTTAATAATAATAATACATATATATTAATATTATAGTAAGGATAATATGCAATTAAATATTGACAGGTTTTTTTTATCATAATATAAATACATATTTTAAAATTTTTATATAAAAATAATTATATATGAATGAACACTTTTTAATGATGTTTTTGTAATTAATAATACATATATAATAATATTATAAGAAGGATAATATGCAAATAAATATTCACAGGTTTTTTTTATCATAATATAAATACATATTTTAAAGTTTTTTATAATAATAATTATATATGAATGAACACTTTTTAGTAATGTTTTTGTAATTAATAATACAAATATAATAATATTATAGAAACGATAATATGAAAATAAATATTGACAGGTTTTTTGATCATAATATAAATACATAGTTTAAAGTTTTTTTATAATTATAATTATATATGAATGAACACTTTTTAATAATGTTTTTGTTATGAATAATACATATATAATAATATTATAGGAAGGATAATATACAAATAAATATATATAAATGTTTTTGATCATAATATAAATACATATTTTATAATATTTTTATAATTATAATTATATATGAATGAACACTTTTTAATAATGTTTTTAATAATAATAATACATATATATTAATATTATAGTAAGGATAATATGCAATTAAATATTGACAGGTTTTTTTATCATAATATAAATACATATTTTAAAATTTTTATATAAAAATAATTATATATGAATGAACACTTTTTAATGATGTTTTTGTTATTAATAATACATATATAATAATATTATAGGAAGGATAATATACAAATAAATATATATAAATGTTTTTGATCATAATATAAATACATATTTTATAATATTTTTATAATAATAATTATATATGAATGAACACTTTTGAATAATGTTTTTGTTATTAATAATACATATATAATAATATTATAGGAAGGATAATATACAAATAAATATATATAAATGTTTTTGATCATAATATAAATACATATTTTATAATATTTTTATAATTATAATTATATATGAATGAACACTTTTTAATAATGTTTTTAATAATAATAATACATATATATTAATATTATAGTAAGGATAATATGCAATTAAATATTGACAGGTTTTTTTGATCATAATATAAATACATAGTTTTAAGTTTTTTTATAATTATAATTATATATGAATGAACACTTTTTAATAATGTTTTTGTTATGAATAATACATATATAATAATATTATAGGAAGGATAATATACAAATAAATATATATAAATGTTTTTGATCATAATATAAATACATATTTTATAATATTTTTATAATTATAATTATATATGAATGAACACTTTTTAATAATGTTTTTAATAATAATAATACATATATATTAATATTATAGTAAGGATAATATGCAATTAAATATTGACAGGTTTTTTTATCATAATATAAATACATATTTTAAAATTTTTATATAAAAATAATTATATATGAATGAACACTTTTTAATGATGTTTTTGTTATTAATAATACATATATAATAATATTATAGGAAGGATAATATACAAATAAATATATATAAATGTTTTTGATCATAATATAAATACATATTTTATAATATTTTTATAATAATAATTATATATGAATGTACACTTTTGAATAATGTTTTTGTTATTAATAATACATAGATAATAATATTATAGGAACGATAATATGCAAATAAATATTCACAGGTTTTTTTATCATAATATAAATACATCGTTTAAAGTTTTTTTATAATAATAATTATATATGAATGAACACTTTTTAGTAATGTTTTTGTAATTAATAATACAAATATAATAATATTATAGAAACGATAATATGAAAATAAATATTGACAGGTTTTTTTGATCATAATATAAATACATAGTTTAAAGTTTTTTTATAATTATAATTATATATGAATGAACACTTTTTAATAATGTTTTTGTTATGAATAATACATATATAATAATATTATAGGAAGGATAATATACAAATAAATATATTTAAATGTTTTTGATCATAATATAAATACATATTTTATAATATTTTTATAATTATAATTATATATGAATGAACACTTTTTAATAATGTTTTTAATAATAATAATACATATATATTAATATTATAGTAAGGATAATATACAAATAAATATATATAAATGTTTTTGATCATAATATAAATACATATTTTATAATATTTTTATAATAATAATTATATATGAATGAACACTTTTTAATAATGTTTTTGTTATTAATAATACATATATAATAATATTATAGGAAGGATAATATACAAATAAATATATATAAATGTTTTTGATCATAATATAAATACATATCTTATAATATTTTTATAATTTTAATTATATATGAATGAACACTTTTTAATAATGTTTTTAATAATAATAATAAATATATATTAATATTATAGTAAGGATAATATGCAATTAAATATTGACAGGTTTTTTTATCATAATATAAATACATATTTTAAAATTTTTATATAAAAATAATTATATATGAATAAACACTTTTTAATGATGTTTTTGTTATTAATAATACATATATAATAATATTATAGGAAGGATAATATACAAATAAATATATATAAATGTTTTTAATCATAATATAAATACATTTTTTATAATATTTTTATAATAATAATTATATATGAATGAACACTTTTGAATAATGTTTTTGTTATTAATAATACATAGATAATAATATTATAGGAACGATAATATGCAAATAAATATTCACAGGTTATTTTATCATAATATAAATACATAGTTTAAAGTTTTTTTATAATAATAATTATATATGAATGAACACTTTTTAGTAATGTTTTTGTAATTAATAATACAAATATAATAATATTATAGAAACGATAATATGAAAATAAATATTGACAGGTTTTTTTGATCATAATATAAATACATAGTTTAAAGTTTTTTTATAATTATAATTATATATGAATGAACACTTTTTAATAATGTTTTTGTTATGAATAATACATATATAATAATATTATAGGAAGGATAATATACAAATAAATATATTTAAATGTTTTTGATCATAATATAAATACATATTTTATAATATTTTTATAATTATAATTATATATGAATGAACACTTTTTAATAATGTTTTTAATAATAATAATACATATATATTAATATTATAGTAAGGATAATATGCAATTAAATATTGACAGGTTTTTTTTATCATAATATAAATACATATTTTAAAATTTTTATATAAAAATAATTATATATGAATGAACACTTTTTAATGATGTTTTTGTTATTAATAATACATATATAATAATATTATAGGAAGGATAATATACAAATAAATATATATAAATGTTTTTGATCATAATATAAATACATATTTTATAATATTTTTATAATAATAATTATATATGATTGAACACTTTTGAATAATGTTTTTGTTATTAATAATACATATATAATTATATTATAGGAAGGATAATATACAAATAAATATATATAAATGTTTTTGATCATAATATAAATACATATTTTATAATATTTTTATAATAATAATTATATATGAATGAACACTTTTTAATAATGTTTTTGTTATTAATAATACATATATAATAATATTATAGGAAGGATAATATACAAATAAATATATATAAATGTTTTTGATCATAATATAAATACATATCTTATAATATTTTTATAATTATAATTATATATGAATGAACACTTTTTAATAATGTTTTTAATAATAATAATAAATATATATTAATATTATAGTAAGGATGATATGCAATTAAATATTGACAGGTTTTTTTATCATAATATAAATACATATTTTAAAATTTTTATATAAAAATAATTATATATGAATAAACACTTTTTAATGATGTTTTTGTTATTAATAATACATATATAATAATATTATAGGAAGGATAATATACAAATAAATATATATAAATGTTTTTGATCATAATATAAATACATATTTTATAATATTTTTATAATAATAATTATATATGAATGAACACTTTTGAATAATGTTTTTGTTATTAATAATACATATATAATTATATTATAGGAAGGATAATATACAAATAAATATATATAAATGTTTTTGATCATAATATAAATACATATTTTATAATATTTTTATAATAATAATTATATATGAATGAACACTTTTGAATAATGTTTTTGTTATTAATAATACATATATAATTATATTATAGGAAGGATAATATACAAATAAATATATATAAATGTTTTTGATCATAATATAAATACATATTTTATAATATTTTTATAATAATAATTATATATGAATGAACACTTTTTAATAAAGTTTTTGTTATTAATAATACATATATATTAATATTATAGTAAGGATAATACGCAATTAAATATTGACAGGTTTTTTTATCATAATATGAATACATATTTTAAAATTTTTATATAAAAATAATTATTTATGAATGAACACTTTTTAGTAATTTTTTTGTAATTAATAATACAAATATAATAATATTATAAAAACGATAATATGAAAATTAATATTGACAGGTTTTTTTGATCATAATATAAATACATAGTTTAAAGTTTTTTTTATAATTATAATTATATATGAATGAACACTTTTTAATAATGTTTTTGTTATGAATAATACATATATAATAATATTATAGGAAGGATAATATACAAATAAATATATTTAAATGTTTTTGATCATAATATAAATACATATTTTATAATATTTTTATAATTATAATTATATATGAATGAACACTTTTTAATAATGTTTTTAATAATAATAATACATATATATTAATATTATAGTAAGGATAATATGCAATTAAATATTGACAGGTTTTTTTTATCATAATATAAATACATATTTTAAAATTTTTATATAAAAATAATTATATATGAATGAACACTTTTTAATGATGTTTTTGTTATTAATAATACATATATAATAATATTATAGGAAGGATAATATACAAATAAATATATATAAATGTTTTTGATCATAATATAAATACATATTTTATAATATTTTTATAATAATAATTATATATGAATGAACACTTTTGAATAATGTTTTTGTTATTAATAATACATATATAATTATATTATAGGAAGGATAATATACAAATAAATATATATAAATGTTTTTGATCATAATATAAATACATATTTTATAATATTTGTATAATAATAATTATATATGAATGAACACTTTTTAATAATGTTTTTGTTATTAATAATACATATATAATAATATTATAGGAAGGATAATATACAAATAAATATATATAAATGTTTTTGATCATAATATAAATACATATCTTATAATATTTTTATAATTATAATTATATATGAATGAACACTTTTTAATAATGTTTTTAATAATAATAATACATATATATTAATATTATAGTAAGGATATTATGCAATTAAATATTGACAGGTTTTTTTATCATAATATAAATACATATTTTAAAATTTTTATATAAAAATAATTATATATGAATGAACACTTTTTAATGAAGTTTTTGTTATTAATAATACATATATAATAATATTATAGGAAGGATAATATACAAATAAATATATATAAATGTTTTTGATCATAATATAAATACATATTTTATAATATTTTTATAATAATAATTATATATGAATGAACACTTTTGAATAATGTTTTTGTTATTAATAATACATATATAAATATATTATAGGAAGGATAATATACAAATAAATATATATAAATGTTTTTGATCATAATATAAATACATATTTTATAATATTTTTATAATAATAATTATATATGAATGAACACTTTTGAATAATGTTTTTGTTATTAATAATACATATATAATTATATTATAGGAAGGATAATATACAAATAAATATATATAAATGTTTTTGATCATAATATAAATACATATTTTATAATATTTTTATAATAATAATTATATATGAATGAACACTTTTTAATAATGTTTTTGTTATTAATAATACATATATATTAATATTATAGTAAGGATAATACGCAATTGAATATTGACAGGTTTTTTAATCATAATATGAATACATATTTTAAAATTTTTATATAAAAATAATTATTTATGAATGAACACTTTTTAGTAATGTTTTTGTAATTAATAATACAAATATAATAATATTATAGAAACGATAATATGAAAATAAATATTGACAGGTTTTTTTGATCATAATATAAATACATAGTTTAAAGTTTTTTTATAATTATAATTATATATGAATGAACACTTTTTAATAATGTTTTTGTTATGAATAATACATATATAATAATATTATAGGAAGGATAATATACAAATAAATATATATAAATGTTTTTGATCATAATATAAATACATATTTTATAATATTTTTATAATTATAATTATATATGAATGAACACTTTTTAATAATGTTTTTAATAATAATAATACATATATATTAATATTATAGTAAGAATAATATGCAATTAAATATTGACAGGTTTTTTTTATCATAATATGAATACATATTTTAAAATTTTTATATAAAAATAATTATATATGAATGAACACTTTTTAATGATGTTTTTGTAATTAATAATACATATATAATAATATTATAAGAAGGATAATATGCAAATAAATATTCACAGGTTTTTTTTATCATAATATAAATACATATTTTTAAGGTTTTTATAATAATAATTATATATGAATGAACACTTTTTAGTAATGTTTTTGTAATTAATAATACAAATATAATAATATTATAGAAACGATAATATGAAAATAAATATTGACAGGTTTTTTTGATCATAATATAAATACATAGTTTAAAGTTTTTTTATAATTATAATTATATATGAATGAACACTTTTTAATAATGTTTTTGTTATGAATAATACATAATATATAATAATATTATAGGAAGTATAATATACAAATAAATATATATAAATGTTTTTGATCATAATATAAATACATATTTTATAATATTTTTATAATTAGAATTATATATGAATGAACACTTTTGAATAATGTTTTTGTTATTAATAATACATATATAATAATATTATAGGAAGGATAATATACAAATAAATATATATAAATGTTTTTGATCATAATATAAATACATATTTTATAATATTTTTATAATAATAATTATATATGAATGAACACTTTTTAATAATGTTTTTGTTATTAATAATACATATATAATAATATTATAGGAAGGATAATATGCAAATAAATATTCACAGGTTTTTTTATCATAATATAAATACATATTTTAAAATTTTTATATAAAAATAATTATATATGAATGAACACTTTTTAATGATGTTTTTGTTATTAATAATACATATATAATAATATTATAGGAAGGATAATATACAAATAAATATATATAAATGTTTTTGATCATTATATAAATACATATTTTATAATATTTTTATAATAATAATTATATATGATTGAACACTTTTGAATAATGTTTTTGTTATTAATAATACATATATAATTATATTATAGGAAGGATAATATACAAATAAATATATATAAATGTTTTTGATCATAATATAAATACATATTTTATAATATTTTTATAATAATAATTATATATGAATGAACACTTTTTAATAATGTTTTTGTTATTAATAATACATATATAATAATATTATAGGAAGGATAATATACAAATAAATATATATAAATGTTTTTGATCATAATATAAATACATATCTTATAATATTTTTATAATTATAATTATATATGAATGAACACTTTTTAATAATGTTTTTAATAATAATAATAAATATATATTAATATTATAGTAAGGATGATATGCAATTAAATATTGACAGGTTTTTTTATCATAATATAAATACATATTTTAAAATTTTTATATAAAAATAATTATATATGAATAAACACTTTTTAATGATGTTTTTGTTATTAATAATACATATATAATAATATTATAGGAAGGATAATATACAAATAAATATATATAAATGTTTTTGATCATAATATAAATACATATTTTATAATATTTTTATAATAATAATTATATATGAATGAACACTTTTGAATAATGTTTTTGTTATTAATAATACATATATAATTATATTATAGGAAGGATAATATACAAATAAATATATATAAATGTTTTTGATCATAATATAAATACATATTTTATAATATTTTTATAATAATAATTATATATGAATGAACACTTTTGAATAATGTTTTTGTTATTAATAATACATATATAATTATATTATAGGAAGGATAATATACAAATAAATATATATAAATGTTTTTGATCATAATATAAATACATATTTTATAATATTTTTATAATAATAATTATATATGAATAAACACTTTTTAATAAAGTTTTTGTTATTAATAATACATATATATTAATATTATAGTAAGGATAATACGCAATTAAATATTGACAGGTTTTTTTATCATAATATGAATACATATTTTAAAATTTTTATATAAAAATAATTATTTATGAATGAACACTTTTTAGTAATGTTTTTGTAATTAATAATACAAATATAATAATATTATAAAAACGATAATATGAAAATAAATATTGACAGGTTTTTTTGATCATAATATAAATACATAGTTTAAAGTTTTTTTATAATAATAATTATATATGAATGAACACTTTTTAGTAATGTTTTTGTAATTAATAATACAAATATAATAATATTATAGAAACGATAATATGAAAATAAATATTGACAGGTTTTTTTGATCATAATATAAATACATAGTTTAAAGTTTTTTTTATAATTATAATTATATATGAATGAACACTTTTTAATAATGTTTTTGTTATGAATAATACATATATAATAATATTATAGGAAGGATAATATACAAATAAATATATTTAAATGTTTTTGATCATAATATAAATACATATTTTATAATATTTTTATAATTATAATTATATATGAATGAACACTTTTTAATAATGTTTTTAATAATAATAATACATATATATTAATATTATAGTAAGGATAATATGCAATTAAATATTGACAGGTTTTTTTTATCATAATATAAATACATATTTTAAAATTTTTATATAAAAATAATTATATATGAATGAACACTTTTTAATGATGTTTTTGTTATTAATAATACATATATAATAATATTATAGGAAGGATAATATACAAATAAATATATATAAATGTTTTTGATCATAATATAAATACATATTTTATAATATTTTTATAATAATAATTATATATGAATGAACACTTTTGAATAATGTTTTTGTTATTAATAATACATATATAATTATATTATAGGAAGGATAATATACAAATAAATATATATAAATGTTTTTGATCATAATATAAATACATATTTTATAATATTTGTATAATAATAATTATATATGAATGAACACTTTTTAATAATGTTTTTGTTATTAATAATACATATATAATAATATTATAGGAAGGATAATATACAAATAAATATATATAAATGTTTTTGATCATAATATAAATACATATCTTATAATATTTTTATAATTATAATTATATATGAATGAACACTTTTTAATAATGTTTTTAATAATAATAATACATATATATTAATATTATAGTAAGGATAATATGCAATTAAATATTGACAGGTTTTTTTATCATAATATAAATACATATTTAAAAATTTTTATATAAAAATAATTATATATGAATGAACACTTTTTAATGAAGTTTTTGTTATTAATAATACATATATAATAATATTATAGGAAGGATAATATACAAATAAATATATATAAATGTTTTTGATCATAATATAAATACATATTTTATAATATTTTTATAATAATACTTATATATGAATGAACACTTTTGAATAATGTTTTTGTTATTAATAATACATATATAAATATATTATAGGAAGGATAATATACAAATAAATATATATAAATGTTTTTGATCATAATATAAATACATATTTTATAATATTTTTATAATAATAATTATATATGAATGAACACTTTTGAATAATGTTTTTGTTATTAATAATACATATATAATTATATTATAGGAAGGATAATATACAAATAAATATATATAAATGTTTTTGATCATAATATAAATACATATTTTATAATATTTTTATAATAATAATTATATATGAATGAACACTTTTTAATAATGTTTTTGTTATTAATAATACATATATATTAATATTATAGTAAGGATAATACGCAATTGAATATTGACAGGTTTTTTTATCAAAATATGAATACATATTTTAAAATTTTTATATAAAAATAATTATTTATGAATGAACACTTTTTAGTAATGTTTTTGTAATTAATAATACAAATATAATAATATTATAGAAACGATAATATGAAAATAAATATTGACAGGTTTTTTTGATCATAATATAAATACATAGTTTAAAGTTTTTTTATAATTATAATTATATATGAATGAACACTTTTTAATAATGTTTTTGTTATGAATAATACATATATAATAATATTATAGGAAGGATAATATACAAATAAATATATATAAATGTTTTTGATCATAATATAAATACATATTTTATAATATTTTTATAATTATAATTATATATGAATGAACACTTTTTAATAATGTTTTTAATAATAATAATACATATATATTAATATTATAGTAAGAATAATATGCAATTAAATATTGACAGGTTTTTTTTATCATAATATGAATACATATTTTAAAATTTTTATATAAAAATAATTATATATGAATGAACACTTTTTAATGATGTTTTTGTAATTAATAATACATATATAATAATATTATAAGAAGGATAATATGCAAATAAATATTCACAGGTTTTTTTTATCATAATATAAATACATATTTTTAAGGTTTTTATAATAATAATTATATATGAATGAACACTTTTTAGTAATGTTTTTGTAATTAATAATACAAATATAATAATATTATAGAAACGATAATATGAAAATAAATATTGACAGGTTTTTTTGATCATAATATAAATACATAGTTTAAAGTTTTTTTATAATTATAATTATATATGAATGAACACTTTTTAATAATGTTTTTGTTATGAATAATACATATATAATAATATTATAGGAAGTATAATATACAAATAAATATATATAAATGTTTTTGATCATAATATAAATACATATTTTATAATATTTTTATAATTAGAATTATATATGAATGAACACTTTTGAATAATGTTTTTGTTATTAATAATACATATATAATAATATTATAGTAAGGATAATATGCAATTAAATATTGACAGGTTTTTTTTATCATAATATATATACATATTTTAAAATTTTTATATAAAAATAATTATATATGAATGAACACTTTTTAATGATGTTTTTGTTATTAATAATACATATATAATAATATTATAGGAAGGATATTATACAAATAAATATATATAAATGTTTTTGATCATAATATAAATACATATTTTATAATATTTTTATAATAATAATTATATATGAATGAACACTTTTGAATAATGTTTTTGTTATTAATAATACATATATAATAATATTATAGGAAGGATAATATACAAATAAATATATATAAATGTTTTTGATCATAATATAAATACATATTTTATAATATTTTTATAATAATAATTATATATGAATGAACACTTTTTAATAATGTTTTTGTTATTAATAATACATATATAATAATATTATAGGAAGGATAATATGCAAATAAATATTCACAGGTTTTTTTATCATAATATAAATACATATTTTAAAGTTTTTTATAATAATAATAATATATGAATGAACACTTTTTAATAATGTTTTTGTTATTAATAATACATATATAATAATATTATAGTAAGGATAATATGCAATTAAATATTGACAGGTTTTTTTTTATCATAATATATATACATATTTTAAAATTTTTATATAAAAATAATTATATATGAATGAACACTTTTTAATAATGTTTTTTTAATAATAATACATATATATTAATATTATAGTAAGGATAATATGCAATTAAATATTGACAGGTTTTTTTTATCATAATATAAATACATATTTTAAAATTTTTATATAAAAATAATTATATATGAATGAAAACTTTTTAATGATGTTTTTGTTATTAATAATACATATATAATAATATTATAGGAAGGATAATATACAAATAAATATATATAAATGTTTTTGATCATAATATAAATACATATTTTATAATATTTTTATAATAATAATTATATATGAATGAACACTTTTGAATAATGTTTTTGTTATTAATAATACATATATAATTATATTATAGGAAGGATAATATACAAATAAATATATATAAATGTTTTTGATCATAATATAAATACATATTTTATAATATTTTTATAATAATAATTATATATGAATGAACACTTTTTAATAATGTTTTTGTTATTAATAATACATATATAATAATATTATAGGAAGGATAATATACAAATAAATATATATACCGTCAAGCGGGGTAATTCTGACCCCCCAGGGGTAACATTGACCCCGGGGTCAATTATTTGTATTATATGCTTTTTTAAATAGTAGGTTATAAATAAATTGAAAATAAAAAATATGATAAATTACAGTAGTTTGGCAGCAATTTAAAAACAATTAATATTTAGCAGAAATTAGTTTTATAACAATAAAAAAATATTATAATACAATCATCTACAAATCAGCTGTATAATTTCATAACAAAAAACTTTTTCAGCCCAGCAAAAACTGTTGGTTCTGGCACTGTCAGGATTTTATATGGTAAAATATATATGTTTTTAGGAATATCTGAGCACTTATTACAAGTAAATAAAGAAAATTTAATAAATTAATTATTATTTTTTAAGGCCTTGTAACATTGACCCCTGAATTTTTTTGCCTTCGGATAACTTTGACCCCTCGTTATAATTCCAAGTTACTAATTACACATCATTTTTATTGATTCTGGTATATTTAATTTAACTGATATATGTAAATAATGTGATAGACCTACTAAAAATATTGATTTATAATTGTTTTATTTTTATCTATGAAGTTGAGGTAAAAGCAATCTATGGAAAGCGAGGAAAACAACACTTTAACCAGGTCTTTGCCTGTTAAGTTAAAAATTAACAGTTTGTTGAAGTAATGTGACTTAATTCTGTTGACACTAACTATGGGGAAAATTTACATCTAAAAGAAAATTATGTGTTTTCTATTCTGCCCCATCTGTAGATCTGATTAGTTGCCGGGAACTCTGGAATCTGATGGGCGCAACATTTTCTATAACTTTTTGGAAGGGTTTGAGTAAAGGAAATTTAATGATTTTAGTCTTTAATAACTTGTAGTTTTGATGTTTTTCCTTGGTGTTACATCCTAATAATGTGATTTTGAGAAAAAAAAATGCTAATTGGATCCATTCCGTCATTATAGCCTAGGTGTGTTCATAACAAAAATTGTTATGTTCACTCCTTGATGTTGTTACCACTCTATTGTTCTTAAGTAACATTGACCCCTTTTACAGGGGTCAACGTTTCATTGTACACTAGTAACATTGACCCCAGTGCTTTATTATGTATAATTTTAATATGATAAATGTAGGGGGTCAATGTCACCCCAAGACACGGGGTAACATTGACCCCTTTTATTATTTTTTTTATGACTAACATATGACCATAAAAAACAAAATAATTACTGGAAGGTATTCACACAGTACCTGTATATCATTTAAAAAATATATTGTGAATATTAATCAATATAAACAAAAATTAATCAACAAAAACATCAAAAAAAGGGGTCAATCTAACCCCGGTTGACGGTAAATGTTTTTGATCATAATATAAATACATATTTTATAATATTTTTATAATTATAATTATATATGAATGAACACTTTTTAATAATGTTTTTAATAATAATAATAAATATATATTAATATTATGGTCAGGATAATATGCAATTAAATATTGACAGGTTTTTTTTTATTATAATATAAATACATATTTTAAAATTTTTATATAAAAATAATTATATATGAATGAACACTTTTTAATGATGTTTTTGTAATTAATAATACATATATAATAATATCATAGGAAGGATAATATGCAAATAAATATTCACAGGTTTTTTTAATCATAATATAAATACATATTTTAAAATTTTTTATAATAATAATTATATATGAATGAACACTTTTTAGTAATGTTTTTGTAATTAATAATACAAATATAATAATATTATAGAAACGATAATATGCAAATAAATATTGACAGGTTTTTTTATCATAATATAAATACATAGTTAAAAGTTTTTTTTATAATTATAATTATATATGAATGAACACTTTTTAATAATGTTTTTGTTATGAATAATACATATATAATAATATTATAGGAAGGATAATATACAAATAAATATGTATAAATGTTTTTGATCATAATATAAATACATATTTATAATATTTTTATAATAATAATTATATATGAAGGAACACTTTTTAATAATGTTTTTGTTATTAATAATACATATATAATAATATTATAGGAAGGATTTTATACAAATAAATATATATAAATGTTTTTGATCATAATATAAATACATATTTTATAATATTTTTATAATTATAATTAATATATGAATGAACACTTTTTAGTAATGTTTTTGTAATTAATAATACAAATATAATAATATTATAGAAACGATAATATGCAAATAAATATTGACAGGTTTTTTTGATCATAATATAAATACATAGTTTAAAGTTTTTTTATAATTTTAATTATATATGAATGAACACTTTTTAATAATGTTTTTGTTATGAATAATACATATATAATAATATTATAGGAAGGATAATATACAAATAAATATATATAAATGTTTTTGATCATAATGTAAATACATATTTTATAATATTTTTTTAATTATAATTATATATGAATGAACACTTTTTAATGATGTTTTTGTAATTAATAATACATATATAATAATATTATAGGAAGGATAATATGCAATTAAATATTGACAGGTTTTTTTATCATAATATAAATACATATTTTAAAGTTATTTATAATAATAATTATATATGAATGAACACTTTTTAGTAATGTTTTTGTAATTAATAATACAAATATAATAATATTATAGAAACAATAATATGCAAATAAATATTGACAGGTTTTTCTTATCATAATATAAATACATATTTTATAATTTTTATATAAAAATAATTATATATGAATGAACACTTTTTAATGATGTTTTTGTTAATAATAATACATATATAATAATATTATAGGAAGGATAATATACAAATAAATATATATAAATGTTTTTGATCATAATATAAATACATATTTTATAATATTTTTATAATAATAATTATATATGAATGAACACTTTTGAATAATGTTTTTGTTATTAATAATACATATATAATAATATTATAGGAAGGATTATATACAAATAAATATATATAAATGTTTTTGATCATAATATAAATACATATTTTATAATATTTTTATAATATTAATTATATATGAATGAACACTTTTTAATATTGTTTTTGTTATTAATAATACATATATAATAATATTATAGGAAGGATAATATGCAAATAAATATTCACAGGTTTTTTTATCATAATATAAATACATATTTTAAAGTTTTTTATAATAATTATTATCTATGAATAAACACTTTTTAGTAATGTTTTTGTAATTAATAATAGAAATATAATAATATTATAGAAACGATAATATGCAAATAAATATTGACAGGTTTTTTTGATCATAATATAAATACATAGTTTATAATTTTTATATAAAAATAATTATATATGAATGAACACTTTTTAATGATGTTTTTGTTATTAATAATACATATATAATAATATTATAGGAAGGATAATATACAAATAAATATATATAAATGTTTTTGATCATAATATAAATACATATTTTATAATATTTTTATAATTATAATTATATACGAATGAACACTTTTTAATAATGTTTTTAATAATAATAATACATATATATTAATATTATAGTAAGGATAATATGCAATTAAATATTGACAGGTTTTTTGTTATCATAATATAAATACATATTTTAAAATTTTTATATAAAAATAATTATATATGAATGAACACTTTTTAATAATGTTTTTGTAATTAATAATACATATATAATAATATTATAGGAAGGATAATATGCAAATAAATATTCACAGGTTTTTTTTATCATAATATAAATACATATTTTAAAGATTTTTATAATAATAATTATATATGAATGAACACTTTTTAGTAATGTTTTTGTAATTAATAATACATATATATTAATATTATAGTAAGGATAATATGCAATTAAATATTGACAGGTTTTTTTATCATAATATAAATACATATTTAAAAATTTTTATATAAAAATAATTATATATGAATGAACACTTTTTAATGATGTTTTTGTTATTAATAATACATATATAATAATATTATAGGAAGGATAATATACAAATAAATATATATAAATGTTTTTGATCATAATATAAATACATATTTTATAATATTTTTATAATTATAATTATATACGAATGAACACTTTTTAATAATGTTTTTAATAATAATAATACATATATATTAATATTATAGTAAGGATAATATGCAATTAAATATTGACAGGTTTTTTGTTATCATAATATAAATACATATTTTAAAATTTTTATATAAAAATAATTATATATGAATGAACACTTTTTAATAATGTTTTTGTAATTAATAATACATATATAATAATATTATAGGAAGGATTATATGCAAATAAATATTCACAGGTTTTTTTTATCATAATATAAATACATATTTTAAAGATTTTTATAATAATAATTATATATGAATGAACACTTTTTAGTAATGTTTTTGTAATTAATAATACATATATATTAATATTATAGTAAGGATAATATGCAATTAAATATTGACAGGTTTTTTTTATCATAATATAAATACATATTTTAAAATTTTTATATAAAAATAATTATATATGAATGAAAACTTTTTAATGATGTTTTTGTAATTAATAATACATATATAATAATATTATAGGAAGGATAATATGCAAATAAATATTCACAGGTTTTTTTTATCATAATATAAATACATATTTTAATGTTTTTTATAATAATAATTATATATGAATGAACACTTTTTAGTAATGTTTTTGTAATTAATAATACAAATATAATAATATTATAGAAACGATAATATGCAAATAAATATTGACAGGTTTTTTTGATCATAATATAAATACATAGTTTAAAGTTTTTTTATAATTATAATTATATATGAATGAACACTTTTTAATAATGTTTTTGTTATGAATAATACATATATAATAATATTATAGGAAGGATAATATACAAATAAATATATATAAATGTTTTTGATCATAATATAAATACATATTTTATAATATTTTTATAATTATAATTATAAATGAATAAACACTTTTTAATAATGTTTTTAATAATAATAATACATATATATTAATATTATAGTAAGGATAATATGCAATTAAATATTGACAGGTTTTTTTATCATAATATAAATACATATTTTATAATTTTTATATAAAAATAATTATATATGAATGAACACTTTTTAATGATGTTTTTGTTATTAATAATACATATATAATAATATTATAGGAAGGATAATATACAAATAAATATATATAAATGTTTTTGATCATAATATAAATACATATTTTATAATATTTTTATAATAATAATTATATATGAATGAACACTTTTGAATAATGTTTTTGTTATTAATAATACATATATAATAATATTATAGGAAGGATTATATACAAATAAATATATATAAATGTTTTTGATCATAATATAAATACATATTTTATAATATTTTTATAATAATAATTATATATGAATGAACACTTTTTAATAATGTTTTTGTTATTAATAATACATATATAATAATATTATAGGAAGGATAATATGCAAATAAATATTCACAGGTTTTTTTATCATAATATAAATACATAATTTAAAGTTTTTTATAATAATAATAATATATGAATGAACACTTTTTAGTAATGTTTTTGTAATTAATAATACAAATATAATAATATTATAGAAACGATAATATGCAAATAAATATTGACAGGTTTTTTTGATCATAATATAAATACATAGTATTATTAATGTAATTAATAATACAAATTAATTAAATAATTTGTATTATTAATTACAAAAACATTACTAAAAAGTGTTCATTCATATATTATTATTATTATAAAAAACTTTAAATTATGTATTTATATTATGATAAAAAAACCTGTGAATATTTATTTGCATATTATCCTTCCTATAATATTATTATATATGTATTATTAATAACAAAAACATTATTAAAAAGTGTTCATTCATATATAATTATTATTATAAAAATATTATAAAATATGTATTTATATTATGATCAAAAACATTTATATATATTTATTTGTATATAATCCTTCCTATAATATTATTATATATGTATTATTAATAACAAAAACATTATTCAAAAGTGTTCATTCATATATAATTATTATTATAAAAATATTATAAAATATGTATTTATATTATGATCAAAAACATTTATATATATTTATTTGTATATTATCCTTCCTATAATATTATTATATATGTATTATTAATAACAAAAACATCATTAAAAAGTGTTCATTCATATATAATTATTTTTATATAAAAATTATAAAATATGTATTTATATAATGATAAAAAAACCTGTCAATATTTAATTGCATATTATCCTTACTATAATATTAATATATATGTATTATTATTATTAAAAACATTATTAAAAAGTGTTCATTCATATATAATTATAATTATAAAAATATTATAAAATATGTATTTATATTATGATCAAAAACATTTATATATATTTATTTGTATATTATCCTTCCTATAATATTATTATATATGTATTATTCATAACAAAAACATTATTAAAAAGTGTTCATTCATATATAATTATAATTATAAAAAACCTTTAAACTATGTATTTATATTATGATCAAAAAAACCTGTCAATATTTATTTGCATATTATCGTTTCTATAATATTATTATATTTGTATTATTAATTACAAAAACATTACTAAAAAGTGTTCATTCATAGATAATTATTATTATAAAAAACTTTAAAATATGTATTTATATTATGATAAAAAAACCTGTGAATATTTATTTGCATATTATCCTTCCTATAATATTATTATATATGTATTATTAATAACAAAAACAATATTAAAAAGTGTTCATTCATATATAATTATTATTATAAAAATATTATAAAATATGTATTTATATTATGATCAAAAACATTTATATATATTTATTTGTATATAATCCTTCCTATAATATTATTATATATGTATTATTAATAACAAAAACATTATTCAAAAGTGTTCATTCATATATAATTATTATTATAAAAATATTATAAAATATGTATTTATATTATGATCAAAAACATTTATATATATTTATTTGTATATTATCCTTCCTATAATATTATTATATATGTATTATTATTAACAAAAACATCATTAAAAAGTGTTCATTCATATATAATTATTTTTATATAAAAATTATAAAATATGTATTTATATTATGATAAGAAAAACCTGTCAATATTTATTTGCATATTATTGTTTCTATAATATTATTATATTTGTATTATTAGTTACAAAAACATTACTAAAAAGTGTTCATTCATATATAATTATTATTATACAAAACTTTAAAATATGTATTTATATTATGATAAAAAAAACCTGTCAATATTTAATTGCATATTATCCTTCCTATAATATTATTATATATGTATTATTAATTACAAAAACATCATTAAAAAGTGTTCATTCATATATAATTATAATTAAAAAAATATTATAAAATATGTATTTACATTATGATCAAAAACATTTATATATATTTATTTGTATATTATCCTTCCTATAATATTATTATATATGTATTATTCATAACAAAAACATTATTAAAAAGTGTTCATTCATATATAATTAAAATTATAAAAAAACTTTAAACTATGTATTTATATTATGATCAAAAAAACCTGTCAATATTTATTTGCATATTATCGTTTCTATAATATTATTATATTTGTATTATTAATTACAAAAACATTACTAAAAAGTGTTCATTCATATATTAATTATAATTATAAAAATATTATAAAATATGTATTTATATTATGATCAAAAACATTTATATATATTTATTTGTATAAAATCCTTCCTTTAATATTATTATATATGTATTATTAATAACAAAAACATTATTAAAAAGTGTTCCTTCATATATAATTATTATTATAAAAATATTATAAAATATGTATTTATATTATGATCAAAAACATTTATACATATTTATTTGTATATTATCCTTCCTATAATATTATTATATATGTATTATTCATAACAAAAACATTATTAAAAAGTGTTCATTCATATATAATTATAATTAATGTAAGAGGAGGGTAGGTCTGGGTTTCCTTTTCCCTTCCCCACGAGCACAAGCCTAGCTGTTTTCCAGCAGAAGGGAAACTTCCCCTCGGCCAGACAGGCATTGTACGTGCTCAAAAGGATTTGTGGGTTTATTGAAAAGACTTTCTTCAGGGCCTCACCAGGTACCCCATCCGGTCCAGGAGCCTTGTTGTTCTTCAGGGACAGAACGGCCGCCTCCAACTCCTCGAGACTGAAAAGCGGTACGTCGTCCACCCTTCCGAACTCCCGCAATGGACGCAGTGTGTGAGTCGGGAAAAGGGACTTTACGATCCTCTCCATAGAGGCCCCGTCCATAACGGAAGGTGGAGAGCGGGTGCCAAGCTTCTTGGTTACTATCTTGTAACCAAGGCCCCACGGATCGGAATCGACATCGTCCCTTAATTTCTCCCAGCAACTGCGTTTGCTCCGGTTAATGGCCCGGCGAAGAGACTTCCTTGCCACCTTGTAAGCGTCAGACTTAAGACGTCTATCTTCAGGTTCTCTAGCCCTGGTAGCAAGACGTCTGGCTCTCAATGCTGCCCGTCGTAGTTCTGCGATCTCGGTTGTCCACCAGTACACAGGTCGCTTATCGCACCGGGATATCCTGCGAGGCATTGACTCTTCGCAGGCCAAGACTATCAGCCTCATCAATGATGTAACTGATGTCTCTGCGTGAGCCACGCCGGATGCAGCAGGTACCACTGGCTCTCCCCGTAGTATGACTTCGGTGAATTTGGCCACGTCCAGCTTTTTGGTGTTCCACCGAACGGGCACCTGCCGAGACACGGTAGCTTGTCTCTGATGACTATCCATGACATCAAAAATGATGTACTGGTGGTCACTGGCCGTATAATCCTCTAGGACTCTCCAGGCTCGTATCCTCGGCAAGAGGGACTCAGATGCAAGCGTGATGTCTGGGATCGTTCCCCTCATTCCGGGACGCTGGAAAGTTGGCGTGTTGCCCTCGTTTATGACAACAAGTCCAGCCCTGGCAGCAAAGTCCAGGATGTACTTCCCCCGGGAATTAGTGAGAGTCATTCCCCACTCGACAGCCCTAGCATTGAAATCCCCCGCCACGACAACGTGCCCGGCGGTATCGCGCACGCTCTCTTCCAGGCGGTCTATCTTTCCACGAAAGTCACGGATAGCCTCGTTGGGGGTGAGGTATACACTAAAGTAAGTGACATCCCCGCACCGGACCCAAACGAATCCTCGGCCCTTCGCGTGACTCCTTCCTATAATATAATTATATATGTATTATTAATAACAAAAACATTATTCAAAAGTGTTCATTCATATATAATTATTATTATAAAAATATTATAAAATATGTATTTATATTATGATCAAAAACATTTATATATATTTATTTGTATATTATCCTTCCTATAATATTATTATATATGTATTATTAATAACAAAAACATCATTAAAAAGTTTTCATTCATATATAATTATTTTTATATAAAAATTTTAAAATATGTATTTATATTATGATAAAAAAAACCTGTCAATATTTAATTGCATATTATCCTTACTATAATATTAATATATATGTATTATTATTAATAAAAACATTATTAAAAAGTGTTCATTCATATATAATTATTTTTATATAAAAATTTTAAAATATGTATATATATTATGATAAAAAAAAACCTGTCAATATTTAATTGCATATTATCCTTACTATAATATTATTATATATGTATTATTAATAACAAAAACATTATTAAAAAGTGTTCATTCATATATAATTATTATTATAAAAATATTATAAAATATGTATTTATATTATGATCAAAAACATTTATATATATTTATTTGTATATTATCCTTCCTATAATATTATTATATATGTATTATTAATAACAAAAACATCATTAAAAAGTGTTCATTCATATATAATTATAATTATAAAAATATTATAAAATATGTATTTATATTATGATCAAAAACATTTATATATATTTATTTGTATATTATCCTTCCTATAATATTATTATATATGTATTATTCATAACAAAAACATTATTAAAAAGTGTTCATTCATATATAATTATTATTATAAAAATATTATAAAATATGTATTTATATTATGATCAAAAACATTTATATATATTTATTTGTATATTATCCTTCCTATAATATAATTATATATGTATTATTAATAACAAAAACATTATTCAAAAGTGTTCATTCATATATAATTATAATTATAAAAATATTATAAGATATGTATTTATATTATGATCAAAAACATTTATATATATTTATTTGTATATTATCCTTCCTATAATATTATTATATATGTATTATTAATAACAAAAACATTATTAAAAAGTGTTCATTTATATATAATTATTATTATAAAAATATTATAAAATATGTATTTATATTATGATCAAAAACATTTATATATATTTATTTGTATATTATCCTTCCTATAATATAATTATATATGTATTATTAATAACAAAAACATTATTCAAAAGTGTTCATTCATATATAATTATTATTATAAAAATATTATAAAATATGTATTTATATTATGATCAAAAACATTTATATATATTTATTTGTATATTATCCTTCCTATAATATTATTATATATGTATTATTAATAACAAAAACATCATTAAAAAGTGTTCATTCATATATAATTATTTTTATATAAAAATTTTAAAATATGTATTTATATTATGATAAAAAAAACCTGTCAATATTTAATTGCATATTATCCTTACTATAATATTAATATATATGTATTATTATTATTAAAAACATTATTAAAAAGTGTTCATTCATATATAATTATAATTATAAAAATATTATAAAATATGTATTTATATTATGATCAAAAACATTTAAATATATTTATTTGTATATTATCCTTCCTATAATATTATAATATATGTATTATTCATAACAAAAACATTATTAAAAAGTGTTCATTCATATATAATTATAATTATAAAAAAACTTTAAACTATGTATTTATATTATGATCAAAAAAACCTGTCAATATTTATTTTCATATTATCGTTTCTATAATATTATTATATTTGTATTATTAATTACAAAAACATCATTAAAAAGTGTTCATTCATATATAATTATTTTTATATAAAAATTTTAAAATATGTATTTATATTATGATAAAAAAACCTGTCAATATTTAATTGCATATTATCCTTAGTATAATATTAATATATATGTATTATTAATTACAAAAACATCATTAAAAAGTGTTCATTCATATATAATTATAATTAAAAAAATATTATAAAATATGTATTTACATTATGATCAAAAACATTTATATATATTTATTTGTATATTATCCTTCCTATGATATTATTATATATGTATTATTCATAACAAAAACATTATTAAAAAGTGTTCATTCATATATAATTATAATTATAAAAAAACTTTAAACTATGTATTTATATTATGATCAAAAAAACCTGTCAATATTTATTTTCATATTATCGTTTTATATAATATTATTATATATTTGTATTATTAATTACAAAAACATTACTAAAAAGTGTTCATTCATATATAATTATTATTATAAAAAACTTTAAAATATGTATTTATATTATGATAAAAAAAACCTGTGAATATTTATTTGCATATTATCCTTCTTATAATATTATTATATATGTATTATTAATTACAAAAACATCATTAAAAAGTGTTCATTCATATATAATTATTTTTATATAAAAATTTTAAAATATGTATTTATATTATGATAAAAAAACCTGTCAATATTTAATTGCATATTATCCTTACTATAATATTAATATATATGTATTATTATTATTAAAAACATTATTAAAAAGTGCTCATTCATATATAATTATAATTATAAAAATATTATAAAATATGTATTTATATTATGATCAAAAACATTTATATATATTTATTTGTATATTATACTTCCTATAATATTATTATATATGTATTATTCATAACAAAAACATTATTAAAAAGTGTTCATTCATATATAATTATAATTATAAAAAAACTTTAAACTATGTATTTATATTATGATAAAAAAAACCTGTCAATATTTATTTTCATATTATCGTTTCTATAATATTATTATATTTGTATTATTAATTACAAAAACATTAATAAAAAGTGTTCATTCATATATAATTATTAATATAAAAAACTTTAAAATATGTATTTATATTATGATAAAAAAAACCTGTGAATATTTATTTGCATATTATCCTTTCTATAATATTATTATATATGTATTATTAATTACAAAAACATTATTAAAAAGTGTTCATTCATATATAATTATTATTATAAAAATATTATAAAATATGTATTTATATTATGATCAAAAACATTTATATATATTTATTTGTATATTATCCTTCCTATAATATTATTATATATGTATTATTCATAACAAAAACATTATTAAAAAGTGTTCATTCATATATAATTATAATTATAAAAAAACTTTAAACTATGTATTTATATTATGATCAAAAAAACCTGTCAATATTTATTTGCATATTATCGTTTCTATAATATTATTATATTTGTATTATTAATTACAAAAACATTACTAAAAAGTGTTCATTCATATATAATTATAATTATAAAAATATTATAAGATATGTATTTATATTATGATCAAAAACATTTATATATATTTAATTGTATATTATCCTTCCTATAATATTATTATATATGTATTATTAATAACAAAAACATTATTAAAAAGTGTTCATTCATATATAATTATTATTATAAAAATATTATAAAATATGTATTTATATTATGATCAAAAACATTTATATATATTTATTTGTATATTATCCTTCCTATAATATAATTATATATGTATTATTAATAACAAAAACATTATTCAAAAGTGTTCATTCATATATAATTAATATTATAAAAATATTATAAAATATGTATTTATATTATGATCAAAAACATTTATATATATTTATTTGTATATTATCCTTCCTATAATATTATTATATATGTATTATTAATAACAAAAACATCATTAAAAAGTGTTCATTCATATATAATTATTTTTATATAAAAATTTTAAAATATGTATTTATATTATGATAAAAAAAAACCTGTCAATATTTAATTGCATATTATCCTTACTATAATATTAATATATATGTATTATTATTATTAAAAACATTATTAAAAAGTGCTCATTCATATATAATTATAATTATAAAAATATTATAAAATATGTATTTATATTATGATCAAAAACATTTTTATATATTTATTTGTATATTATCCTTCCTATAATATTATTATATATGTATTATTCATAACAAAAACATTATTAAAAAGTGTTTATTCATATATAATTATAATTATAAAAAAACTTTAAACTATGTATTTATATTATGATCAAAAAAACATGTCAATATTTAATTGCATATTATCCTTACTATAATATTAATATATATGTATTATTATTATTAAAAACATTATTAAAAAGTGTTCATTCATATATAATTATAATTATAAAAATATTATAAAATATGTATTTATATTATGATCAAAAACATTTTTATATATTTATTTGTATATTATCCTTCCTATAATATTATTATATATGTATTATTCATAACAAAAACATTATTAAAAAGTGTTCATTCATATATAATTATAATTATAAAAAAACTTTAAACTATGTATTTATATTATGATCAAAAAAACCTGTCAATATTTAATTGCATATTATCCTTACTATAATATTAATATATATGTATTATTATTATTAAAAACATTACTAAAAAGTGTTCATTCATATATAATTATAATTATAAAAATATTATAAGATATGTATTTATATTATGATCAAAAACATTTATATATATTTAATTGTATATTATCCTTCCTATAATATTATTATATATGTATTATTAATAACAAAAACATTATTAAAAAGTGTTCATTCATATATAATTATTATTATAAAAATATTATAAAATATGTATTTATATTATGATCAAAAACATTTTTATATATTTATTTGTATATTATCCTTCCTATAATATTATTATATATGTATTATTCATAACAAAAACATTATTAAAAAGTGTTTATTCATATATAATTATAATTATAAAAAAACTTTAAACTATGTATTTATATTATGATCAAAAACATTTATATATATTTATTTGTATATTATCCTTCCTATAATATTATTATATATGTATTATTAATAACAAAAACATCATTAAAAAGTGTTCATTCATATATAATTATTTTTATATAAAAATTTTAAAATATGTATTTATATTATGATAAAAAAAACCTGTCAATATTTAATTGCATATTATCCTTACTATAATATTAATATATATGTATTATTATTATTAAAAACATTATTAAAAAGTGCTCATTCATATATAATTATAATTATAAAAATATTATAAAATATGTATTTATATTATGATCAAAAACATTTTTATATATTTATTTGTATATTATCCTTCCTATAATATTATTATATATGTATTATTCATAACAAAAACATTATTAAAAAGTGTTTATTCATATATAATTATAATTATAAAAAAACTTTAAACTATGTATTTATATTATGATCAAAAAAACATGTCAATATTTAATTGCATATTATCCTTACTATAATATTAATATATATGTATTATTATTATTAAAAACATTATTAAAAAGTGTTCATTCATATATAATTATAATTATAAAAATATTATAAAATATGTATTTATATTATGATCAAAAACATTTTTATATATTTATTTGTATATTATCCTTCCTATAATATTATTATATATGTATTATTCATAACAAAAACATTATTAAAAAGTGTTCATTCATATATAATTATTATTATAAAAATATTATAAAATATGTATTTATATTATGATCAAAAACATTTATATATATTAATTTGTATATTATCCTTCCTATAATATTATTATATATGTATTATTAATAACAAAAACATTATTAAAAAGTGTTCATTCATATATTATTATTATAAAAATATTATAAAATATGTATTTATATTATGATCAAAAACATTTATATATATTTATTTGTATATTATCCTTCCTATAATATTATTATATATGTATTATTCATAACAAAAACATTATTAAAAAGTGTTCATTTATATATAATTATAATTATAAAAAAACTGTAAACTATGTATTTATATTATGATCAAAAAAACCTGTCAATATTTATTTGCATATTATCGTTTCTATAATATTATTATATTTGTATTATTAATTACAAAAACATTACTAAAAAGTGTTCATTCATATATAATTATTATTATAAAAAAACTTTAAACTATGTATTTATATTATGATCAAAAAAACCTGTCAATATTAATTTGCATATTATCGTTTCTATAATATTATTATATTTGTATTATTAATTACAAAAACATTACTAAAAAGTGTTCATTCATATATTATTATTATTATAAAAAACTTTAAATTATGTATTTATATTATGATAAAAAAACCTGTGAATATTTATTTGCATATTATCCTTCCTATAATATTATTATATATGTATTATTAATAACAAAAACATTATTAAAAAGTGTTCATTCATATATAATTATTATTATAAAAATATTATAAAATATGTATTTATATTATGATCAAAAACATTTATATATATTTATTTGTATATAATCCTTCCTATAATATTATTATATATGTATTATTAATAACAAAAACATTATTCAAAAGTGTTCATTCATATATAATTATTATTATAAAAATATTATAAAATATGTATTTATATTATGATCAAAAACATTTATATATATTTATTTGTATATTATCCTTCCTATAATATTATTATATATGTATTATTAATAACAAAAACATCATTAAAAAGTGTTCATTCATATATAATTATTTTTATATAAAAATTATAAAATATGTATTTATATTATGATAAAAAAACCTGTCAATATTTAATTGCATATTATCCTTACTATAATATTAATATATATGTATTATTATTATTAAAAAACATTATTAAAAAGTGTTCATTCATATATAATTATAATTATAAAAATATTATAAAATATGTATTTATATTATGATCAAAAACATTTATATATATTTATTTGTATATTATCCTTCCTATAATATTATTATATATGTATTATTCATAACAAAAACATTATTAAAAAGTGTTCATTCATATATAATTATAATTATAAAAAAACTTTAAACTATGTATTTATATTATGATCAAAAAAACCTGTCAATATTTATTTGCATATTATCGTTTCTATAATATTATTATATTTGTATTATTAATTACAAAAACATTACTAAAAAGTGTTCATTCATAGATAATTATTATTATAAAAAACTTTAAAATATGTATTTATATTATGATAAAAAAACCTGTGAATATTTATTTGCATATTATCCTTCCTATAATATTATTATATATGTATTATTAATAACAAAAACAATTTAAAAAAGTGTTCATTCATATATAATTATTATTATAAAAATATTATAAAATATGTATTTATATTATGATCAAAAACATTTATATATATTTATTTGTATATAATCCTTCCTATAATATTATTATATATGTATTATTAATAACAAAAACATTATTCAAAAGTGTTCATTCATATATAATTATTATTATAAAAATATTATAAAATATGTATTTATATTATGATCAAAAACATTTATATATATTTATTTGTATATTATCCTTCCTATAATATTATTATATATGTATTATTATTAACAAAAACATCATTAAAAAGTGTTCATTCATATATAATTATTTTTATATAAAAATTATAAAATATGTATTTATATTATGATAAGAAAAACCTGTCAATATTTATTTGCATATTATTGTTTCTATAATATTATTATATTTGTATTATTAATTACAAAAACATTACTAAAAAGTGTTCATTCATATATAATTATTATTATAAAAAACTTTAAAATATGTATTTATATTATGATAAAAAAAACCTGTCAATATTTAATTGCATATTATCCTTCCTATAATATTATTATATATGTATTATTCATAACAAAAACATTATTAAAAAGTGTTCATTCATATATAATTAAAATTATAAAAAAACTTTAAACTATGTATTTATATTATGATCAAAAAAACCTGTCAATATTTATTTGCATATTATCGTTTCTATAATATTATTATATTTGTATTATTAATTACAAAAACATTACTAAAAAGTGTTCATTCATATATTAATTATAATTATAAAAATATTATAAAATATGTATTTATATTATGATCAAAAACATTTATATATATTTATTTGTATAAAATCCTTCCTATAATATTATTATATATGTATTATTAATAACAAAAACATTATTAAAAAGTGTTCATTCATATATAATTATTATTATAAAAATATTATAAAATATGTATTTATATTATGATCAAAAACATTTATATATATTTATTTGTATATTATCCTTCCTATAATATAATTATATATGTATTATTAATAACAAAAACATTATTCAAAAGTGTTCATTCATATATAATTATTATTATAAAAATATTATAAAATATGTATTTATATTATGATCAAAAACATTTATATATATTTATTTGTATATTATCCTTCCTATAATATAATTATATATGTATTATTAATAACAAAAACATTATTCAAAAGTGTTCATTCATATATAATTATTATTATAAAAATATTATAAAATATGTATTTATATTATGATCAAAAACATTTATATATATTTATTTGTATATTATCCTTCCTATAATATAATTATATATGTATTATTAATAACAAAAACATTATTCAAAAGTGTTCATTCATATATAATTATTTTTATATAAAAATTTTAAAATATGTATTTATATTATAATAAAAAAAAACCTGTCAATATTTAATTGCATATTATCCTGACTATAATATTAATATATATGTATTATTATTATTAAAAACATTATTAAAAAGTGTTCATTCATATATAATTATAATTATAAAAATATTATAAAATATGTATTTATATTATGATCAAAAACATTTATATATATTTATTTGTATATTATCCTTCCTATAATATTATTATATATGTATTATTATTAACAAAAACATTATTAAAAAGTGTTCATTCATATATAATTATTATTATAAAAATATTATAAAATATGTATTTATATTATGATCAAAAACATTTATATATATTTATTCGTATATTATCCTTCCTATAATATAATTATATATGTATTATTAATAACAAAAACATTATTCAAAAGTGTTCATTCACATATAATTATTATTATAAAAATATTATAAAATATGTATTTATATTATGATCAAAAACATTTATATATATTTATTTGTATATTATCCTTCCTATAATATTATTATATATGTATTATTAATAACAAAAACATCATTAAAAAGTTTTCATTCATATATAATTATTTTTATATAAAAATTTTAAAATATGTATTTATATTATGATAAAAAAAACCTGTCAATATTTAATTGCATATTATCCTTACTATAATATAAATATATATGTATTTTTATTAATAAAAACATTATTAAAAAGTGTTCATTCATATATAATTATTTTTATATAAAAATTTTAAAATATGTATATATATTATGATAAAAAAAACCTGTCAATATTTAATTGCATATTATCCTTACTATAATATTATTATATATGTATTATTAATAACAAAAACATTATTAAAAAGTGTTCATTCATATATTATTATTATTATAAAAAACTTTAAAATATGTATTTATATTATGATAAAAAAACCTGTGAATATTTATTTGCATATTATCCTTCCTATAATATTATTATATATGTATTATTAATAACAAAAACAATATCTTAAAAGTGTTCATTCATATATAATTATTATTATAAAAATATTATAAAATATGTATTTATATTATGATCAAAAACATTTATATATATTTATTTGTATATAATCCTTCCTATAATATTATTATATATGTATTATTAATAACAAAAACATTATTCAAAAGTGTTCATTCATATATAATTATTATTATAAAAATATTATAAAATATGTATTTATATTATGATCAAAAACATTTATATATATTTATTTGTATATTATCCTTCCTATAATATTATTATATATGTATTATTATTAACAAAAACATCATTAAAAAGTGTTCATTCATATATAATTATTTTTATATAAAAATTATAAAATATGTATTTATATTATGATAAGAAAAACCTGTCAATATTTATTTGCATATTATTGTTTCTATAATATTATTATATTTGTATTATTAATTACAAAAACATTACTAAAAAGTGTTCATTCATATATAATTATTATTATAAAAAACTTTAAAATATGTATTTATATTATGATAAAAAAAACCTGTCAATATTTAATTGCATATTATCCTTCCTATAATATTATTATATATGTATTATTAATTACAAAAACATCATTAAAAAGTGTTCATTCATATATAATTATAATTAAAAAAATATTATAAAATATGTATTTACATTATGATCAAAAACATTTATATATATTTATTTGTATATTATCCTTCCTATAATATTATTATATATGTATTATTCATAACAAAAACATTATTAAAAAGTGTTCATTCATATATAATTATAATTATAAAAAAACTTTAAACTATGTATTTATATTATGATCAAAAAAACCTGTCAATATTTATTTGCATATTATCGTTTCTATAATATTATTATATTTGTATTATTAATTACAAAAACATTACTAAAAAGTGTTTATTCATAGATAATTATTATTATAAAAAACTTTAAAATATGTATTTATATTATGATAAAAAAACCTGTGAATATTTATTTGCATATTATCCTTCCTATAATATTATTATATATGTATTATTAATAACAAAAACAATATTAAAAAGTGTTCATTCATATATAATTATTATTATAAAAATATTATAAAATATGTATTTATATTATGATCAAAAACATTTATATATATTTATTTGTATATCATCCTTCCTATAATATTATTATATATGTATTATTAATAACAAAAACATTATTCAAAAGTGTTCATTCATATATAATTATAATTATAAAAATATTATAAAATATGTATTTATATTATGATCAAAAACATTTATATATATTTATTTGTATATTATCCTTCCTATAATATAATTATATATGTATTATTAATAACAAAAACATTATTCAAAAGTGTTCATTCATATATAATTATTATTATAAAAATATTATAAAATATGTATTTATATTATGATCAAAAACATTTATATATATTTATTTGTATATTATCCTTCCTATAATATAATTATATATGTATTATTAATAACAAAAACATTATTCAAAAGTGTTCATTCATATATAATTATTATTATAAAAATATTATAAAATATGTATTTATATTATGATCAAAAACATTTATATATATTTATTTGTATATTATCCTTCCTATAATATTATTATATATGTATTATTATTAACAAAAACATCATTAAAAAGTGTTCATTCATATATAATTATTTTTATATAAAAGTTATAAAATATGTATTTATATTATGATAAGAAAAACCTGTCAATATTTATTTGCATATTATTGTTTCTATAATATTATTATATTTGTATTATTAATTACAAAAACATTACTAAAAAGTGTTCATTCATATATAATTATTATTATAAAAAACTTTAAAATATGTATTTATATTATGATAAAAAAAACCTGTCAATATTTAATTGCATATTATCCTTCCTATAATATTATTATATATGTATTATTAATTACAAAAACATCATTAAAAAGTGTTCATTCATATATAATTATAATTAAAAAAATATTATAAAATATGTATTTACATTATGATCAAAAACATTTATATATATTTATTTGTATATTATCCTTCCTATAATATTATTATATATGTATTATTCATAACAAAAACATTATTAAAAAGTGTTCATTCATATATAATTAAAATTATAAAAAAACTTTAAACTATGTATTTATATTATGATCAAAAAAACCTGTCAATATTTATTTGCATATTATCGTTTCTATAATATTATTATATTTGTATTATTAATTACAAAAACATTACTAAAAAGTGTTCATTCATATATTAATTATAATTATAAAAATATTATAAAATATGTATTTATATTATGATCAAAAACATTTATATATATTTATTTGTATAAAATCCTTCCTATAATATTATTATATATGTATTATTAATAACAAAAACATTATTAAAAAGTGTTCATTCATATATAATTATTATTATAAAAATATTATAAAATATGTATTTATATTATGATCAAAAACATTTATATATATTTATTTGTATATTATCCTTCCTATAATATAATTATATATGTATTATTAATAACAAAAACATTATTCAAAAGTGTTCATTCATATATAATTATTATTATAAAAATATTATAAAATATGTATTTATATTATGATCAAAAACATTTATATATATTTATTTGTATATTATCCTTCCTATAATATAATTATATATGTATTATTAATAACAAAAACATTATTCAAAAGTGTTCATTCATATATAATTATTATTATAAAAATATTATAAAATATGTATTTATATTATGATCAAAAACATTTATATATATTTATTTGTATATTATCCTTCCTATAATATAATTATATATGTATTATTAATAACAAAAACATTATTCAAAAGTGTTCATTCATATATAATTATTTTTATATAAAAATTTTAAAATATGTATTTATATTATAATAAAAAAAACCTGTCAATATTTAATTGCATATTATCCTGACTATAATATTAATATATATGTATTATTATTATTAAAAACATTATTAAAAAGTGTTCATTCATATATAATTATAATTATAAAAATATTATAAAATATGTATTTATATTATAATCAAAAAAATTTATATATATTTATTTGTATGTTATCCTTCCTATAATATTATTATATATGTATTATTAATAACAAAAACATTATTAAAAAGTGTTCATTCATATATAATTATTATTATAAAAATATTATAAAATATGTATTTATATTATGATCAAAAACATTTATATATATTTATTTGTATATTATCCTTCCTATAATATAATTATATATGTATTATTAATAACAAAAACATTATTCAAAAGTGTTCATTCATATATAATTATTATTATAAAAATATTATAAAATATGTATTTATATTATGATCAAAAACATTTATATATATTTATTTGTATATTATCCTTCCTATAATATTATTATATATGTATTATTAATAACAAAAACATCATTAAAAAGTTTTCTTATATATAGAATTATTTTTATATAAAAATTTTAAAATATGTATTTATATTATGATAAAAAAAACCTGTGAATATTTATTTGCATATTATCCTTCTTATAATATTATTATATATGTATTATTAATTACAAAAACATCATTAAAAAGTGTTCATTCATATATAATTATTTTTATATAAAAATTTTAAAATATGTATTTATATTATGATAAAAAAAACCTGTCAATATTTAATTGCATATTATCCTTACTATAATATTAATATATATGTATTATTATTATTAAAAACATTATTAAAAAGTGCTCATTCATATATAATTATAATTATAAAAATATTATAAAATATGTATTTATATTATGATCAAAAACATTTATATATATTTATTTGTATATTATACTTCCTATAATATTATTATATATGTATTATTCATAACAAAAACATTATTAAAAAGTGTTCATTCATATATAATTATAATTATAAAAAAACTTTAAACTATGTATTTATATTATGATCAAAAAAACCTGTCAATATTTATTTTCATATTATCGTTTCTATAATATTATTATATTTGTATTATTAATTACAAAAACATTAATAAAAAGTGTTCATTCATATATAATTATTAATATAAAAAACTTTAAAATATGTATTTATATTATGATAAAAAAAACCTGTGAATATTTATTTGCATATTATCCTTTCTATAATATTATTATATATGTATTATTAATTACAAAAACATTATTAAAAAGTGTTCATTCATATATAATTATTATTATAAAAATATTATAAAATATGTATTTATATTATGATCAAAAACATTTATATATATTTATTTGTATATTATCCTTCCTATAATATTATTATATATGTATTATTCATAACAAAAACATTATTAAAAAGTGTTCATTCATATATAATTATAATTATAAAAAAACTTTAAACTATGTATTTATATTATGATCAAAAAAACCTGTCAATATTTATTTGCATATTATCGTTTCTATAATATTATTATATTTGTATTATTAATTACAAAAACATTACTAAAAAGTGTTCATTCATATATAATTATAATTATAAAAATATTATAAGATATGTATTTATATTATGATCAAAAACATTTATATATATTTAATTGTATATTATCCTTCCTATAATATAATTATATATGTATTATTAATAACAAAAACATTATTCAAAAGTGTTCATTCATATATAATTATTATTATAAAAATATTATAAAATATGTATTTATATTATGATCAAAAACATTTATATATATTTATTTGTATATTATCCTTCCTATAATATTATTATATATGTATTATTAATAACAAAAACATCATTAAAAAGTGTTCATTCATATATAATTATTTTTATATAAAAATTTTAAAATATGTATTTATATTATGATAAAAAAAACCTGTCAATATTTAATTGCATATTATCCTTACTATAATATTAATATATATGTATTATTATTATTAAAAACATTATTAAAAAGTGCTCATTCATATATAATTATAATTATAAAAATATTATAAAATATGTATTTATATTATGATCAAAAACATTTTTATATATTTATTTGTATATTATCCTTCCTATAATATTATTATATATGTATTATTCATAACAAAAACATTATTAAAAAGTGTTTATTCATATATAATTATAATTATAAAAAAACTTTAAACTATGTATTTATATTATGATCAAAAAAACATGTCAATATTTAATTGCATATTATCCTTACTATAATATTAATATATATGTATTATTATTATTAAAAACATTATTAAAAAGTGTTCATTCATATATAATTATAATTATAAAAATATTATAAAATATGTATTTATATTATGATCAAAAACATTTTTATATATTTATTTGTATATTATCCTTCCTATAATAATATTATATATGTATTATTCATAACAAAAACATTATTAAAAAGTGTTCATTCATATATAATTATAATTATAAAAAAACTTTAAACTATGTATTTATATTATGATCAAAAAAACCTTTCAATATTTAATTGCATATTATCCTTACTATAATATTAATATATATGTATTACTATTATTAAAAACTTTATTAAAAAGTGTTCATTCGTATATAATTATAATTATAAAAATATTATAAAATATGTATTTATATTATAATCAAAAACATTTATATATATTTATTTGTATATTATCCTTCCTATAATATTATTATATATGTATTATTAATAACAAAAACATTATTAAAAAGTGTTCATTCATATATAATTATTATTATAAAAATATTATAAAATATGTATTTATATTATGATCAAAAACATTTATATATATTAATTTGTATATTATCCTTCCTATAATATTATTATATATGTATTATTCATAACAAAAACATTATTAAAAAGTGTTCATTCATATATTATTATTATTATTATAAAAATATTATAAAATATGTATTTATATTATGATCAAAAACATTTATATATATTTATTTGTATATTATCCTTCCTATAATATTATTATATATGTATTATTCATAACAAAAACATTATTAAAAAGTGTTCATTTATATATAATTATAATTATAAAAAAACTGTAAACTATGTATTTATATTATGATCAAAAAAACCTGTCAATATTTATTTGCATATTATCGTTTCTATAATATTATTATATTTGTATTATTAATTACAAAAACATTACTAAAAAGTGTTCATTCATATATAATTATTATTATAAAAAAACTTTAAACTATGTATTTATATTATGATCAAAAAAACCTGTCAATATTAATTTGCATATTATCGTTTCTATAATATTATTATATTTGTATTATTAATTACAAAAACATTACTAAAAAGTGTTCATTTATATATTATTATTATTATAAAAAACTTTAAATTATGTATTTATATTATGATAAAAAAACCTGTGAATATTTATTTGCATATTATCCTTCCTATAATATTATTATATATGTATTATTAATAACAAAAACATTATTAAAAAGTGTTCATTCATATATAATTATTATTATAAAAATATTATAAAATATGTATTTATATTATGATCAAAAACATTTATATATATTTATTTGTATATAATCCTTCCTATAATATTATTATATATGTATTATTAATAACAAAAACATTATTCAAAAGTGTTCATTCATATATAATTATTATTATAAAAATATTATAAAATATGTATTTATATTATGATCAAAAACATTTATATATATTTATTTGTATATTATCCTTCCTATAATATTATTATATATGTATTATTAATAACAAAAACATCATTAAAAAGTGTTCATTCATATATAATTATTTTTATATAAAAATTATAAAATATGTATTTATATTATGATAAAAAAACCTGTCAATATTTAATTGCATATTATCCTTACTATAATATTAATATATATGTATTATTATTATTAAAAACATTATTAAAAAGTGTTCATTCATATATAATTATAATTATAAAAATATTATAAAATATGTATTTATATTATGATCAAAAACATTTATATATATTTATTTGTATATTATCCTTCCTATAATATTATTATATATGTATTATTCATAACAAAAACATTATTAAAAAGTGTTCATTCATATATAATTATAATTATAAAAAAACTTTAAACTATGTATTTATATTATGATCAAAAAAACCTGTCAATATTTATTTGCATATTATCGTTTCTATAATATTATTATATTTGTATTATTAATTACAAAAACATTACTAAAAAGTGTTTATTCATAGATAATTATTATTATAAAAAACTTTAAAATATGTATTTATATTATGATAAAAAAACCTGTGAATATTTATTTGCATATTATCCTTCCTATAATATTATTATATATGTATTATTAATAACAAAAACAATATTAAAAAGTGTTCATTCATATATAATTATTATTATAAAAATATTATAAAATATGTATTTATATTATGATCAAAAACATTTATATATATTTATTTGTATATAATCCTTCCTATAATATTATTATATATGTATTATTAATAACAAAAACATTATTCAAAAGTGTTCATTCATATATAATTATTATTATAAAAATATTATAAAATATGTATTTATATTATGATCAAAAACATTTATATATATTTATTTGTAAATTATCCTTCCTATATTATTATTATATATGTATTATTATTAACAAAAACATCATTAAAAAGTGTTCATTCATATATAATTATTTTTATATAAAAATTATAAAATATGTATTTATATTATGATAAGAAAAACCTGTCAATATTTATTTGCATATTATTGTTTCTATAATATTATTATATTTGTATTATTAATTACAAAAACATTACTAAAAAGTGTTCATTCATATATAATTATTATTATAAAAAACTTTAAAATATGTATTTATATTATGATAAAAAAACCTGTCAATATTTAATTGCATATTATCCTTCCTATAATATTATTATATATGTATTATTAATTACAAAAACATCATTAAAAAGTGTTCATTCATATATAATTATAATTAAAAAAATATTATAAAATATGTATTTACATTATGATCAAAAACATTTATATATATTTATTTGTATATTATCCTTCCTATAATATTATTATATATGTATTATTCATAACAAAAACATTATTAAAAAGTGTTCATTCATATATAATTAAAATTATAAAAAAACTTTAAAATATGTATTTATATTATGATAAAAAAAACCTGTCAATATTTAATTGCATATTATCCTTACTATAATATTAATATATATGTATTATTATTAATAAAAACATTATTAAAAAGTGTTCATTCATATATAATTATTTTTATATAAAAATTATAAAATATGTATTTATATTATGATAAAAAAACCTGTCAATATTTAATTGCATATTATCCTTACTATAATATTAATATATATGTATTATTATTATTAAAAACATCATTAAAAAGTGTTCATTCATATATAATTATAATTATAAAAATATTATAAAATATGTATTTATATTATGATCAAAAACATTTATATATATTTATTTGTATATTATCCTTCCTATAATATTATTATATATGTTTTATTCATAACAAAAACATTATTAAAAAGTGTTCATTCATATATAATTATAATTATAAAAAAACTTTAAACTATGTATTTATATTATGATCAAAAACATTTATATATATTTATTTGTATATTATCCTTCCTATAATATAATTATATATGTATTATTAATAACAAAAACATTATTCAAAAGTGTTCATTCATATATAATTATTATTATAAAAATATTATAAAATATGTATTTATATTATGATCAAAAACATTTATATATATTTATTTGTATATTATCCTTCCTATAATATAATTATATATGTATTATTAATAACAAAAACATTATTCAAAAGTGTTCATTCATATATAATTATTATTATAAAAATATTATAAAATATGTATTTATATTATGATCAAAAACATTTATATATATTTATTTGTATATTATCCTTCCTATAATATTATTATATATGTATTATTAATAACAAAAACATCATTAAAAAGTGTACATTCATATATAATTATTTTTATATAAAAATTTTAAAATATGTATTTATATTATGATAAAAAAACCTGTCAATATTTAATTGCATATTATCCTTACTATAATATTAATATATATGTATTATTATTATTAAAAACATTATTAAAAAGTGTTCATTCATATATAATTATAATTATAAAAATATTATAAAATATGTATTTATATTATGATCAAAAACATTTATATATATTTATTTGTATATTATCCTTCCTATAATATTATTATATATGTATTATTAATAACAAAAACATCATTAAAAAGTGTTCATTCATATATAATTATTTTTATATAAAAATTTTAAAATATGTATTTATATTATGATAAAAAAAACCTGTCAATATTTAATTGCATATTATCCTTACTATAATATTAATATATATGTATTATTATTATTAAAAACATTATTAAAAAGTGCTCATTCATATATAATTATAATTATAAAAATATTATAAAATATGTATTTATATTATGATCAAAAACATTTTTATATATTTATTTGTATATTATCCTTCCTATAATATTATTATATATGTATTATTCATAACAAAAACATTATTAAAAAGTGTTCATTCATATATAATTATAATTATAAAAAAACTTTAAACTATGTATTTATATTATGATCAAAAAAACCTGTCAATATTTATTTGCATATTATCGTTTCTATAATATTATTATATTTGTATTATTAATTACAAAAACATTACTAAAAAGTGTTTATTCATAGATAATTATTATTATAAAAAACTTTAAAATATGTATTTATATTATGATAAAAAAACCTGTGAATATTTATTTGCATATTATCCTTCCTATAATATTATTATATATGTATTATTAATAACAAAAACAATATTAAAAAGTGTTCATTCATATATAATTATTATTATAAAAATATTATAAAATATGTATTTATATTATGATCAAAAACATTTATATATATTTATTTGTATATAATCCTTCCTATAATATTATTATATATGTATTATTAATAACAAAAACATTATTCAAAAGTGTTCATTCATATATAATTATTATTATAAAAATATTATAAAATATGTATTTATATTATGATCAAAAACATTTATATATATTTATTTGTATATTATCCTTCCTATATTATTATTATATATGTATTATTATTAACAAAAACATCATTAAAAAGTGTTCATTCATATATAATTATTTTTATATAAAAATTATAAAATATGTATTTATATTATGATAAGAAAAACCTGTCAATATTTATTTGCATATTATTGTTTCTATAATATTATTATATTTGTATTATTAATTACAAAAACATTACTAAAAAGTGTTCATTCATATATAATTATTATTATAAAAAACTTTAAAATATGTATTTATATTATGATAAAAAAACCTGTCAATATTTAATTGCATATTATCCTTCCTATAATATTATTATATATGTATTATTAATTACAAAAACATCATTAAAAAGTGTTCATTCATATATAATTATAATTAAAAAAATATTATAAAATATGTATTTACATTATGATCAAAAACATTTATATATATTTATTTGTATATTATCCTTCCTATAATATTATTATATATGTATTATTCATAACAAAAACATTATTAAAAAGTGTTCATTCATATATAATTAAAATTATAAAAAAACTTTAAACTATGTATTTATATTATTTTCAAAAAAACCTGTCAATATTTATTTGCATATTATCGTTTCTATAATATTATTATATTTGTATTATTAATTACAAAAACATTACTAAAAAGTGTTCATTCATATATTAATTATAATTATAAAAATATTATAAAATATGTATTTATATTATGATCAAAAACATTTATATATATTTATTTGTATAAAATCCTTCCTATAATATTATTATATATGTATTATTAATAACAAAAACATTATTAAAAAGTGTTCATTCATATATAATTATTATTATAAAAATATTATAAAATATGTATTTATATTATGATCAAAAACATTTATATATATTTATTTGTATATTATCCTTCCTATAATATAATTATATATGTATTATTAATAACAAAAACATTATTCAAAAGTGTTCATTCATATATAATTATTATTATAAAAATATTATAAAATATGTATTTATATTATGATCAAAAACATTTATATATATTTATTTGTATATTATCCTTCCTATAATATAATTATATATGTATTATTAATAACAAAAACATTATTCAAAAGTGTTCATTTATATATAATTATTATTATAAAAATATTATAAAATATGTATTTATATTATGATCAAAAACATTTATATATATTTATTTGTATATTATCCTTCCTATAATATAATTATATATGTATTATTAATAACAAAAACATTATTCAAAAGTGTTCATTCATATATAATTATTTTTATATAAAAATTTTAAAATATGTATTTATATTATAATAAAAAAAAACCTGTCAATATTTAATTGCATATTATCCTGACTATAATATTAATATATATGTATTATTATTATTAAAAACATTATTAAAAAGTGTTCATTCATATATAATTATAATTATAAAAATATTATAAAATATGTATTTATATTATGATCAAAAACATTTATATATATTTATTTGTATATTATCCTTCCTATAATATTATTATATATGTATTATTAATAACAAAAACATTATTAAAAAGTGTTCATTCATATATAATTATTATTATAAAAATATTATAAAATATGTATTTATATTATGATCAAAAACATTTATATATATTTATTTGTATATTATCCTTCCTATAATATAATTATATATGTATTATTAATAACAAAAACATTATTCAAAAGTGTTCATTCATATATAATTATTATTATAAAAATATTATAAAATATGTATTTATATTATGATCAAAAACATTTATATATATTTATTTGTATATTATCCTTCCTATAATATTATTATATATGTATTATTAATAACAAAAACATCATTAAAAAGTTTTCATTCATATATAATTATTTTTATATAAAAATTTTAAAATATGTATTTATATTATGATAAAAAAAACCTGTCAATATTTAATTGCATATTATCCTTACTATAATATTAATATATATGTATTATTATTAATAAAAACATTATTAAAAAGTGTTCATTCATATATAATTATTTTTATATAAAAATTTTAAAATATGTATATATATTATGATAAAAAAAACCTGTCAATATTTAATTGCATATTATCCTTACTATAATATTATTATATATGTATTATTAATAACAAAAACATTATTAAAAAGTGTTCATTCATATATTATTATTATTATAAAAAACTTTAAAATATGTATTTATATTATGATAAAAAAACCTGTGAATATTTATTTGCATATTATCCTTCCTATAATATTATTATATATGTATTATTAATAACAAAAACATTATTAAAAAGTTTTCATTCATATATAATTATTATTATAAAAATATTATAAAATATGTATTTATATTATGATCAAAAACATTTATATATATTTATTTGTATATTATCCTTCTTATAATATTATTATATATGTATTATTAATAACAAAAACATTATTCAAAAGTGTTCATTCATATATAATTATAATTATAAAAATATTATAAAATATGTATTTATATTATGATCAAAAACATTTATATATATTTATTTGTATATTATCCTTCCTATAATATTATTATATATGTATTATTAATAACAAAAACATCATTAAAAAGTGTTCATTCATATATAATTATAATTATAAAAATATTATAAAATATGTATTTATATTATGATCAAAAACATTTATATATATTTATTTGTATATTATCCTTCCTATAATATTATTATATATGTTTTATTCATAACAAAAACATTATTAAAAAGTGTTCATTCATATATAATTATAATTATAAAAAAACTTTAAACTATGTATTTATATTATGATCAAAAAAACCTGTCAATATTTATTTTCATATTATCGTTTATATAATATTATTATATTTGTATTATTAATTACAAAAACATTACTAAAAAGTGTTCATTCATAAATAATTATTTTTATATAAAAATTTTAAAATATGTATTCATATTATGATAAAAAAACCTGTCAATATTTAATTGCGTATTATCCTTACTATAATATTAATATATATGTATTATTAATAACAAAAACATTATTAAAAAGTGTTCATTCATATATAATTATTATTATAAAAATATTATAAAATATGTATTTATATTATGATCAAAAACATTTATATATATTTATTTGTATATTATCCTTCCTATAATATAATTATATATGTATTATTAATAACAAAAACATTATTCAAAAGTGTTCATTCATATATAATTATTATTATAAAAATATTATAAAATATGTATTTATATTATGATCAAAAACATTTATATATATTTATTTGTATATTATCCTTCCTATAATATAATTATATATGTATTATTAATAACAAAAACATTATTCAAAAGTGTTCATTCATATATAATTATTATTATAAAAATATTATAAAATATGTATTTATATTATGATCAAAAACATTTATATATATTTATTTGTATATTATCCTTCCTATAATATTATTATATATGTATTATTAATAACAAAAACATCATTAAAAAGTGTTCATTCATATATAATTATTTTTATATAAAAATTTTAAAATATGTATTTATATTATGATAAAAAAACCTGTCAATATTTAATTGCATATTATCCTTACTATAATATTAATATATATGTATTATTATTATTAAAAACATTATTAAAAAGTGTTCATTCATATATAATTATAATTATAAAAATATTATAAAATATGTATTTATATTATGATCAAAAACATTTATATATATTTATTTGTATATTATCCTTCCTATAATATTATTATATATGTATTATTCATAACAAAAACATTATTAAAAAGTGTTCATTCATATATAATTATAATTATAAAAAAACTTTAAACTATGTATTTATATTATGATCAAAAAAACCTGTCAATATTTAATTGCATAATAATATTATAGTTGCATAATAATATTATAGGAAGGATAATATACAAATAAATATATATAAATGTTTTTGATCATAATATAAATACATATTTTATAATATTTTTATAATTATAATTATATATGAATGAACACTTTTTAATAATGTTTTTAATAATAATAATACATATATATTAATATTATAGTAAGGATAATATGCAATTAAATATTGACAGGTTTTTTTATCATAATATAAATACATATTTTAAAATTTTTATATAAAAATAATTATATATGAATGAACACTTTTTAATGATGTTTTTGTTATTAATAATATATATATAATAATATTATAGGAAGGATAATATACAAATAAATATATATAAATGTTTTTGATCATAATATAAATACATATTTTATAATATTTTTATAATAATAATTATATATGAATGAACACTTTTGAATAATGTTTTTGTTATTAATAATACATATATAATTATATTATAGGAAGGATAATATACAAATAAATATATATAAATGTTTTTGATCATAATATAAATACATATTTTATAATATTTTTATAATAATAATTATATATGAATGAACACTTTTGAATAATGTTTTTGTTATTAATAATACATATATAATTATATTATAGGAAGGATAATATACAAATAAATATATATAAATGTTTTTGATCATAATATAAATACATATTTTATAATATTTTTATAATAATAATTATATATGAATGAACACTTTTTAATAATGTTTTTGTTATTAATAATACATATATATTAATATTATAGTAAGGATAATACGCAATTAAATATTGACAGGTTTTTTTATCATAATATGAATACATATTTTAAAATTTTTATATAAAAATAATTATTTATGAATGAACACTTTTTAGTAATGTTTTTGTAATTAATAATACAAATATAATAATATTATATAAACGATAATATGAAAATAAATATTGACAGGTTTTTTTGATCATAATATAAATACATAGTTTAAAGTTTTTTTATAATTATAATTATATATGAATGAACACTTTTTAATAATGTTTTTGTTATGAATAAAACATATATAATAATATTATAGGAAGGATAATATACAAATAAATATATATAAATGTTTTTGATCATAATATAAATACATATTTTATAATATTTTTATAATTATAATTATATATGAATGAACACTTTTTAATGATGTTTTTGTTATTAATAATACATATATAATAATATTATAGGAAGGATAATATACAAATAAATATATATAAATGTTTTTGATCATAATATAAATACATATTTTATAATATTTTTATAATTATAATTATATATGAATGAACACTTTTGAATAATGTTTTTGTTATTAATAATACATATATAATAATATTATAAGAAGGATAATATACAAATAAATATATATAAATGTTTTTGATCATAATATAAATACATATTTTATAATATTTTTATAATAATAATTATATATGAATGAAAACTTTTTAATAATGTTTTTGTTATTAATAATACATATATAATAATATTATAGGAAGGATAATATGCAAATAAATATTCACAGGTTTTTTTATCATAATATAAATACATATTTTAAAGTTTTTTATAATAATAATAATATATGAATGAACACTTTTTAATAATGTTTTTGTTATTAATAATACATATATAATAATATTATAGTAAGGATAATATGCAATTAAATATTGACAGGTTTTTTTTATCATAATATATATACATATTTTAAAATTTTTATATAAAAATAATTATATATGAATGAACACTTTTTAATAATGTTTTTATTAATAATAATACATATATATTAATATTATAGTAAGGATAATATGCAATTAAATATTGACAGGTTTTTTTTATCATAATATAAATACATATTTTAAAATTTTTATATAAAAATAATTATATATGAATGAAAACTTTTTAATGATGTTTTTGTTATTAATAATACATATATAATAATATTATAGGAAGGATAATATACAAATAAATATATATAAATGTTTTTGATCATAATATAAATACATATTTTATAATATTTTTATAATAATAATTATATATGAATGAACACTTTTGAATAATGTTTTTGTTATTAATAATACATATATAATTATATTATAGGAAGGATAATATACAAATAAATATATATAAATGTTTTTGATCATAATATAAATACATATTTTATAATATTTTTATAATAATAATTATATATGAATGAACACTTTTTAATAATGTTTTTGTTATTAATAATACATATATAATAATATTATAGGAAGGATAATATACAAATAAATATATATAAATGTTTTTGATCATAATATAAATACATATTTTATAATATTTTTATAATTATAATTATATATGAATGAACACTTTTTAATAATGTTTTTAATAATAATAATACATATATATTAATATTATAGTCAGGATAATATGCAATTAAATATTGACAGGTTTTTTTTTATTATAATATAAATACATATTTAAAAATTTTTATATAAAAATAATTATATATGAATGAACACTTTTGAATAATGTTTTTGTTATTAATAATACATATATAATTATATTATAGGAAGGATAATATACAAATAAATATATATAAATGTTTTTGATCATAATATAAATACATATTTTATAATATTTTTATAATAATAATTATATATGAATGAACACTTTTGAATAATGTTTTTGTTATTAATAATACATATATAATTATATTATAGGAAGGATAATATACAAATAAATATATATAAATGTTTTTGATCATAATATAAATACATATTTTATAATATTTTTATAATAATAATTATATATGAATGAACACTTTTGAATAATGTTTTTGTTATTAATAATACATATATAATTATATTATAGGAAGGATAATATACAAATAAATATATATAAATGTTTTTGATCATAATATAAATACATATTTTATAATATTTTTATAATAATAATTATATATGAATGAACACTTTTTAATAATGTTTTTGTTATTAATAATACATATATAATAATATTATAGGAAGGATTTTATACAAATAAATATATATAAATGTTTTTGATCATAATATAAATACATATTTTATAATATTTTTATAATTATAATTAATATATGAATGAACACTTTTTAGTAATGTTTTTGTAATTAATAATACAAATATAATAATATTATAGAAACGATAATATGCAAATAAATATTGACAGGTTTTTTTGAAAATAATATAAATACATAGTTTAAAGTTTTTTTATAATTTTAATTATATATGAATGAACACTTTTTAATAATGTTTTTGTTATGAATAATACATATATAATAATATTATAGGAAGGATAATATACAAATAAATATATATAAATGTTTTTGATCATAATGTAAATACATATTTTATAATATTTTTTTAATTATAATTATATATGAATGAACACTTTTTAATGATGTTTTTGTAATTAATAATACATATATAATAATATTATAGGAAGGATAATATGCAATTAAATATTGACAGGTTTTTTTATCATAATATAAATACATATTTTAAAGTTTTTTATAATAATAATTATATATGAATGAACACTTTTTAGTAATGTTTTTGTAATTAATAATACAAATATAATAATATTATAGAAACAATAATATGCAAATAAATATTGACAGGTTTTTCTTATCATAATATAAATACATATTTTTTAATTTTTATATAAAAATAATTATATATGAATGAACACTTTTTAATGATGTTTTTGTTAATAATAATACATATATAATAATAATATAGGAAGGATAATATACAAATAAATATATATAAATGTTTTTGATCATAATATAAATACATATTTTATAATATTTTTATAATAATAATTATATATGAATGAACACTTTTGAATAATGTTTTTGTTATTAATAATACATATATAATAATATTATAGGAAGGATTATATACAAATAAATATATATAAATGTTTTTGATCATAATATAAATACATATTTTATAATATTTTTATAATAATAATTATATATGAATGAACACTTTTTAATATTGTTTTTGTTATTAATAATACATATATAATAATATTATAGGAAGGATAATATGCAAATAAATATTCACAGGTTTTTTTATCATAATATAAATACATATTTTAAAGTTTTTTATAATAATAATTATCTATGAATGAACACTTTTTAGTAATGTTTTTGTAATTAATAATACAAATATAATAATATTATAGAAACGATAATATGCAAATAAATATTGACAGGTTTTTTTGATCATAATATAAATACATAGTTTAAAGTTTTTTTATAATTATAATTATATATGAATGAACACTTTTTAATAATGTTTTTGTTATGAATAATACATATATAATAATATTATAGGAAGGATAATATACAAATAAATATATATAAATGTTTTTGATCATAATATAAATACATATTTTATAATATTTTTATAATTATAATTATATATGAATGAACACTTTTTAATAATGTTTTTAATAATAATAATACATATATATTAATATTATAGTAAGGATAATATGCAATTAAATATTGACAGGTTTTTTTATCATAATATAAATACATATTTTATAATTTTTATATAAAAATAATTATATATGAATGAACACTTTTTAATGATGTTTTTGTTATTAATAATACATATATAATAATATTATAGGAAGGATAATATACAAATAAATATATATAAATGTTTTTGATCATAATATAAATACATATTTTATAATATTTTTATAATAATAATTATATATGAATGAACACTTTTGAATAATGTTTTTGTTATTAATAATACATATATAATAATATTATAGGAAGGATTATATACAAATAAATATATATAAATGTTTTTGATCATAATATAAATACATATTTTATAATATTTTTATAATAATAATTATATATGAATGAACACTTTTTAATAATGTTTTTGTTATTAATAATACATATATAATAATATTATAGGAAGGATAATATGCAAATAGATATTCACAGGTTTTTTTATCATAATATAAATACATAATTTAAAGTTTTTTATAATAATAATAATATATAAATGAACACTTTTTAGTAATGTTTTTGTAATTAATAATACAAATATAATAATATTATAGAAACGATAATATGCAAATTAATATTGACAGGTTTTTTTGATCATAATATAAATACATAGTTTAAAGTTTTTTTATAATAATAATTATATATGAATGAACACTTTTTAGTAATGTTTTTGTAATTAATAATACAAATATAATAATATTATAGAAACGATAATATGCAAATAAATATTGACAGGTTTTTTTGATCATAATATAAATACATAGTTTACAGTTTTTTTATAATTATAATTATATATAAATGAACACTTTTTAATAATGTTTTTGTTATGAATAATACATATATAATAATATTATAGGAAGGATAATATACAAATAAATATATATAAATGTTTTTGATCATAATATAAATACATATTTTATAATATTTTTATAATAATAATAATAATATATGAATGAACACTTTTTAATAATGTTTTTGTTATTAATAATACATATATAATAATATTATAGGAAGGATAATATACAAATTAATATATATAAATGTTTTTGATCATAATATAAATACATATTTTATAATATTTTTATAATAATAATTATATATGAATGAACACTTTTTAATAATGTTTTTGTTATTAATAATACATATATAATAATATTATAGGAAGGATAATATACAAATAAATATATATAAATGTTTTTGATTATAATATAAATACATATTTTATAATATTTTTATAATTATAATTATATACGAATGAACACTTTTTAATAAAGTTTTTAATAATAATAATACATATATATTAATATTATAGTAAGGATAATATGCAATTAAATATTGACAGGTTTTTTTGATCATAATATAAATACATAGTTTAAAGTTTTTTTATAATTATAATTATATATGAATGAACACTTTTTAATAATGTTTTTGTTATGAATAATACATATATAATAATATTATAGGAAGGATAATATACAAATAAATATATAAAAATGTTTTTGATCATAATATAAATACATATTTTATAATATTTTTATAATTATAATTATATATGAATGAGCACTTTTTAATAATGTTTTTAATAATAATAATACATATATATTAATATTATAGTAAGGATAATATGCAATTAAATATTGACAGGTTTTTTTTATCATAATATAAATACATATTTTAAAATTTTTATATAAAAATAATTATATATGAATGAACACTTTTTAATGATGTTTTTGTTATTAATAATACACATATAATAATATTATAGGAAGGATAATATACAAATAAATATATATAAATGTTTTTGATCATAATATAAATACATATTTTATAATATTTTTATAATAATAATTATATATGAATGAACACTTTTGAATAATGTTTTTGTTATTAATAATACATATATAATTATATTATAGGAAGGATAATATACAAATAAATATATATAAATGTTTTTGATCATAATATAAATACATATTTTATAATATTTTTATAATAATAATTATATATGAATGAACACTTTTTAATAATGTTTTTGTTATTAATAATACATATATAATAATATTATAGGAAGGATAATATACAATTAAATATATATAAATGTTTTTGATCATAATATAAATACATATCTTATAATATTTTTATAATTATAATTATATATGAATGAACACTTTTTAGTAATGTTTTTGTAATTAATAATACAAATATAATAATATTATAGAAACGATAATATGCAAATAAATATTGACAGGTTTTTTTGATCATAATATAAATACATAGTTTAAAGTTTTTTTATAATTATAATTATATATGAATGAACACTTTTTAATAATGTTTTTGTTATGAATAATACATATATAATAATATTATAGGAAGGATAATATACAAATAAATATATATAAATGTTTTTGATCATAATATAAATACATATTTTATAATATTTTTATAATAATAATTATATATGAATGAACACTTTTTAATAATGTTTTTGTAATTAATAATACATATATAATAATATTATAGAAAGGATAATATGCAAATAAATATTCACAGGTTTTTTTTATCATAATATAAATACATATTTTAAAGTTTTTTATATTAATAATTAACTTCAAATAAGATAACTTGTAGTAAGGGCATTTTCCATGTTATTTTCTAATTTTAAAAAAATCTCAAATTTTAAGAATAAAAGAAAGCTGAAAACTCAAAATTCTTAAATAGCAAGGTATGACAAATTCCATACCACGTGAAAGGTCCTTTTTTAACAAACATTTTACGTATTTAATTTTTTTTTCTATCTCTTACCGTTTAAAAATTGCAGTAGAAAAACATAATTTTCTATGGTAAAATTGTAACTAGTTTTCTAATAAAACAGCCAAAATTCGTCTTTAGACACATTAAGTGGTGCAATAACTGAAGGAAACAATTCATAATTATTTTTAGGCAGATAGGCAAACAAGTCATTACGTTTTACTTTGTGAAAAACAAGTTTTATAGCTGATGAGAAAAACCCAAGCGTGGGCCGCTTTCTGTAGTACCATTGACTAGTCAATGGTAGTACTAATTTCAAAAGTACCATTTCCTGTAGTACCTAATCAAATATGGTGTAAACTTAAAAAAATAGACTTTATTTTTACTTATTGGTCACAACAAAAGTGTTCCAGGATAACTGCAAAGTTTTTAACAATAGATATCCAGGTATAACATTGAGTCATATGGCTGTAAATGATTTAGTTAGGAAGTTTTCTGAAACTGGCTCAGTTACCAATGAGAAAAGAACAGGATGAATTCTGACACACGTAAAAGTAGTCGATCAATTTGTTATGAATCCTACTACATCGTTGTACAAAGTGCAATGTGTTTTATTAGAAAACTAGTTACAATTTTACCATAGAAAATTATGTTTTTCCACTGCAATTTTTAAACGGTAAGAGATAGAAAGAAAACTTAAATACGTAAAATGTTTGTTAAAAAAGGACCTTTCACGTGGTATGGAATTTGTCATACCTTGCTATTTAAGAATTTTGAGTTTTCAGCTTTCTTTAATTCTTAAAATTTGAGATTTTTTAAAAATTAGATAATAGCTTGGAAAATGCCCTTACTACAAGTTATCTTAAAGAGTAGCTCAAGAATAAGCTTGGAAAGAAATTTGGCGCTGTTCCGTTCAGTAGTTAGGGTAATACGGTACTTAACTTCAAAGTCCTTTTTTAAGACGTTTTGACCCACCCTGTAAATACGGTTAAAGATAATTAAACTTTTTTTGCACCAAAATGATCGGGGTGATTAGAGCTTTAAATTGATGTATCACACAACCCATGTTTACATTTAAAAATTTCTCAAAAAGCACCCCTACCCCCCAAATTGGGCCCTTTTGGGGCATTTTTCAAAATTGAAAATAATTTTATTGGATTTGGCATGTCCAAATTAGGGGGAATTGAGAACAAACAAGTGTTAAAAGCCTTACCTTTGCACACAATAGATATGGAAAGTTTTCAAATGAACACCCTGTATATAATTGTTTTTGATCATAATATAAATACATATTTTATAATATTTTTATATATAATTATATATGAATGAACACTTTTTAATAATGTTTTTGTTATTAATAATACATATATAATAATATTATAGTAAGGATAATATGCAATTAAATATTGACAGGTTTTTTTTATCATAATATAAATACATATTTTAAAATTTTTATATAAAAATAATTATATATGAATGAAAACTTTTTAATGATGTTTTTGTTATTAATAATACATATATAATAATATTATAGGAAGGATAATATACAAATAAATATATATAAATGTTTTTGATCATAATATAAATACATATTTTATAATATTTTTATAATAATAATTATACATGAATGAACACTTTTTAATAATGTTTTTAATAATAATAATACATATATATTAATATTATAGTAAGGATAATATGCAATTAAATATTGACAGGTTTTTTTTATCATAATATAAATACATATTTTTAAATTTTTATATAAAAATAATTATATATGAATGAACACTTTTTAATGATGTTTTTGTTATCAATAATACATATATAATAATATTATAGGAAGGATAATATACAAATAAATATATATAAATGTTTTTGATCATAATATAAATACATATTTTATAATATTTTTATAATAATAATTATATATGAATGAACACTTTTGAATAATGTTTTTGTTATTAATAATACATATATAATAATATTATAGGAAGGATAATATACAAATAAATATATATAATGTTTTTGATCATAATATAAATATATATTTTATAATATTTTTATAATTATAATTATATATGAATGAACACTATTTAATAATGTTTTTAATAATAATAATACATATATATTAATATTATAGGAAGGATAATATGCAATTAAATATTGACAGGTTTTTTTATCATAATATAAATACATATTTTAAAGTTTTTTATAATAATAATTATATATGAATGAACACTTTTTAGTAATGTTTATGTAATTAATAATACAAATATAATAATATTATAGAAACAATAATATGCAAATAAATATTGACAGGTTTTTTTGATCATAATATAAATACATAGTTTAAAGTTTTTTTATAATAATAATTATATATGAATGAACACTTTTTAATAATGTTTTTGTTATGAATAATACATATATAATAATATTATAGGAAGGATAATATACAAATAAATATATATAAATGTTTTTGATCATAATATAAATACATATTTTATAATATTTTTATATATAATTATATATGAATGAACACTTTTGAATAATGTTTTTGTTATTAATAATACATATATAATAATATTATAGGAAGGATAATATACAAATAAATATATATAAATGTTTTTGATCATAATATAAATACATATTTTATAATATTTTTTATAATTATAATTATATATGAATGAACACTTTTTAATAATGTTTTTAATAATAATAATACATATATATTAATATTATAGTAAGGATAATATGCAATTAAATATTGACAGGTTTTTTTTATCATATTATAAATACATATTTTAAAATTTTTATATAAATAATAATTATATATGAATGAACACTTTTTAATGATGTTTTTGTAATTAATAATGCATATATAATAATATTATAGGAAGGATAATATGCAAATAAATATTCACAGGTTTTTTTTATCATAATATAAATACATATTTTAAAGTTTTTTATAATAATAATTATATATGAATGAACACTTTTTAGTAATGTTTTTGTAATTAATAATACAAATATAATAATATTATAGAAACGATAATATGAAAATAAATATTGACAGGTTTTTTTGATCATAATATAAATACATAGTTTAAAGTTTTTTTATAATTATAATTATATATGAATGAACACTTTTTAATAATGTTTTTGTTATAAATAATACATATATAATAATATTATAGGAAGGATAATATACAAATAAATATATATAAATGTTTTTGATCATAATATAAATACATATTTTATAATATTTTTATAATTATAATTATATATGAATGAACACTTTTTAATAATGTTTTTGTTATGAATAATACATATATAATAATATTATAGGAAGGATAATATACAAATAAATGTATATAAATGTTTTTGATCATAATATAAATACATATTTTATAATATTTTTATATATAATTATATATGAATGAACACTTTTGAATAATGTTTTTGTTATTAATAATACATATATAATAATATTATAGGAAGGATAATATACAAATAAATATATATAAATGTTTTTGATCATAATATAAATACATATTTTATAATATTTTTATATAAAAATAATTATATATGAATGAACAATTTTTAATAATGTTTTTAATAATAATAATACATATATATTAATATTATAGGAAGGATAATATGCAATTAAATATTGACAGGTTTTTTTATCATAATATAAATACATATTTTAAAATTTTTATATAAAAATAATTATATATGAATGAACACTTTTTAGTAATGTTTTTGTAATTAATAATACAAATATAATAATATTATAGAAACAATAATATGCAAATAAATATTGACAGGTTTTTTTGATCATAATATAAATACATAGTTTAAAGTGTTTTTATAATTATAATTATATATGAATGAACACTTTTTAATAATGTTTTTGTTATGAATAATACATATATAATAATATTTTAGGAAGGATAATATACAAATAAATATATATAAATGTTTTTGATCATAATATAAATACATATTTTATAATATTTTTATAATTATAATTATATATGAATGAACACTTTTTAATAATGTTTTTAATAATAATAATACATATATATTAATATTACAGTAAGGATAATATGCAATTAAATATTGACAGGTTTTTTTAATCATAATATAAATACATATTTTAAAATTTTTATATAAAAATAATTATATATGAATGAACACTTTTTAATGATGTTTTTGTTATTAATAATACATATATAATAATATTATAGGAAGGATAATATACAAATAAATATATATAAATGTTTTTGATCATAATATAAATACATATTTTATAATATTTTTATAATAATAATTATATATGAATGAACACTTTTGAATAATGTTTTTGTTATTAATAATACATATATAATAATATTATAGGAAGGATAATATACAAATAAATATATATAATTGTTTTTGATCATAATATAAATACATATTTTATAATATTTTTATAATTATTATTATACATGAATGAACACTTTTTAATAATGTTTTTAATAATAATAATACATATATATTAATATTATAGTAAGGATAATATGCAATTAAATATTGACAGGTTTTTTTTATCATAATATAAATACATATTTTATAATATTTTTATAATAATAATAATATATGAATGAACACTTTTTAATAATGTTTTTGTTATGAATAATACATATATAATAATATTATAGGAAGGATAATATACAAATAAATATATATAAATGTTTTTGATCATAATATAAATACATATTTTATAATATTTTTATAATAATAATTATATATGAATGAACACTTTTTAATAATGTTTTTGTTATTAATAATACATATATAATAATATTATAGGAAGGATAATATACAAATAAATATATATAAATGTTTTTGATCATAATATAAATACATATTTTATAATATTTTTATAATTATAATTATATATGAATGAACACTTTTTAATAATGTTTTTAATAATAATAATACATATATATTAATATTATAGGAAGGATAATATGCAATTAAATATTGACAGGTTTTTTTATCATAATATAAATACATATTTTAAAGTTTTTTATAATAATAATTATATATGAATGAACACTTTTTAGTAATGTTTATGTAATTAATAATACAAATATAATAATATTATAGAAACAATAATATGCAAATAAATATTGACAGGTTTTTTTGATCATAATATAAATACATATTTTAAAGTTTTTTATAATAATAATTATATATGAATGAACACTTTTTAGTAATGTTTTTGTAATTAATAATACAAATATAATAATATTATAGAAACGATAATATGAAAATAAATATTGACAGGTTTTTTTGATCATAATATAAATACATAGTTTAAAGTTTTTTTATAATTATAATTATATATGAATGAACACTTTTTAATAATGTTTTTGTTATGAATAATACATATATAATAATATTATAGGAAGGATAATATACAAATAAATATATATAAATGTTTTTGATCATAATATTAATATATATTTTATAATATTTTTATAATTATAATTATATATGAATGAACACTTTTTAATAATGTTTTTGTTATTAATAATACATATATAATAATATTATAGTAAGGATAATATGCAATTAAATATTGACAGGTTTTTTTTATCATAATATAAATACATATTTTAAAATTTTTATATAAAAATAATTATATATGAATGAAAACTTTTTAATGATGTTTTTGTTATTAATAATACATATATAATAATATTATAGGAAGGATAATATACAAATAAATATATATAAATGTTTTTGATCATAATATAAATACATATTTTATAATATTTTTATAATAATAATTATATATGAATGAACACTTTTGAATAATGTTTTTGTTATTAATAATACATATATAATAATATTATAGGAAGGATAATATACAAATAAATATATATAATTGTTTTTGATCATAATATAAATACATAGTTTAAAGTTTTTTTTATAATTATAATTATATATGAATGAACACTTTTTAATAATGTTTTTGTTATGAATAATACATATATAATAATATTATAGGAAGGATAATATACAAATAAATATATATAAATGTTTTTGATCATAATATAAATACATATTTTATAATATTTTTATATATAATTATATATGAATGAACACTTTTGAATAATGTTTTTGTTATGAATAATACATATATAATAATATTATAGGAAGGATAATATACAAGTAAATATATATAAATGTTTTTGATCATAATATAAATACATATTCTATAATATTTTTATAATTATAATTATATATGAATGAACACTTTTTAATAATGTTTTTAATAATAATAATACATATATATTAATATTATAGTAAGGATAATATGCAATTAAATATTGACAGGTTTTTTTATCATAATATAAATACATATTTTAAAATTTTTATATAAAAATAATTATATATGAATGAACACTTTTTAATGATGTTTTTGTAATTAATAATACATATATAATAATATTATAGGAAGGATAATATGCAAATAAATATTCACAGGTTTTTTTATCATAATATAAATACATATTTTAAAGTTTTTTATAATAATAATTATATATGAATGAACACTTTTTAGTAATGTTTTTGTAATTAATAATACAAATATAATAATATTATAGAAACGATAATATGAAAATAAATATTGACAGGTTTTTTTGATCATAATATAAATACATAGTTTAAAGTTTTTTTATAATTATAATTATATATGAATGAACACTTTTTAATAATGTTTTTGTTATGAATAATACATATATAATAATATTATAGGAAGGATAATATACAAATAAATATATATAAATGTTTTTGATCATAATATAAATACATATATTATAATATTTTTATAATTATAATTATATATGAATGAACACTTTTTAATAATGTTTTTAATAATAATAATACATATATATTAATATTATAGTAAGGATAATATGCAATTAAATATTGACAGGTTTTTTTTATCATAATATAAATACATATTTTAAAATTATTATATAAAAATAATTATATATGAATGAACACTTTTTAATGATGTTTTTGTAATTAATAATACATATATAATAATATTATAGGAAGGATAATATGCAAATAAATATTCACAGGTTTTTTTTATCATAATATAAATACATATTTTAAAGTTTTTTATAATAATAATTATATATGAATGAACACTTTTTAGTAATGTTTTTGTTATTAATAATACAAATATAATAATATTATAGAAACGATAATATGAAAATAAATATTGACAGGTTTTTTTGATCATAATATAAATACATAGTTTAAAGTTTTTTTATAATTATAATTATATATGAATGAACACTTTTGAATAATGTTTTTGTTATTAATAATACATATATAATTATATTATAGGAAGGATAATATACAAATTAATATATATAAATGTTTTTGATCATAATATAAATACATATTTTATAATATTTTTATAATAATAATTATATATGAATGAACACTTTTTAATAATGTTTTTGTTATTAATAATACATATATAATAATATTATAGGAAGGATAATATACAAATAAATATATATAAATGTTTTTGATCAAAATATAAATACATATTTTATAATATTTTTATAATAATAATTTTATATGAATGAACAGTTTTGAATAATGTTTTTGTTATTAATAATACATATATAATAATATTATAGGAAGGATAATATACAAATTAATATATATAAATGTTTTTGATCATAATATAAATACATATTTTATAATATTTTTATAATAATAATTATATATGAATGAACACTTTTTAATAATGTTTTTGTTATTAATAATACATATATAATAATATTATAGGAAGGATAATATACAAATAAATATATATAAATGTTTTTGATCATAATATAAATACATATTTTATAATATTTTTTATAATTATAATTATATATGAATGAACACTTTTTAATAATGTTTTTAATAATAATAATACATATATATTAATATTATAGTAAGGATAATATGCAATTAAATATTGACAGGTTTTTTTTATCATAATATAAATACATATTTTAAAATTTTTATATAAATAATAATTATATATGAATGAACACTTTTTAATGATGTTTTTGTAATTAATAATACATATATAATAATATTATAGGAAGGATAATATGCAAATAAATATTCACAGGTTTTTTTATCATAATATAAATACATATTTTAAAGTTTTTTATAATAATAATTATATATGAATGAACACTTTTTAGTAATGTTTTTGTAATTAATAATACAAATATAATAATATTATAGAAACGATAATATGAAAATAAATATTGACAGGTTTTTTTGATCATAATATAAATACATAGTTTAAAGTTTTTTTATAATTATAATTATATATGAATGAACACTTTTGAATAATGTTTTTGTTATTAATAATACATATATAATTATATTATAGGAAGGATAATATACAAATAAATATATATAAATGTTTTTGATCATAATATAAATACATATTTTATAATATTTTTATAATAATAATTATATATGAATGAACACTTTTTAATAATGTTTTTGTTATTAATAATACATATATAATAATATTATAGGAAGGATAATATACAAATAAATATATATAAATGTTTTTGATCATAATATAAATACATATTTTATAATATTTTTATAATAATAATTTTATATGAATGAACACTTTTGAATAATGTTTTTGTTATTAATAATACATATATAATAATATTATAGGAAGGATAATATACAAATTAATATATATAAATGTTTTTGATCATAATATAAATACATATTTTATAATATTTTTATAATAATAATTATATATGAATGAACACTTTTAATAATGTTTTTGTTATTAATAATACATATATAATAATATTATAGGAAGGATAATATACAAATAAATATATATAAATGTTTTTGATCATAATATAAATACATATTTTATAATATTTTTTATAATTATAATTATATATGAAAGAACACTTTTTAATAATGTTTTTAATAATAATAATACATATATATTAATATTATAGTAAGGATAATATGCAATTAAATATTGACAGGTTTTTTTTATCATAATATAAATACATATTTTACAATTTTTATATAAATAATAATTATATATGAATGAACACTTTTTAATGATGTTTTTGTAATTAATAATACATATATAATAATATTATAGGAAGGATAATATGCAAATAAATATTCACAGGTTTTTTTTATCATAATATAAATACATATTTTAAAGTTTTTTATAATAATAATTATATATGAATGAACACTTTTTAGTAATGTTTTTGTAATTAATAATACAAATATAATAATATTATAGAAACGATAATATGAAAATAAATATTGACAGGTTTTTTTGATCATAATATAAATACATAGTTTAAAGTTTTTTTATAATTATAATTATATATGAATGAACACTTTTTAATAATGTTTTTGTTATGAATAATACATATATAATAATATTATAGGAAGGATAATATACAAATAAATATATATAAATGTTTTTGATCATAATATAAATACATATTTTATAATATTTTTATATATAATTATATATGAATGAACAGTTTTGAATAATGTTTTTGTTATTAATAATATATATATAATATTATTATAGGAAGGATAATATACAAATAAATATATATAAATGTTTTTGATCATAATATAAATACATATTTTATAATATTTTTATATAAAAATAATTATATATGAATGAACAATTTTTAATAATGTTTTTAATAATAATAATACATATATATTAATATTATAGGAAGGATAATATGCAATTAAATATTGACAGGTTTTTTTATCATAATATAAATACATATTTTAAAGTTTTTTATAATAATAATTATATATGAATGAACACTTTTTAGTAATGTTTTTGTAATTAATAATACAAATATAATAATATTATAGAAACAATAATATGCAAATAAATATTCACAGGTTTTTTTTTCATAATATAAATACATATTTTAAAGTTTTTTATAATAATAATAATATATGAATGAACACTTTTTAGTAATGTTTTTGTAATTAATAATACAAATATAATAATATTATATAAACGATAATATGCAAATAGATATTGACAGGTTTTTTTTATCATAATATAAATACATAGTTTAAAGTTTTTTTATAATAATAATTATATATGAATGAACACTTTTTAGTAATGTTTTTGTAATTAATAATACAAATATAATAATATTATAGAAACGATAATATGCAAATAAATATTGACAGGTTTTTTGATCATAATATAAATACATAGTTTAAAGTTTTTTTATAATTATAATTATATATGAATGAACACTTTTTAATGATGTTTTTGTTATTAATAATACATATATAATAATATTATAGGAAGGATAATATACAAATAAATATATATAAATGTTTTTGATCATAATATAAATACATATTTTATAATATTTTTATAATAATAATTATATATGAATGAACACTTTTGAATAATGTTTTTGTTATTAATAATACATATATAATAATATTATAGGAAGGATAATATACAAATAAATATATATAAATGTTTTTGATCATAATATAAATACATATTTTATAATATTTTTATAATTAATATTATACATGAATGAACACTTTTTAATAATGTTTTTAATAATAATAATACATATATATTAATATTATAGTAAGGATAATATGCAATTAAATATTGACAGGTTTTTTTTATCATAATATAAATACATATTTTAAAATTTTTATATAAAAATAATTATATATGAATGAACACTTTTTAATGATGTTTTTGTTATCAATAATACATATATAATAATATTATAGGAAGGATAATATACAAATAAATATATATAAATGTTTTTGATCATAATATAAATACATATTTTATAATATTTTTATAATAATAATTATATATGAATGAACACTTTTGAATAATGTTTTTGTTATTAATAATACATATATAATAATATTATAGGAAGGATAATATACAAATAAATATATATAAATGTTTTTGATCATAATATAAATAGATATTTTATAATATTTTTATAATTATAATTATATATGAATGAACACTTTTTAATAATGTTTTTTATAATAATAATACATATATATTAATATTATAGGAAGGATAATATGCAATTAAATATTGACAGGTTTTTTTTATCATAATATAAATACATATTTTAAAGTTTTTTATAATAATAATTATATATGAATGAACACTTTTTAGTAATGTTTTTGTAATTAATAATACAAATATAATAATATTATAGAAACAATAATATGCAAATAAATATTCACAGGTTTTTTTATCATAATATAAATACATATTTTAAAGTTTTTTATAATAATAATAATATATGAATGAACACTTTTTAGTAATTTTTTTGTAATTAATAATACAAATATAATAATATTATATAAACGATAATATGCAAATAGATATTGACAGGTTTTTTTGATCATAATATAAATACATAGTTTAAAGTTTTTTTATAATAATAATTATATATGAATGAACACTTTTTAGTAATGTTTTTGTAATTAATAATACAAATATAATAATATTATAGAAACGATAATATGCAAATAAATATTGACAGGTTTTTTGATCATAATATAAATACATAGTTTAAAGTTTTTTTATAATTATAATTATATATGAATGAACACTTTTTAATAATGTTTTTGTTATTAATAATACATATATAATAATATTATAGGAAGGATAATATACAAATAAATATATATAAATGTTTTTGATCATAATATTAATACATATTTTATAATATTTTTATAATAATAATTATATATGAATGAACACTTTTTAATAATGTTTTTGTTATTAATAATACATATATAATAATATTATAGGAAGGATAATATACAAATAAATATATATAAATGTTTTTGATCATAATATAAATACATATTTTATAATATTTTTATAATTATAATTATATATGAATGAACACTTTTTAATAATGTTTTTGTTATTAATAATACATATATAATACTATTATAGGAAGGATAATATACAAATAAATATATATAAATGTTTTTGATCATAATATAAATACATATTTTATAATATTTTTATAATAATAATTATATATGAATGAACACTTTTTAATAATGTTTTTGTTATTAATAATACATATATAATAATATTATAGGAAGGATAATATACAAATAAATATATATAAATGTTTTTGATCATAATATAAATACATATTTTATAATATTTTTTTTAATTATAATTATATATGAATGAACACTTTTTAATAATGTTTTTAATAATAATAATACATATATATTAATATTATAGTAAGGATAATATGCAATTAAATATTGACAGGTTTTTTTATCATAATATAAATACATATTTTAAAATTTTTATATAAATAATAATTATATATGAATGAACACTTTTTAATGATGTTTTTGTAATTAATAATACATATATAATAATATTATAGGAAGGATAATATGCAAATAAATATTCACAGGTTTTTTTTTATCATAATATAAATACATATTTTAAAGTTTTTTATAATAATAATTATATATGAATGAACACTTTTTAGTAATGTTTTTGTAATTAATAATAAAAATATAATAATATTATAGAAACGATAATATGAAAATAAATATTGACAGGTTTTTTTGATCATAATATAAATACATAGTTTAAAGTTTTTTTATAATTATAATTATATATGAATGAACACTTTTTAATAATGTTTTTGTTATGAATAATACATATATAATAATATTATAGGAAGGATAATATACAAATAAATATATATAAATGTTTTTGATCATAATATAAATACATATTTTATAATATTTTTATATATAATTATATATGAATGAACACTTTTGAATAATGTTTTTGTTATTAATAATACATATATAATGATATTATAGGAAGGATAATATACAAATAAATATATATAAATGTTTTTGATCATAATATAAATACATATTTTATAATATTTTTATAATTATAATTATATATGAATGAACAATTTTTAATAATGTTTTTAATAATAATAATACATATATATTAATATTATAGTAAGGATAATATGCAATTAAATATTGACAGGTTTTTTTTATCATAATATAAATACATATTTTAAAATTTTTATATAAAAATAATTATATATGAATGAACACTTTTTAATGATGTTTTTGTTATTAATAATACATATATAATAATATTATAGGAAGGATAATATACAAATAAATATATATAAATGTTTTTGATCATAATATAAATACATATTTTATAATATTTTTATAATAATAATTTTATATGAATGAACACTTTTGAATAATGTTTTTGTTATTAATAATACATATATAATAATATTATAGGAAGGATAATATACAAATAAATATATATAAATGTTTTTGATCATAATATAAATACATATTTTATAATATTTTTATAATAATAATTATATATGAATGAACACTTTTTAATGATGTTTTTGTAATTAATAATACATATATAATAATATTATAGGAAGGATAATATGCAAATAAATATTCACAGTTTTTTTTTATCATAATATAAATACATATTTTAAAGTTTTTTATAATAATAATAATATATGAATGAACACTTTTTAGTAATGTTTTTGTAATTAATAATACAAATATAATAATATTATAGAAACGATAATATGCAAATAAATATTGACAGGTTTTTTTGATCATAATATAAATACATAGTTTAAAGTTTTTTTATAATAATAATTATATATGAATGAACACTTTTTAGTAATGTTTTTGTAATTAATAATACAAATATAATAATATTATAGAAACGATAATATGCAAATAAATATTGACAGGTTTTTTTGATCATAATATAAATACATAGTTTAAAGTTTTTTTATAATAATAATTATATATGAATGAACACTTTTTAATAATGTTTTTGTTATGAATAATACATATATAATAATATTATAGGAAGGATAATATACAAATAAATATATATAAATGTTTTTGATCATAATATAAATACATATTTTATAATATTTTTATAATAATAATTATAAATGAATGAACACTTTTTAATAATGTTTTTGTTATTAATAATACATATATAATAATATTATAGGAAGGATAATATACAAATAAATATATATAAATGTTTTTGATCATAATATAAATACATATTTTATAATATTTTTATAATTATAATTATATATGAATGAACACTTTTTAATAATGATTTTAATAATAATAATACATATATATTAATATTATAGTAAGGATAATATGCAATTAAATATTGACAGGTTTTTTTATCATATTATAAATACATATTTTAAAATTTTTATATAAAAATAATTATATATGAATGAACACTTTTTAATGATGTTTTTGTAATTAATAATACATATATAATAATATTATAGGAAGGATAATATGCAAATAAATATTCACAGGTTTTTTTTATCATAATATAAATACATATTTTAAAGTTTTTTATAATAATAATTATATATGAATGAACACTTTTTAGTAATGTTTTTGTAATTAATAATACAAATATAATAATATTATAGAAACGATAATATGAAAATAAATATTGACAGGTTTTTTTTGATCATAATATAAATACATAGTTTAAAGTTTTTTTATAATTATAATTATATATGAATGAACACTTTTTAATAATGTTTTTGTTATGAATAATACATATATAATAATATTATAGGAAGGATAATATACAAATAAATATATATAAATGTTTTTGATCATAATATAAATAAATACATATTCTATAATATTTTTATAATTATAATTATATATGAATGAACACTTTTTAATAATGTTTTTAATAATAATAATACATATATATTAATATTATAGTAAGGATAATATGCAATTAAATATTGACAGGTTTTTTTTATCATAATATAAATACATATTTTATAATATTTTTATAATAATAATTATATATGAATGAACACTTTTTAATGATGTTTTTGTAATTAATAATACATATATAATAATATTATAGGAAGGATAATATGCAAATAAATATTCACAGTTTTTTTTATCATAATATAAATACATATTTTAAAGTTTTTTATAATAATAATAATATATGAATGAACACTTTTTAGTAATGTTTTTGTAATTAATAATACAAATATAATAATATTATAGAAACGATAATATGCAAATAAATATTGACAGGTTTTTTTGATCATAATATAAATACATAGTTTAAAGTTTTTTTATAATAATAATTATATATGAATGAACACTTTTTAGTAATGTTTTTGTAATTAATAATACAAATATAATAATATTATAGAAACGATAATATGCAAATAAATATTGACAGGTTTTTTTGATCATAATATAAATACATAGTTTAAAGTTTTTTTATAATAATAATTATATATGAATGAACACTTTTTAATAATGTTTTTGTTATGAATAATACATATATAATAATATTATAGGAAGGATAATATACAAATAAATATATATAAATGTTTTTGATCATAATATAAATACATATTTTATAATATTTTTATAATAATAATTATAAATGAATGAACACTTTTTAATAATGTTTTTGTTATTAATAATACATATATAATAATATTATAGGAAGGATAATATACAAATAAATATATATAAATGTTTTTGATCATAATATAAATACATCTTTTATAATATTTTTATAATTATAATTATATATGAATGAACACTTTTTAATAATGATTTTAATAATAATAATACATATATATTAATATTATAGTAAGGATAATATGCAATTAAATATTGACAGGTTTTTTTATCATATTATAAATACATATTTTAAAATTTTTATATAAAAATAATTATATATGAATGAACACTTTTTAATGATGTTTTTGTAATTAATAATACATATATAATAATATTATAGGAAGGATAATATGCAAATAAATATTCACAGGTTTTTTTTATCATAATATAAATACATATTTTAAAGTTTTTTATAATAATAATTATATATGAATGAACACTTTTTAGTAATGTTTTTGTAATTAATAATACAAATATAATAATATTATAGAAACGATAATATGAAAATAAATATTGACAGGTTTTTTTTGATCATAATATAAATACATAGTTTAAAGTTTTTTTATAATTATAATTATATATGAATGAACACTTTTTAATAATGTTTTTGTTATGAATAATACATATATAATAATATTATAGGAAGGATAATATACAAATAAATATATATAAATGTTTTTGATCATAATATAAATAAATACATATTCTATAATATTTTTATAATTATAATTATATATGAATGAACACTTTTTAATAATGTTTTTAATAATAATAATACATATATATTAATATTATAGTAAGGATAATATGCAATTAAATATTGACAGGTTTTTTTTATCATAATATAAATACATATTTTAAAATTTTTATATAAAAATAATTATATATGAATGAACACTTTTTAATGATGTTTTTGTAATTAATAATACATATATAATAATATTATAGGAAGGATAATATGCAAATAAATATTCACAGGTTTTTTTTATCATAATATAAATACATATTTTAAAGTTTTTTATAATAATAATTATATATGAATGAACACTTTTTAGTAATGTTTTTGTAATTAATAATACAAATATAATAATATTATAGAAACGATAATATGAAAATAAATATTGACAGGTTTTTTTGATCATAATATAAATACATAGTTTAAAGTTTTTTTATAATTATAATTATATATGAATGAACAATTTTTAATAATGTTTTTTTTATGAATAATACATATATAATAATATTATAGGAAGGATAATATACAAATAAATATATATAAATGTTTTTGATCATAATATAAATACATATATTATAATATTTTTATAATTATAATTATATATGAATGAACACTTTTTAATAATGTTTTTAATAATAATAATACATATATATTAATATTATAGTAAGGATAATATGCAATTAAATATTGACAGGTTTTTTTTATCATAATATAAATACATATTTTAAAATTATTATATAAAAATAATTATATATGAATGAACACTTTTTAATGATGTTTTTGTAATTAATATTACATATATAATAATATTATAGGAAGGATAATATGCAAATAAATATTCACAGGTTTTTTTTATCATAATATAAATACATATTTTAAAGTTTTTTATAATAATAATTATATATGAATGAACACTTTTTAGTAATGTTTTTGTTATTAATAATACAAATATAATAATATTATAGAAACGATAATATGAAAATAAATATTGACAGGTTTTTTTGATCATAATATAAATACATAGTTTAAAGTTTTTTTATAATTATAATAATATATGAATGAACACTTTTGAATAATGTTTTTGTTATTAATAATACATATATAATTATATTATAGGAAGGATAATATACAAATAAATATATATAAATGTTTTTGATCATAATATAAATACATATTTTATAATATTTTTATAATAATAATTATATATGAATGAACACTTTTTAATAATGTTTTTGTTATTAATAATACATATATAATAATATTATAGGAAGGATAATATACAAATAAATATATATAAATGTTTTTGATCATAATATAAATACATATTTTATAATATTTTTATAATAATAATTTTATATGAATGAACACTTTTGAATAATGTTTTTGTTATTAATAATACATATATAATAATATTATAGGAAGGATAATATACAAATAAATATATATAAATGTTTTTGATCATAATATAAATACATATTTTATAATATTTTTATAATAATAATTATATATGAATGAACACTTTTTAATAATGTTTTTGTTATTAATAATACATATATAATAATATTATAGGAAGGATAATATACAAATAAATATATATAAATGTTTTTTATCATAATATAAAAACATATTTTAAAATTTTTATATAAATAATAATTATATATGAATGAACACTTTTTAATGATGTTTTTGTAATTAATAATACATATATAATAATATTATAGGAAGGATAATATGCAAATAAATATTCACAGGTTTTTTTTATCATAATATAAATACATATTTTAAAGTTTTTTATAATAATAATTATATATGAATGAACACTTTTTAGTAATGTTTTTGTAATTAATAATACAAATATAATAATATTATAGAAACGATAATATGAAAATAAATATTGACAGGTTTTTTTGATCATAATATAAATACATAGATTAAAGTTTTTTTATAATTATAATTATATATGAATGAACACTTTTTAATAATGTTTTTGTTATGAATAATACATATATAATAATATTATAGGAAGGATAATATACAAATAAATATATATAAATGTTTTTGATCATAATATAAATACATATTTTATAATATTTTTATATATAATTATATATGAATGAACACTTTTGAATAATGTTTTTGTTATTAATAATACATATATAATATTATTATAGGAAGGATAATATACAAATAAATATATATAAATGTTTTTGATCATAATATAAATACATATTTTATAATATTTTTATATAAAAATAATTATATATGAATGAACAATTTTTAATAATGTTTTTAATAATAATAATACATATATATTAATATTATAGGAAGGATAATATGCAATTAAATATTGACAGGTTTTTTTTATCATAATATAAATACATATTTTAAAGTTTTTTATAATAATAATTATATATGAATGAACACTTTTTAGTAATGTTTTTGTAATTAATAATACAAATATAATAATATTATAGAAACAATAATATGCAAATAAATATTGACAGGTTTTTTTGATCATAATATAAATACATATTTTAAAATTTTTATATAAAAATAATTATATATGAATGAACACTTTTTAATGATGTTTTTGTTATTAATAATACATATATAATAATATTATAGGAAGGATAATATACAAATAAATATATATAAATGTTTTTGATCATAATATAAATACATATTTTATAATATTTTTATAATTATTATTATACATGAATGAACACTTTTTAATAATGTTTTTAATAATAATAATACATATATATTAATATTATAGTAAGGATAATATGCAATTAAATATTGACAGGTTTTTTTTATCATAATATAAATACATATTTTAAAATTTTTATATAAAAATAATTATATATGAATGAACACTTTTTAATGATGTTTTTGTTATCAATTATACATATATAATAATATTATAGGAAGGATAATATACAAATAAATATATATAAATGTTTTTGATCATAATATAAATACATATTTTATAATATTTTTATAATAATAATTATATATGAATGAACACTTTTGAATAATGTTTTTGTTATTAATAATACATATATAATAATATTATAGGAAGGATAATATACAAATAAATATATATAAATGTTTTTGATCATAATATAAATAGATATTTTATAATATTTTTATAATTATAATTATATATGAATAACACTTTTTAATAATGTTTTTAATAATAATAATACATATATATTAATATTATAGGAAGGATAATATGCAATTAAATATTGACAGGTTTTTTTTATCATAATATATATACATATTTTAAAGTTTTTTTATAATAATAATTATATATGAATGAACACTTTTTAGTAATGTTTTTGTAATTAATAATACAAATGTAATAATATTATAGAAACAATAATATGCAAATAAATATTCACAGGTTTTTTTATCATAATATAAATACATATTTTAAAGTTTTTTATAATAATAATAATAATATATGAATGAACACTTTTTAGTAATGTTTTTGTAATTAATAATACAAATATAATAATATTATATAAACGATAATATGCAAATAGATATTGACAGGTTTTTTTGATCATAATATAAATACATAGTTTAAAGTTTTTTTATAATAATAATTATATATGAATGAACACTTTTTAGTAATGTTTTTGTAATTAATAATACAAATATAATAATATTATAGAAACGATAATATGCAAATAAATATTGACAGGTTTTTTGATCATAATATAAATACATAGTTTAAAGTTTTTTTATAATTATAATTATATATAAATGAACACTTTTTAGTAATGTTTTTGTTATTAATAATACAAATATAATAATATTATAGAAACGATAATATGAAAATAAATATTGACAGGTTTTTTTGATCATAATATAAATACATAGTTTAAAGTTTTTTTATAATTATAATTATATATGAATGAACACTTTTGAATAATGTTTTTGTTATTAATAATACATATATAATTATATTATAGGAAGGATAATATACAAATAAATATATATAAATGTTTTTGATCATAATATAAATACATATTTTATAATATTTTTATAATAATAATTATATATGAATGAACACTTTTTAATAATGTTTTTGTTATTAATAATACATATATAATAATATTATAGGAAGGATAATATACAAATAAATATATATAAATGTTTTTGATCATAATATAAATACATATTTTATAATATTTTTATAATAATAATTTTATATGAATGAACACTTTTGAATAATGTTTTTGTTATTAATAATACATATATAATAATATTATAGGAAGGATAATATACAAATTAATATATATAAATGTTTTTGATCATAATATAAATACATATTTTATAATATTTTTATAATAATAATTATATATGAATGAACACTTTTTAATAATGTTTTTGTTATTAATAATACATATATAATAATATTATAGGAAGGATAATATACAAATAAATATATATAAATGTTTTTGATCATAATATAAATACATATTTTATAATATTTTTTATAATTATAATTATATATGAATGAACACTTTTTAATAATGTTTTTAATAATAATAATACATATATATTAATATTATAGTAAGGATAATATGCAATTAAATATTGACAGGTTTTTTTTATCATAATATAAATACATATTTTAAAATTTTTATATAAATAATAATTATATATGAATGAACACTTTTTAATGATGTTTTTGTAATTAATAATACATATATAATAATATTATAGGAAGGATAATATGCAAATAAATATTCACAGGTTTTTTTTATCATAATATAAATACATATTTTAAAGTTTTTTATAATAATAATTATATATGAATGAACACTTTTTAGTAATGTTTTTGTAATTAATAATACAAATATAATAATATTATAGAAACGATAATATGAAAATAAATATTGACAGGTTTTTTTGATCATAATATAAATACATAGTTTAAAGTTTTTTTATAATTATAATTATATATGAATGAACACTTTTTAATAATGTTTTTGTTATGAATAATACATATATAATAATATTATAGGAAGGATAATATACAAATAAATATATATAAATGTTTTTGATCATAATATAAATACATATTTTATAATATTTTTATATATAATTATATATGAATGAACACTTTTGAATAATGTTTTTGTTATTAATAATACATATATAATATTATTATAGGAAGGATAATATACAAATAAATATATATAAATGTTTTTGATCATAATATAAATACATATTTTATAATATTTTTATATAAAAATAATTATATATGAATGAACAATTTTTAATAATGTTTTTAATAATAATAATACATATATATTAATATTATAGGAAGGATAATATGCAATTAAATATTGACAGGTTTTTTTTATCATAATATAAATACATATTTTAAAGTTTTTTATAATAATAATTATATACGAATGAACACTTTTTAGTAATGTTTTTGTAATTAATAATACAAATATAATAATATTATAGAAACAATAATATGCAAATAAATATTGACAGGTTTTTTTGATCATAATATAAATACATATTTTAAAATTTTTATATAAAAATAATTATATATGAATGAACACTTTTTAATGATGTTTTTGTTATTAATAATACATATATAATAATATTATAGGAAGGATAATATACAAATAAATATATATAAATGTTTTTGATCATAATATAAATACATATTTTATAATATTTTTATAATAATAATTATATATGAATGAACACTTTTGAATAATGTTTTTGTTATTAATAATACATATATAATAATATTATAGGAAGGATAATATACAAATAAATATATATAAAAGTTTTTGATCATAATATAAATTCATATTTTATAATATTTTTATAATTATTATTATACATGAATGAACACTTTTTAATAATGTTTTTAATAATAATAATACATATATATTAATATTATAGTAAGGATAATATGCAATTAAATATTGACAGGTTTTTTTTATCATAATATAAATACATATTTTAAAATTTTTATATAAAAATAATTATATATGAATGAACACTTTTTAATGATGTTTTTGTTATCAATAATACATATATAATAATATTATAGGAAGGATAATATACAAATAAATATATATAAATGTTTTTGATCATAATATAAATACATATTTTATAATATTTTTATAATAATAATTATATATGAATGAACACTTTTGAATAATGTTTTTGTTATTAATAATACATATATAATAATATTATAGGAAGGATAATATACAAATAAATATATATAAATGTTTTTGATCATAATATAAATAGATATTTTATAATATTTTTATAATTATAATTATATATGAATAACACTTTTTAATAATGTTTTTAATAATAATAATACATATATATTAATATTATAGGAAGGATAATATGCAATTAAATATTGACAGGTTTTTTTTATCATAATATAAATACATATTTTAAAGTTTTTTTATAATAATAATTATATATGAATGAACACTTTTTAGTAATGTTTTTGTAATTAATAATACAAATATAATAATATTATAGAAACAATAATATGCAAATAAATATTCACAGGTTTTTTTATCATAATATAAATACATATTTTAAAGTTTTTTATAATAATAATAATATATGAATGAACACTTTTTAGTAATGTTTTTGTAATTAATAATACAAATATAATAATATTATATAAACGATAATATGCAAATAGATATTGACAGGTTTTTTTGATCATAATATAAATACATAGTTTAAAGTTTTTTTATAATAATAATTATATATGAATGAACACTTTTTAGTAATGTTTTTGTAATTAATAATACAAATATAATAATATTATAGAAACGATAATATGCAAATAAATATTGACAGGTTTTTTGATCATAATATAAATACATAGTTTAAAGTTTTTTTATAATTATAATTATATATGAATGAACATTTTTTAATAATGTTTTTGTTATGAATAATACATATATAATAATATTATAGAAAGGATAATATACAAATAAATATATATAAATGTTTTTGATCATAATATAAATACATATTTTATAATATTTTTATAATAATAATAATATATGAATGAACACTTTTTAATAATGTTTTTGTTATTAATAATACATATATAATAATATTATAGGAAGGATAATATACAAATAAATATATATAAATGTTTTTGATCATAATATTAATACATATTTTATAATATTTTTATAATAATAATTATATATGAATGAACACTTTTTAATCATGTTTTTGTTATTAATAATACATATATAATAATATTATAGGAAGGATAATATACAAATAAATATATATAAATGTTTTTGATCATAATATAAATACATATTTTATAATATTTTTATAATTATAATTATATATGAATGAACACTTTTTAATAATGTTTTTGTTATTAATAATACATATATAATAATATTATAGGAAGGATAATATACAAATAAATATATATAAATGTTTTTGATCATAAAATAAATACATATTTTATAATATTTTTATAATAATAATTATATATGAATGAACACTTTTTAATAATGTTTTTGTTATTAATAATACATATATAATAATATTATAGGAAGGATAATATACAAATAAATATATATAAATGTTTTTGATCATAATATAAATACATATTTTATAATATTTTTTTTAATTATAATTATATATGAATGAACACTTTTTAATAATGTTTTTAATAATAATAATACATATATATTAATATTATAGTAAGGATAATATGCAAGTAAATATTGACAGGTTTTTTTATCATAATATAAATACATATTTTAAAATTTTTATATAAATAATAATTATATATGAATGAACACTTTTTAATGATGTTTTTGTAATTAATAATACATACATAATAATATTATAGGAAGGATAATATGCAAATAAATATTCACAGGTTTTTTTATCATAATATAAATACATATTTTAAAGTTTTTTATAATAATAATTATATATGAATGAACACTTTTTAGTAATGTTTTTGTAATTAATAATAAAAATATAATAATATTATAGAAACGATAATATGAAAATAAATATTGACAGGTTTTTTTGATCATAATATAAATACATAGTTTAAAGTTTTTTTATAATTATAATTATATATGAATGAACACTTTTTAATAATGTTTTTGTTATGAATAATACATATATAATAATATTATAGGAAGGATAATATACAAATAAATATATATAAATGTTTTTGATCATAATATAAATACATATTTTATAATATTTTTATATATAATTATATATGAATGAACACTTTTGAATAATGTTTTTGTTATTAATAATACATATATAATGATATTATAGGAAGGATAATATACAAATAAATATATATAAATGTTTTTGATCATAATATAAATACATATTTTATAATATTTTTATATAAAAATAATTATATATGAATGAACAAATTTTTAATAATGTTTTTAATAATAATAATACATACATATTAATATTATAGGAAGGATAATATGCAATTAAATATTGACAGGTTTTTTTATCATAATATAAATACATATTTTATAATATTTTTATAATTATAATTATATATGAATGAATACTTTTTAGTAATGTTTTTGTAATTAATAATACAAATATAATAATATTATAGTAAGGATAATATGCAATTAAATATTGACAGGTTTTTTTTATCATAGTATAAATACATATTTTAAAATTTTTATATAAAAATAATTATATATGAATGAACACTTTTTAATGATGTTTTTGTTATTAATAATAGATATATAATAATATTATAGGAAGGATAATATACAAATAAATATATATAAATGTTTTTGATCATAATATAAATACATATTTTATAATATTTTTATAATAATAATTATATATGAATGAACACTTTTGAATAATGTTTTTGTTATTAATAATACATATATAATAATATTATAGGAAGGATAATATACAAATAAATATATATAAATGTTTTTGATCATAATATAAATACATATTTTATAATATTTTTATAATTATTATTATACATGAATGAACACTTTTTAATAATGTTTTTAATAATAATAATACATATATATTAATATTATAGTAAGGATAATATGCAATTAAATATTGACAGGTTTATTTTATCATAATATAAATACATATTTTAAAATTTTTATATAAAAATAATTATATATGAATGAACACTTTTTAATGATGTTTTTGTTATCAATAATACATATATAATAATATTATAGGAAGGATAATATACAAATAAATATATATAAATGTTTTTGATCATAATATAAATACATATTTTATAATATTTTTATAATAATAATTATATATGAATGAACACTTTTGAATAATGTTTTTGTTATTAATAATACATATATAATAATATTATAGGAAGGATAATATACAAATAAATATATATAAATGTTTTTGATCATAATATAAATAGATATTTTATAATATTTTTATAATTATAATTATATATGAATGAACACTTTTTAATAATGTTTTTAATAATAATAATACATATATATTAATATTATAGGAAGGATAATATGCAATTAAATATTGACAGGTTTTTTTTATCATAATATAAATACATATTTTAAAGTTTTTTATAATAATAATTAAATATGAATGAACACTTTTTAGTAATGTTTTTGTAATTAATAATACAAATATAATAATATTATAGAAACAATAATATGCAAATAAATATTGACAGGTTTTTTTGATCATAATATAAATACATAGTTTAAAGTTTTTTTATAATAATAATTATATATGAATGAACACTTTTTAATAATGTTTTTGTTATGAATAATACATATATAATAATATTATAGGAAGGATAATATACAAATAAATATATATAAATGTTTTTGATCATAATATAAATACATATTTTATAATATTTTTATAATAATAATAATATATGAATGAACACTTTTTAATAATGTTTTTGTTATGAATAATACATATATAATAATATTATAGGAAGGATAATATACAAATAAATATATATAAATGTTTTTGATCATAATATAAATACATATTTTATAATATTTTTATAATAATAATTATATATGAATGAACACTTTTTAATAATGTTTTTGTTATTAATAATACATATATAATAATATTATAGGAAGGATAATATACAAATAAATATATATAAATGTTTTTGATCATAATATAAATACATATTTTATAATATTTTTATAATTATAATTATATATGAATGAACACTTTTTAATAATGTTTTTAATAATAATAATACATATATATTAATATTATAGTAAGGATAATATGCAATTAAATATTGACAGGTTTTTTTATCATAATATAAATCAATATTTTAAAATTTTTATATAAAAATAATTATATATGAATGAACACTTTTTAATGATGTTTTTGTAATTAATAATACATATATAATAATATTATAGGAAGGATAATATGCAAATAAATATTCACAGGTTTTTTTTATCATAATATAAATACATATTTTAAAGTTTTTTATAATAATAATTATATATGAATGAACACTTTTTAGTAATGTTTTTGTAATTAATAATAAAAATATAATAATATTATAGAAACGATAATATGAAAATAAATATTGACAGGTTTTTTGATCATAATATACATAGTTTAAAGTTGTTTTTATAATTATAATTATATATGAATGAACACTTTTTAATAATGTTTTTGTTATGAATAATACATATATAATAATATTATAGGAAGGATAATATACAAATAAATATATATACATGTTTTTGATCATAATATAAATATATATTTTATAATATTTTTATAATTATAATTATATATGAATGAACACTTTTTAATAATGTTTTTAATAATAATAATACATATATATTAATATTATAGTAAGGATAATATGCAATTAAACATTGACAGGTTTTTTTTATCATAATATAAATACATATTTTAAAATTTTTATATAAAAAAAATTATATATGAATGAACACTTTTTAATGATGTTTTTGTTATTAATAATACATATATAATAATATTATAGGAAGGATAATATACAAATAAATATATATAAATGTTTTTGATCATAATATAAATACATATTTTATAATATTTTTATAATAATAATTTTATATGAATGAACACTTTTGAATAATGTTTTTGTTATTAATAATACATATATAATAATATTATAGGAAGGATAATATACAAATAAATATATATAAATGTTTTTGATCATAATATAAATACATATTTTATAATATTTTTATAATAATAATTATATATGAATAAACACTTTTTAATAATGTTTTTGTTATTAATAATACAAATATAATAATATTATAGGAAGGATAATATGCAAATAAATATTCACAGGTTTTTTTATCATAATATAAATACATATTTTAAAGTTTTTTATAATAATAATAATATATGAATGAACACTTTTTAGTAATGTTTTTGTAATTAATAATACAAATATAATAATATTATAGAAACGATAATATGCAAATAAATATTGACAGGTTTTTTGATCATAATATAAATACATAGTTTAAAGTTTTTTTATAATAATAATTATATATGAATGAACACTTTATAGTAATGTTTTTGTAATTAATAATACAAATATAATAATATTATAGAAACGATAATATGCAAATAAATATTGACAGGTTTTTTTGATCATAATATAAATACATAGTTTAAAGTTTTTTTATAATTATAATTATATATGAATGAACACTTTTTAATAATGTTTTTGTTATGAATAATACATATATAATAATATTATAGGAAGGATAATATACAAATAAATATATAAAAAATGTTTTTGATCATAATATAAATACATATTTTATAATATTTTTATAATAATAATTATATATGAATGAACACTTTTTAATAATGTTTTTGTTATTAATAATACATATATAATAATATTATAGGAAGGATAATATACAAATAAATATATATAAATGTTTTTGATCATAATATAAATACAAAATTTATAATATTTTTATAATTATAATTATATATGAATGAACACTTTTTAATAATGATTTTAATAATAATAATACATATATATTAATATTATAGTAAGGATAATATGCAATTAAATATTGACAGGTTTTTTTTATCATATTATAAATACATATTTTAAAATTTTTATATAAAAATAATTATATATGAATGAACACTTTTTAATGATGTTTTTGTAATTAATAATACATATATAATAATATTATAGGAAGGATAATATGCAAATAAATATTCACAGGTTTTTTTTATCATAATATAAATACATATTTTAAAGTTTTTTATAATAATAATTATATATGAATGAACACTTTTTAGTAATGTTTTTGTAATTAATAATACAAATATAATAATATTATAGAAACGATAATATGAAAATAAATATTGACAGGTTTTTTTGATCATAATATAAATACATAGTTTAAAGTTTTTTTATAATTATAATTATATATGAATGAACACTTTTTAATAATGTTTTTGTTATGAATAATACATATATAATAATATTATAGGAAGGATAATATACAAATAAATATATATAAATGTTTTTGATCATAATATAAATACATATTTTATAATATTTTTATATATAATTATATATGAATGAACACTTTTTAATAATGTTTTTAATAATAATAATACATATATATTAATATTATAGTAAGGATAATATGCAATTAAATATTGACAGGTTTTTTTTATCATAATATAAATACATATTTTAAAATTTTTATATAAAAATAATTATATATGAATGAACACTTTTTAATGATGTTTTTGTAATTAATAATACATATATAATAATATTATAGGAAGGATAATATGCAAATAAATATTCACAGGTTTTTTTTATCATAATATAAATACATATTTTAAAGTTTTTTATAATAATAATTATATATGAATGAACACTTTTTAGTAATGTTTTTGTAATTAATAATACAAATATAATAATATTATAGAAACGATAATATGAAAATAAATATTGACAGGTTTTTTTGATCATAATATAAATATATAGTTTAAAGTTTTTTTATAATTATAATTATATATGAATGAACACTTTTTAATAATGTTTTTGTTATTAATAATACATATATAATAATATTATAGGAAGGATAATATACAAATAAATATATAAAAATGTTTTTGATCATAATATAAATACATATTTTATAATATTTTTATAATTATAATTATATATGAATGAACACTTTTTAATAATGTTTTTAATAATAATAATACATATATATTAATATTATAGTAAGGATAATATGCAATTAAATATTGACAGGTTTTTTTTATCATAATATAAATACATATTTTATAATTTTTATATAAAAATAATTATATATGAATGAACACTTTTTAATGATGTTTTTGTTATTAATAATACATATATAATAATATTATAGGAAGGATAATATACAAATAAATATATATAAATGTTTTTGATCATAATATAAATACATATTTTATAATATTTTTATAATAATAATTATATATGAATGAACACTTTTTAATAATGTTTTTGTTATTAATAATACATATATAATAATATTATAGGAAGGATAATATACAAATAAATATATATAAATGTTTTTGATCATAATATAAATACATATTTTATAATATTTTTATAATAATAATTATATATGAATGAACACTTTTTAATAATGTTTTTGTTATTAATAATACATATATAATAATATTATAGGAAGGATAATATGCAAATAAATATTCACAGGTTTTTTTGATCATAATATAAATACATATTTTAAAGTTTTTTATAATTATAATAATATATGAATGAACACTTTTTAGTAATGTTTTTGCAATTAATAATACAAATATAATAATATTATAGAAACGATAATATGATCATAATATAAATACATATTTTATAATATTTTTATAATAATAATAATATATGAATGAACACTTTTTAATAATGTTTTTGTTATGAATAATACATATATAATAATATTATAGGAAGGATAATATACAAATAAATATATATAAATGTTTTTGATCATAATATAAATACATATTTTATAATATTTTTATAATAATAATTATATATGAATGAACACTTTTTAATAATGTTTTTGGTATTAATAATACATATATAATAATATTATAGGAAGGATAATATACAAATAAATATATATAAAGGTTTTTGATCATAATATAAATACATATTTTATAATATTTTTATAATTATAATTATATATGAATGAACACTTTTTAATGATATTTTTGTAATTAATAATACATATATAATAATATTATAGGAAGGATAATATGCAAATAAATATATATAAATGTTTTTGATCATAATATAAATTAATATTTTATAATATTTTTATAATAATAATACATATATATTAATATTATAGTAAGGATAATATGCAATTAAATATTGACAGGTTTTTTTTATCATAATATAAATACATATTTTAAAATTTTTATAAAAAAATAATTATATATGAATGAACACTTTTTAATGATGTTTTTGTTATTAATTATACATATATAATAATATTATAGGAAGGATAATATACAAATAAATATATATAAATGTTTTTGATCATAATATAAATTAATATTTTATAATATTTTTATAATAATAATTTTATATGAATGAATACTCTTGAATAATGTTTTTGTTATTAATAATACATATATAATAATATTATAGGAAGGATAATATACAAATAAATATATATAAATGTTTTTGATCATAATATAAATACATATTTTATAATATTTTTATAATAATAATTATATATAAATGAACACTTTTTAATGATGTTTTTGTAATTAATAATACATATATAATAATATTATAGGAAGGATAATGTGCAAATAAATATTCACAGTTTTTTTTATCATAATATAAATACATATTTTAAAGTTTTTTATAATAATAATTATATATGAATGAACACTTTTTAGTAATGTTTTTGTAATTAATAATACAAATATAATAATATTATAGGAAGGATAATATGCAAATAAATATTCACAGGTTTTTTTATCATAATATAAATACATATTTTAAAGTTTTTTATAATAATAATAATATATGAATGAACACTTTTTAGTAATGTTTTTGTAATTAATAATACAAATATAATAATATTATAGAAACGATAATATGCAAATAAATATTGACAGGTTTTTTTGATCATAATATAAATACATAGTTTAAAGTTTTTTTATAATAATAATTATATATGAATGAACACTTTTTAGTAATGTTTTTGTAATTAATAATACAAATATAATAATATTATAGAAACGATAATATGCAAATAAATTTTCACAGGTTTTTTTATCATAATATAAATACATATTTTAAAGTTTTTTATAATAATAATAATATATGAATGAACACTTTTTAGTAATGTTTTTGTAATTAATAATACAAATATAATAATATTATAGAAACGATAATATGCAAATAAATATTGACAGGTTTTTTTTAATCATAATATAATACATAGTTTAAAGTTTTTTTATAATTATAATTATATATGAATGAACACTTTTTAATAATGTTTTTGTTATTAATAATACATATATAATAATATTATAGGAAGGATAATATGCAAATAAATATTCACAGGAATTTTTATCATAATATAAATACATATTTTAAAGTTTTTTATAATAATAATAATATATGAATGAACACTTTTTAGTAATGTTTTTGTAATTAATAATACAAATATAATAATATTATAGAAACGATAATATGCAAATAAATATTGACAGGTTTTTTTGATCATAATATAAATACATAGTTTAAAGTTTTTTTATAATAATAATTATATATGAATGAACACTTTTTAGTAATGTTTTTGTAATTAATAATACAAATATAATAATATTATAGAAACGATAATATGCAAATAAATATTGACCGGTTTTTTTGATCATAATATAATACATAGTTTAAAGTTTTTTTATAATTATAATTATATATGAATGAACACTTTTTAATAATGTTTTTGTTATGAATAATACATATATAATAATATTATAGGAAGGATAATATACAAATAAATATATATAAATGTTTTTGATCATAATATAAATACATATTTTATAATATTTTTATAATAATAATTATATATGAATGAACACTTTTTAATAATGTTTTTGTTATTAATAATACATATATAATAATATTATAGGAAGGATAATATACAAATAAATATATATAAATGTTTTTGATCATAATATAAATACATATTTTATAATATTTTTATAATTATAATTATATATGAATGAACACTTTTTAATAATGTTTTTAATAATAATAATACATATATATTAATATTATAGTAAGGATAATATGCAATTAAATATTGACAGGTTTTTTTTATCATAATATAAATACATATTTTATAATTTTTATATAAAAATAATTATATATGAATGAACACTTTTTACTGATGTTTTTGTTATTAATAATACATATATAATAATATTATAGGAAGGATAATATACAAATAAATATATATAAATGTTTTTGATCATAATATAAATACATATTTTATAATATTTTTATAATAATAATTATATATGAATGAACACTTTTGAATAATGTTTTTGTTATTAATAATACATATATAATAATATTATAGGAAGGATAATATACAAATAAATATATATAAATGTTTTTGATCATAATATAAATACATATTTTATAATATTTTTATAATAATAATTATATATGAATGAACACCTTTTAATAATGTTTTTGTTATTAATAATACATATATAATAATATTATAGGAAGGATAATATGCAAATAAATATTCACAGGTTTTTTTATCATAATATAAATACATATTTTAAAGTTTTTTATAATAATAATAATATATGAATGAACACTTTTTAGTAATGTTTTTGTAATTAATAATACAAATATAATAATATTATAGAAACGATAATATGCAAATAAATATTGACAGGTTTTTTTGATCATAATATAAATACATAGTTTAAAGTTTTTTTATAATAATAATTATATATGAATGAACACTTTTTAGTAATGTTTTTGTAATTAATAATACAAATATAATAATATTATAGAAACGATAATATGCAAATAAATATTCACAGGTTTTTTTATCATAATATAAATACATATTTTAAAGTTTTTTATAATAATAATAATATATGAATGAACACTTTTTAGTAATGTTTTTGTAATTAATAATACAAATATAATAATATTATAGAAACGATAATATGCAAATAATTATTGACAGGTTTTTTTTAATCATAATATAATACATAGTTTAAAGTTTTTTTATAATTATAATTATATATGAATGAACACTTTTTAATAATGTTTTTGTTATTAATAATACATATATAATAATATTATAGGAAGGATAATATGCAAATAAATATTCACAGGAATTTTTATCATAATATAAATACATATTTTAAAGTTTTTTATAATAATTATAATATATGAATGAACACTTTTTAGTAATGTTTTTGTAATTAATAATACAAATATAATAATATTATAGAAACGATAATATGCAAATAAATATTGACAGGTTTTTTTGATCATAATATAAATACATAGTTTAAAGTTTTTTTATAATAATAATTATATATGAATGAACACTTTTTAGTAATGTTTTTGTAATTAATAATACAAATATAATAATATTATAGAAACGATAATATACAAATAAATATTGACCGGTTTTTTTGATCATAATATAATACATAGTTTAAAGTTTTTTTATAATTATAATTATATATGAATGAACACTTTTTAATAATGTTTTTGTTATGAATAATACATATATAATAATATTATAGGAAGGATAATATACAAATAAATATATATAAATGTTTTTGATCATAATATAAATACATATTTTATAATATTTTTATTATAATAATTATATATGAATGAACACTTTTTAATAATGTTTTTGTTATTAATAATACATATATAATAATATTATAGGAAGGATAATATACAAATAAATATATATAAATGTTTTTGATCATAATATAAATACATATTTTATAATATTTTTATAATTATAATTATATATGAATGAACACTTTTTAATAATGTTTTTAATAATAATAATACATATATATTAATATTATAGTAAGGATAATATGCAATTAAATATTGACAGGTTTTTTTTATCATAATATAAATACATATTTTAAAATTTTTATATAAAAATAATTATATATGGATGAACACTTTTTAATGATGTTTTTGTTATTAATAATACATATATAATAATATTATAGGAAGGATAATAAACAAATAAATATATATAAATGTTTTTGATCATAATATAAATACATATTTTATAATATTTTTATAATAATAATTTTATATGAATGAACACTTTTGAATAATGTTTTTGTTATTAATAATACATATATAATAATATTATAGGAAGGATAATATACAAATAAATATATATAAATGTTTTTGATCATAATATAAATACATATTTTATAATATTTTAATAATAATAATTATATATGAATGAACACTTTTTAATGATGTTTCTGTAATTAATAATACATATATAATAATATTATAGGAAGGATAATATGCAAATAAATATTCACAGTTTTTTTTTATCATAATATAAATACATATTTTAAAGTTTTTTATAATAATAATAATACATGAATGAACACTTTTTAGTAATGTTTTTGTTATGAATAATACATATATAATAATATTATAGGAAGGATAATATGCAAATAAATATTCACAGGTTTTTTATATCATAATATAAATACATATTTTAAACTTTTTTATAATAATAATTATATATGAATGAACACTTTTTAGTAATGTTTTTGTAATTAATAATACAAATATAATAATATTATAGAAACGATAATATGCAAATAAATATTGACAGGTTTTTTTTGATCATAATATAAATACATAGTTTAAAGTTTTTTTATAATAATAATTATATATGAATGAACACTTTTTAGTAATGTTTTTGTAATTAATAATACAAATATAATAATATTATAGAAACGATAATATGCAAATAAATATTGACAGGTTTTTTTGATCATAATATAAATACATAGTTTAAAGTTTTTTTATAATTATAATTATATATGAATGAACACTTTTTAATAATGTTTTTGTTATGAATAATACATATATAATAATATTATAGGAAGGATAATATACAAATAAATATATATAAATGTTTTTGATCATAATATAAATACATATTTTATAATATTTTTATAATAATAATTATAAATGAATGAACACTTTTTAATAATGTTTTTGTTATTAATAATACATATATAATAATATTATAGGAAGGATAATATACAAATAAATATATATAAATGTTTTTGATCATAATATAAATACATATTTTATAATATTTTTATAATTATATATGAATGAACACTTTTTAATAATGATTTTAATAATAATAATACATATATATTAATATTATAGTAAGGATAATATACAATTAAATATTGACAGGTTTTTTTATCATATTATAAATACATATTTTAAAATTTTTATATAAAAATAATTATATATGAATGAACACTTTTTAATGATGTTTTTGTAATTAATAATACATATATAATAATATTATAGGAAGGATAATATGCAAATAAATATTCACTTTTTTTTTATCATAATATAAATACATATTTTAAAGTTTTTTATAATAATAATTATATATGAATGAACACTTTTTAGTAATGTTTTTGTAATTAATAATACAAATATAATAATATTATAGAAACGATAATATGAAAATAAATATTGACAGGTTTTTTTTTATCATAATATAAATACATAGTTTAAAGTTTTTTTATAATTATAATGATATATGAATGAACACTTTTTAATAATGTTTTTGTTATGAATAATACATATATAATAATATTATAGGAAGAATAATATACAAATAAATATATATAAATGTTTTTGATCATAATATAAATACATATTCTATAATATTTTTATAATTATAATTATATATGAATGAACACTTTTTAATAATGTTTTTAATAATAATAATACATATATATTAATATTATAGTAAGGATAATATGCAATTAAATATTGACAGGTTTTTTTTATCATAATATAAATACATATTTTAAAATTTTTATATAAAAATAATTATATATGAATGAACACTTTTTAATGATGTTTTTGTAATTAATAATACATATATAATAATATTATAGGAAGGATAATATGCAAATAAATATTCACAGGTTTTTTTTATCATTATATAAATACATATTTTAAAGTTTTTTATAATAATAATTATATATGAATGAACACTTTTTAGTAATGTTTTTGTAATTAATAATACAAATATAATAATATTATAGAAACGATAATATGAAAATAAATATTGACAGGTTTTTTTGATCATAATATAAATACATAGTTTAAAGTTTTTTTATAATTATAATTATATATGAATGAACACTTTTTAATAATGTTTTTGTTATGAATAATACATATATAATAATATTATAGGAAGGATAATATACAAATAAATATATGTTTTTGATCATAATATAAATACATATATTATAATATTTTTATAATTATAATTATATATGAATGAACACTTTTTAATAATGTTTTTAATTATAATAATACATATATATTAATATTATAGTAAGGATAATATGCAATTAAATATTGACAGGTTTTTTTTATCATAATATAAATACATATTTTAAAATTATTATATAAAAATAATTATATATGAATGAACACTTTTTAATGATGTTTTTGTAATTAATAATACATATATAATAATATTATAGGAAGGATAATATGCAAATAAATATTCACAGGTTTTTTTTATCATAATATAAATACATATTTTAAATCTTTTTATAATAATAATTATATATGAATGAAAACTTTTTAGTAATGTTTTTCTTATTAATAATACAAATATAATAATATTATAGAAACGATAATATGAAAATAAATATTGACAGGTTTTTTTGATCATAATATAAATACATAGTTTAAAGTTTTTTTATAATTATAATTATATATGAATGAACACTTTTGAATAATGTTTTTGTTATTAATAATACATATATAATTATATTATAGGAAGGATAATATACAAATAAATATATATAAATGTTTTTGATCATAATATAAATACATATTTTATAATATTTTTATAATAATAATTATATATGAATGAACACTTTTTAATAATGTTTTTGTTATTAATAATACATATATAATAATATTATAGGAAGGATAATATACAAATAAATATATATAAATGTTTTTGATCATAATATAAATACATATCTTATAATATTTTTATAATTATAATTATATATGAATGAACACTTTTTAATAATGTTTTTAATAATAATAATACATATATATTAATATTATAGTAAGGATAATACGCAATTAAATATTGACAGGTTTTTTTATCATAATATGAATACATATTTTAAAATTTTTATATAAAAATAGTTATATATGAATGAACACTTTTTAATGATGTTTTTGTTATTAATAATACATATATAATAATATTATAGGAAGGATAATATGCAAATAAATATTCACAGGTTTTTTTTATCATAATATAAATACATATTTTAAAGTTTTTTATATTAATAATTATATATGAATGAACACTTTTTAGTAATGTTTTTGTAATTAATAATACAAATATAATAATTTTTTAGAAACGATAATATGAAAATAAATATTGACAGGTTTTTTTGATCATAATATAATTACATAGTTTAAAGTTTTTTTATAATTATAATTATATATGAATGAACACTTTTTATTAATGTTTTTGTTATGAATAATACATAATATATAATAATATTATAGGAAGGAAAATATACAAATAAATATATATAAATGTTTTTGATCATAATATAAATACATATTTTATAATATTTTTATTATTATAATTATATATGAATGAACACTTTGTAATAATGTTTTTAATAATAATAATACATATATATTAATATTATAGTAAGGATAATATGCAATTAAATATTGACAGGTTTTTTTTATCATAATATAAATACATATTTTAAAATTTTTATATAAAAATAATTATATATGAATGAACACTTTTTAATGATGTTTTTGTAATTAATAATACATATATAATAATATTATAAGAAGGATAATATGCAAATAAATATTCACAGGTTTTTTTTATCATAATATAAATACATATTTTAAAGTTTTTTATAATAATAATTATATATGAATGAACACTTTTTAGTAATGTTTTTGTAATTAATAATACAAATATAATAATATTATAGAAACGATAATATGAAAATAAATATTGACAGGTTTTTTTGATCATAATATAAATACATAGTTTAAAGTTTTTTTATAATTATAATTATATATGAATGAACACTTTTTAATAATGTTTTTGTTATGAATAATACATATATAATAATATTATAGGAAGGATAATATACAAATAAATATATATAAATGTTTTTGATCATAATATAAATACATATTTTATAATATTTTTATAATAATAATTATATATGAATGAACACTTTTGAATAATGTTTTTGTTATTAATAATACATATATAATAATATTATAGGAAGGATAATATACAAATAAATATATATAAATGTTTTTGATCATAATATTAATACATATTTTATAATATTTTTATAATAATAATTATATATGAATGAACACTTTTTAATAATGTTTTTGTTATTAATAATACATATATAATAATATTATAGGAAGGATAATATGCAAATAAATATTCACAGGTTTTTTTATCATAATATAAATACATATTTTAAAGTTTTTTATAATAATAATAATATATGAATGAACACTTTTTAGTAATGTTTTTGTAATTAATAATACAAATATAATAATATTATAGAAACGATAATATGCAAATAAATATTGACAGGTTTTTTTGATCATAATATAAATACATAGTTTAAAGTTTTTTTATAATAATAATTATATATGAATGAACACTTTTTAGTAATGTTTTTGTAATTAATAATACAAATATAATAATATTATAGAAACGATAATATGCAAATAAATATTGACAGGTTTTTTTGATCATAATATAAATACATAGTTTAAAGTTTTTTTATAATTATAATTATATATGAATGAACACTTTTTAATAATGTTTTTGTTATGAATAATACATATATAATAATATTATAGGAAGGATAATATACAAATAAATATATATAAATGTTTTTGATCATAATATAAATACATATATTATAATATTTTTATAATTATAATTATATATGAATGAACACTTTTTAATAATGTTTTTAATAATAATAATACATATATATTAATATTATAGTAAGGATAATATGCAATTAAATATTTACAGGTTTTTTTTATCATAATATAAATACATATTTTAAAATTATTATATAAAAATAATTATATATGAATGAACACTTTTTAATGATGTTTTTGTAATTAATAATACATATATAATAATATTATAGGAAGGATAATATGCAAATAAATATTCACAGGTTTTTTTTATCATAATATAAATACATATTTTAAAGTTTTTTATAATAATAATTATATATGAATGAACACTTTTTAGTAATGTTTTTGTAATTAATAATACAAATATAATAATATTATAGAAACGATAATATGAAAATAAATATTGACAGGTTTTTTTGATCATAATATAAATACATAGTTTAAAGTTTTTTTATAATTATAATTATATATGAATGAACACTTTTGAATAATGTTTTTGTTATTAATAATACATATATAATTATATTATAGGAAGGATAATATACAAATAAATATATATAAATGTTTTTGATCATAATATAAATACATATTTTATAATATTTTTATAATAATAATTATATATGAATGAACACTTTTTAATAATGTTTTTGTTATTAATAATACATATATAATAATATTATAGGAAGGATTATATACAAATAAATATATATAAATGTTTTTGATCATAATATAAATACATATCTTATAATATTTTTATAATTATAATTATATATGAATGAACACTTTTTAATAATGTTTTTAATAATAATAATACATATATATTAATATTATAGTAAGGATAATACGCAATTAAATATTGACAGGTTTTTTTTATCATAATATGAATACATATTTTAAAATTTTTATATAAAAATAATTATATATGAATGAACACTTTTTAATGATGTTTTTGTTATTAATAATACATATATAATAATATTATAGGAAGGATAATATGCAAATAAATATTCACAGGTTTTTTTTATCATAATATAAATACATAGTTTAAAGTTTTTTTATAATAATAATTATATATGAATGAACACTTTTTAATAATGTTTTTGTTATGAATAATACATATATAATAATATTATAGGAAGGATAATATACAAATAAATATATATAAATGTTTTTGATCATAATATAAATACATATTTTATAATATTTTTATAATTATAATTATATATGAATGAACAATTTTTAATAATGTTTTTAATAATAATAATACATATATATTAATATTATAGTAAGGATAATATGCAATTAAATATTGAAAGGTTTTTTTTATCATAATATAAATACATATTTTAAAATTTTTATATAAAAATAATTATATATGAATGAACACTTTTTAATGATGTTTTTGTTATTAATAATACATATATAATACTATTATAGGAAGGATAATATACAAATAAATATATATAAATGTTTTTGATCATAATATAAATACATATTTTATAATATTTTTATAATAATAATTATATATGAATGAACACTTTTGAATAATGTTTTTGTTATTAATAATACATATATAATAATATTATAGGAAGGATAATATACAAATAAATATATATAAATGTTTTTGATCATAATATAAATACATATTTTATAATATTTTTATAATAATAATTATATATGAATGAACACTTTTTAATAATGTTTTTGTTATTAATAATACATATATAATAATATTATAGGAAGGATAATATGCAAATAAATATTCACAGGTTTTTTTATCATAATATAAATACATATTTTAAAGTTTTTTATAATAATAATAATATATGAATGAACACTTTTTAGTAATGTTTTTGTAATTAATAATACAAATATAATAATATTATAGGAACGATAATATGCAAATAAATATTGACAGGTTTTTTTGATCATAATATAAATACATAGTTTAAAGTTTTTTTATAATAATAATTATATATGAATGAACACTTTTTAGTAATGTTTTTGTAATTAATACTACAAATATAATAATATTATAGAAACGATAATATGCAAATAAATATTGACAGGTTTTTTTGATCATAATATAAATACATAGTTTAAAGTTTTTTTATAATTATAATTATATATGAATGAACACTTTTTAATAATGTTTTTGTTATGAATAATACATATATAATAATATAATAGGAAGGATAATATACAAATAAATATATATAAATGTTTTTGATCATAATATAAATACATATTTTATAATATTTTTATAATAATAATTATATATGAATGAACACTTTTTAATAATGTTTTTGTTATTAATAATACATATATAATAATATTATAGGAAGGATAATATACAAATAAATATATATAAATGTTTTTGATCATAATATAAATACATATTTTATAATATTTTTATAATTATAATTATATATGAATGAACACTTTTTAATAATGTTTTTAATAATAATAATACATATATATTAATATTATAGTAAGGATAATATGCAATTAAATATTGACAGGTTTTTTTTATCATAATATAAATACATATTTTAAAATTTTTATATAAAAATAATTATATATGAATGAACACTTTTTAATGATGTTTTTGTTATTAATAATACATATATAATAATATTATAGGAAGGATAATATACAAATAAATATATATAAATGTTTTTGATCATAATATAAATACATATTTTATAATATTTTTATAATAATAATTTTATATGAATGAACACTTTTGAATAATGTTTTTGTTATTAATAATACATATATAATAATATTATAGGAAGGATAATATACAAATAAATATATATAAATGTTTTTGATCATAATATAAATACATATTTTATAATATTTTTATAATAATAATTATATATGAATGAACACTTTTTAATGATGTTTTTGTAATTAATAATACATATATAATAATATTATAGGAAGGATAATATGCAAATAAATATTCACAGTTTTTTTTTATCATAATATAAATACATATTTTAAAGTTTTTTATAATAATAATAATATATAAATGAACACTTTTTAGTAATGTTTTTGTAATTAATAATACAAATATAATAATATTATAGAAACGATAATATGCAAATAAATATTGACAGGTTTTTTTGATCATAATATAAATACATAGTTTAAAGTTTTTTTATAATAATAATTATATATGAATGAACACTTTTTAGTAATGTTTTTGTAATTAATAATACAAATATAATAATATTATAGAAACGATAATATGCAAATAAATATTGACAGGTTTTTTTGATCATAATATAAATACATAGTTTAAAGTTTTTTTATAATTATAATTATATATGAATGAACACTTTTTAATAATGTTTTTGTTATGAATAATACATATATAATAATATTATAGGAAGGATAATATACAAATAAATATATATAAATGTTTTTGATCATAATATAAATACATATTTTATAATATTTTTATAATAATAATTATAAATGAATGAACACTTTTTAATAATGTTTTTGTTATTAATAATACATATATAATAATATTATAGGAAGGATAATATACAAATAAATATATATAAATGTTTTTGATCATAATATAAATATATATTTTATAATATTTTTATAATTATAATTATATATAAATGAACACTTTTTAATAATAATTTTAATAATAATAATACATATATATTAATTTTATAGTAAGGATAATATGCAATTAAATATTGACAGGTTTTTTTATCATATTATAAATACATATTTTAAAATTTTTATATAAAAATAATTATATATGAATGAACACTTTTTAATGATGTTTTTGTAATTAATAATACATATATAATAATATTATAGGAAGGATAATATGCAAATAAATATTCACAGGTTTTTTTTTATCATAATATAAATACATATTTTAAAGTTTTTTATAATAATAATTATATATGAATGAACACTTTTTAGTAATGTTTTTGTAATTAATAATACAAATATAATTATATTATAGAAACGATAATATGAAAATAAATATTGACAGGTTTTTTTGATCATAATATAAATACATATTCTATAATATTTTTATAATTATAATTATATATGAATGAACACTTTTTAATAATGTTTTTAATAATAATAATACATATATATTAATATTATAGTGAGGATAATATGCAATTAAATATTGACAGGTTTTTTTTATCATAATATAAATACATATTTTAAAATTTTTATATAAAAATAATTATATATGAATGAACACTTTTTAATGATGTTTTTGTAATTAATAATACATATATAATAATATTATAGGAAGGATAATATGCAAATAAATATTCACAGGTTTTTTTTATCATAATATAAATACATATTTTAAAGTTTTTTATAATAATAATTATATATGAATGAACACTTTTTAGTAATGTTTTTGTAATTAATAATACAAATATAATAATATTATAGAAACGATAATATGAAAATAAATATTGACAGGTTTTTTTGATCATAATATAAATACATAGTTTAAAGTTTTTTTATAATTATAATTATATATGAATGAACACTTTTTAATAATGTTTTTGTTATGAATAATACATATATAATAATATTATAGGAAGGATAATATACAAATAAATATATATAAATGTTTTTGATCATAATATAAATACATATATTATAATATTTTTATAATTATAATTATATATGAATGAACACTTTTTAATAATGTTTTTAATAATAATAATACATATATATTAATATTATAGTAAGGATAATATGCAATTAAATATTGACAGGTTTTTTTTATCATAATATAAATACATATTTTAAAATTATTATATAAAAATAATTATATATGAATGAACACTTTTTAATGATGTTTTTGTAATTAATAATACATATATAATAATATTATAGGAAGGATAATATGCAAATAAATATTCACAGGTTTTTTTTATCATAATATAAATACATATTTTAAAGTTTTTTATAATAATAATTATAAATGAATGAACACTTTTTAGTAATGTTTTTGTAATTAATAATACAAATATAATAATATTATAGAAACGATAATATGAAAATAAATATTGACAGGTTTTTTGGATCATAATATAAATACATAGTTTAAAGTTTTTTTATAATTATAATTATATATGAATGAACACTTTTGAATAATGTTTTTGTTATTAATAATACATATATAATTATATTATAGGAAGGATAATATACAAATAAATATATATAAATGTTTTTGATCATAATATAAATACATATTTTATAATATTTTTATAATAATAATTATATATGAATGAACACTTTTTAATAATGTTTTTGTTATGAATAATACATATATAATAATATTATAGGAAGGAAAATATACAAATAAATATATATAAATGTTTTTGATCATAATATAAATACATATTTTATAATATTTTTATTATTATAATTATATATGAATGAACACTTTGTAATAATGTTTTTAATAATAATAATACATATATATTAATATTATAGTAAGGATAATATGCAATTAAATATTGACAGGTTTTTTTTATCATAATATAAATACATATTTTAAAATTTTTATATAAAAATAATTATATATGAATGAACACTTTTTAATGATGTTTTTGTAATTAATAATACATATATAATAATATTATAAGAAGGATAATATGCAAATAAATATTCACAGGTTTTTTTTATCATAATATAAATACATATTTTAAAGTTTTTTATAATAATAATTATATATGAATGAACACTTTTTAGTAATGTTTTTGTAATTAATAATACAAATATAATAATATTATAGAAACGATAATATGAAAATAAATATTGACAGGTTTTTTTGATCATAATATAAATACATAGTTTAAAGTTTTTTTATAATTATAATTATATATGAATGAACACTTTTTAATAATGTTTTTGTTATGAATAATACATATATAATAATATTATAGGAAGGATAATATACAAATAAATATATATAAATGTTTTTGATCATAATATAAATACATATTTTATAATATTTTTATAATAATAATTATAAATGAATGAACACTTTTTAATAATGTTTTTGTTATTAATAATACATATATAATAATATTATAGGAAGGATAATATACAAATAAATATATATAAATGTTTTTGATCATAATATAAATATATATTTTATAATATTTTTATAATTATAATTATATATAAATGAACACTTTTTAATAATAATTTTAATAATAATAATACATATATATTAATTTTATAGTAAGGATAATATGCAATTAAATATTGACAGGTTTTTTTATCATATTATAAATACATATTTTAAAATTTTTATATAAAAATAATTATATATGAATGAACACTTTTTAATGATGTTTTTGTAATTAATAATACATATATAATAATATTATAGGAAGGATAATATGCAAATAAATATTCACAGGTTTTTTTTATCATAATATAAATACATATTTTAAAGTTTTTTATAATAATAATTATATATGAATGAACACTTTTTAGTAATGTTTTTGTAATTAATAATACAAATATAATTATATTATAGAAACGATAATATGAAAATAAATATTGACAGGTTTTTTTGATCATAATATAAATACATAGTTTAAAGTTTTTTTATAATTATAATTATATATGAATGAACACTTTTTAATAATGTTTTTGTTATGAATAATACATATATAATAATATTATAGGAAGGATAATATACAAATAAATATATATAAATGTTTTTGATCATAATATAAATACATATTCTATAATATTTTTATAATTATAATTATATATGAATGAACACTTTTTAATAATGTTTTTAATAATAATAATACATATATATTAATATTATAGTAAGGATAATATGCAATTAAATATTGACAGGTTTTTTTTATCATAATATAAATACATATTTTAAAATTTTTATATAAAAATAATTATATATGAATGAACACTTTTTAATGATGTTTTTGTAATTAATAATACATATATAATAATATTATAGGAAGGATAATATGCAAATAAATATTCACAGGTTTTTTTTATCATAATATAAATACATATTTTAAAGTTTTTTATAATAATAATTATATATGAATGAACACTTTTTAGTAATGTTTTTGTAATTAATAATACAAATATAATAATATTATAGAAACGATAATATGAAAATAAATATTGACAGGTTTTTTTGATCATAATATAAATACATAGTTTAAAGTTTTTTTATAATTATAATTATATATGAATGAACACTTTTTAATAATGTTTTTGTTATGAATAATACATATATAATAATATTATAGGAAGGATAATATACAAATAAATATATATAAATGTTTTTGATCATAATATAAATACATATATTATAATATTTTTATAATTATAATTATATATGAATGAACACTTTTTAATAATGTTTTTAATAATAATAATACATATATATTAATATTATAGTAAGGATAATATGCAATTAAATATTGACAGGTTTTTTTTATCATAATATAAATACATATTTTAAAATTATTATATAAAAATAATTATATATGAATGAACACTTTTTAATGATGTTTTTGTAATTAATAATACATATATAATAATATTATAGGAAGGATAATATGCAAATAAATATTCACAGGTTTTTTTTATCATAATATAAATACATATTTTAAAGTTTTTTATAATAATAATTATAAATGAATGAACACTTTTTAGTAATGTTTTTGTAATTAATAATACAAATATAATAATATTATAGAAACGATAATATGAAAATAAATATTGACAGGTTTTTTTGATCATAATATAAATACATAGTTTAAAGTTTTTTTATAATTATAATTATATATGAATGAACACTTTTGAATAGTGTTTTTGTTATTAATAATACATATATAATTATATTATAGGAAGGATAATATACAAATAAATATATATAAATGTTTTTGATCATAATATAAATACATATTTTATAATATTTTTATAATAATAATTATATATGAATGAACACTTTTTAATAATGTTTTTGTTATGAATAATACATATATAATAATATTATAGGAAGGAAAATATACAAATAAATATATATAAATGTTTTTGATCATAATATAAATACATATTTTATAATATTTTTATTATTATAATTATATATGAATGAACACTTTGTAATAATGTTTTTAATAATAATAATACATATATATTAATATTATAGTAAGGATAATATGCAATTAAATATTGACAGGTTTTTTTTATCATAATATAAATACATATTTTAAAATTTTTATATAAAAATAATTATATATGAATGAACACTTTTTAATGATGTTTTTGTAATTAATAATACATATATAATAATATTATAAGAAGGATAATATGCAAATAAATATTCACAGGTTTTTTTTATCATAATATAAATACATATTTTAAAGTTTTTTATAATAATAATTATATATGAATGAACACTTTTTAGTAATGTTTTTGTAATTAATAATACAAATATAATAATATTATAGAAACGATAATATGAAAATAAATATTGACAGGTTTTTTTGATCATAATATAAATACATAGTTTAAAGTTTTTTTATAATAATAATTATATATGAATGAACACTTTTTAATAATGTTTTTGTTATGAATAATACATATATAATAATATTATAGGAAGGATAATATACAAATAAATATATATAAATGTTTTTGATCATAATATAAATACATATTTTATAATATTTTTATAATAATAATTATATATGAATGAACACTTTTGAATAATGTTTTTGTTATTAATAATACATATATAATAATATTATAGGAAGGATAATATACAAATAAATATATATAAATGTTTTTGATCATAATATAAATACATATTTTATAATATTTTTATAATAATAATTATATATGAATGAACACTTTTTAATAATGTTATTGTTATTAATAATACATATATAATAATATTATAGGAAGGATAATATGCAAATAAATATTCACAGGTTTTTTTATCATAATATAAATACATATTTTAAAGTTTTTTATAATAATAATAATATATGAATGAACACTTTTTAGTAATGTTTTTGTAATTAATAATACAAATATAATAATATTATAGAAACGATAATATGCAAATAAATATTGACAGGTTTTTTTGATCATAATATAAATACATAGTTTAAAGTTTTTTTATAATAATAATTATATATGAATGAACACTTTTTAGTAATGTTTTTGTAATTAATAATACAAATATAATAATATTATAGAAACGATAATATGCAAATAAATATTGACAGGTTTTTTTTATCATAATATAAATACATAGTTTAAAGTTTTTTTATAATTATAATTATATATGAATGAACACTTTTTAATAATGTTTTTGTTATGAATAATACATATATAATAATATTATAGGAAGGATAATATACAAATAAATATATATAAATGTTTTTGATCATAATATAAATACATATTTTATAATATTTTTATAATAATAATTATATATGAATGAACACTTTTTAATAATGTTTTTGTTATTAATAATACATATATAATAATATTATAGGAAGGATAATATACAAATAAATATATATAAATGTTTTTGATCATAATATAAATACATATTTTATAATATTTTTATAATTATAATTATATATGAATGAACACTTTTTAATAATGTTTTTAATAATAATAATACATATATATTAATATTATAGTAAGGATAATATGCAATTAAATATTGACAGGTTTTTTTTATCATAATATAAATACATATTTTAAAATTTTTATATAAAAATAATTATATATGAATGAACACTTTTTAATGATGTTTTTGTAATTAATAATACATATATAATAATATTATAGGAAGGATAATATGCAAATAAATATTCACAGGTTTTTTTTATCATAATATAAATACATATTTTAAAGTTTTTTATAATAATAATTATATATGAATGAACACTTTTTAGTAATGTTTTTGTAATTAATAATACAAATATAATAATATTATAGAAACGATAATATGAAAATAAATATTGACAGGTTTTTTTGATCATAATATAAATACATAGTTTAAAGTTTTTTTATAATTATATATGAATGAACACTTTTTAGTAATAATTTCGTAATTAATAATACAAATATAATAATATTATAGAAACGATAATATGCAAATAAATATTGACAGGTTTTTTTGATCATAATATAAATACATATTTTAAAGTTTTTTATAATAATAATTATATATGAATGAACACTTTTTAGTAATGTTTTTGTAATTAATAATACAAATATAATAATATAATAGAAACAATAATATGCAAATAAATATTGACAGGTTTTTTTATCATAATATAAATACATAGTTTGAAGTTTTTTTATAATTATAATTATATATGAATGAACACTTTTTAATAATGTTTTTGTTATGAATAATACATATATAATAATATTATAGGAAGGATAATATACAAATAAATATATAAAAATGTTTTTGATCATAATATAAATACATATTTTATAATATTTTTATAATTATAATTATATATGAATGAACACTTTTTAATAATGTTTTTAATAATAATAATACATATATATTAATATTATAGTAAGGATAATATGCAATTAAATATTGACAGGTTTTTTTTATCATAATATAAATACATATTTTATAATTTTTATATAAAAATAATTATATATGAATTAACACTTTTGAATAATGTTTTTGTTATTAATAATACATATATAATAATATTATAGGAAGGATAATATACAAATAAATATATATAAATGTTTTTGATCATAATATAAATACATATTTTATAATATTTTTATAATAATAATTATATATGAATGAACACTTTTTAATAATGTTTTTGTTATTAATAATACATATATAATAATATTATAGGAAGGATAATATGCAAATAAATATTCACAGGTTTTTTTATCATAATATAAATACATATTTTAAAGTTTTTTATAATAATAATAATATATGAATGAACACTTTTTAGTACTGTTTTTGTAATTAATAATACAAATATAATAATATTATAGAAACGATAATATGCAAATAAATATTGACAGGTTTTTTTGATCATAATATAAATACATAGTTTAAAGTTTTTTTATAATAATAATTATATATGAATGAACACTTTTTAGTAATGTTTTTGTAATTAATAATACAAATATAATAATATTATAGAAACGATAATATGCAAATAAATATTGACAGGTTTTTTTGATCATAATATAAATACATAGTTTAAAGTTTTTTTAAAATTATAATTATATATGAATGAACACTTTTTAATAATGTTTTTGTTATGAATAATACATATATAATAATATTATAGGAAGGATAATATACAAATAAATATATATAAATGTTTTTGATCATAATATAAATACATATTTTATAATATTTTTATAATAATAATAATATATGAATGAACACTTTTTAATAATGTTTTTGTTATTAATAATACATATATAATAATATTATAGGAAGGATAATATACAAATAAATATATATAAATGTTTTTGATCATAATATAAATACATATTTTATAATATTTTTATAATAATAATTATATATGAATGAACACTTTTTAATAATGTTTTTGTAATTAATAATACAAATATAATAATATTATAGAAACGATAATATGCAAATAAATATTGACAGGTTTTTTTGATCATAATATAAATACATAGTTTAAAGTTTTTTTATAATAATAATTATATATGAATGAACACTTTTTAGTAATGTTTTTGTAATTAATAATACAAATATAATAATATTATAGAAACGATAATATGCAAATAAATATTGACAGGTTTTTTTGATCATAATATAAATACATAGTTTAAAGTTTTTTTATAATTATAATTATATATGAATGAACACTTTTTAATAATGTTTTTGTTATGAATAATACATATATAATAATATTATAGGAAGGATAATATACAAATAAATATATATAAATGTTTTTGATCATAATATAAATACATATTTTATAATATTTTTATAATTATAATTATATATGAATGAACACTTTTTAATAATGTTTTTAATAATAATAATACATATATATTAATATTATAGTAAGGATAATATGCAATTAAATATTGACAGGTTTTTTTATCATAATATAAATACATATTTTATAATTTTTATATAAAAATAATTATATATGAATGAACACTTTTGAATAATGTTTTTGTTATTAATAATACATATATAATAATATTATAGGAAGGATAATATACAAATAAATATATATAAATGTTTTTGATCATAATATAAATACATATTTTATAATATTTTTATAATAATAATTATATATGAATGAACACTTTTTAATAATGTTTTTGTTATTAATAATACATATATAATAATATTATAGGAAGGATAATATGCAAATAAATATTCACAGGTTTTTTTATCATAATATAAATACATTTTTTAAAGTTTTTTATAATAATAATAATATATGAATGAACACTTTTTAGTAATGTTTTTGTAATTAATAATACAAATATAATAATATTATAGAAACGATAATATGCAAATAAATATTGACAGGTTTTTTTGATCATAATATAAATACATAGTTTAAAGTTTTTTTATAATAATAATTATATATGAATGAACACTTTTTAGTAATGTTTTTGTAATTAATAATACAAATATAATAATATTATAGAAACGATAATATGCAAATAAATATTGACAGGTTTTTTTTATCATAATATAAATACATAGTTTAAAGTTTTTTTATAATTATAATTATATATGAATGAACACTTTTTAATAATGTTTTTGTTATGAATAATACATATATAATAATATTATAGGAAGGATAATATACAAATAAATATATATAAATGTTTTTGATCATAATATAAATACATATTTTATAATATTTTTATAATAATAATAATATATGAATGAACACTTTTTAATAATGTTTTTGTTATTAATAATACATATATAATAATATTATAGGAAGGATAATATACAAATAAATATATATAAAAGTTTTTGATCATAATATAAATACATATTTTATAATATTTTTATAATAATAATTATATATGAATGAACACTTTTTAATAATGTTTTTGTTATTAATAATACATATATAATAATATTATAGGAAGGATAATATACAAATAAATATATATAAATGTTTTTGATCATAATATAAATACATATTTTATAATATTTTTATACTTATAATTATATATGAATGAACACTTTTTAATAATGTTTTTAATAATAATAATACATATATATTAATATTATAGTAAGGATAATATGCAATTAAATATTGACAGGTTTTTTTGATCATAATATAAATACATATTTTAAAATTTTTATATAAAAATAATTATATATGAATGAACACTTTTAAATGATGTTTTTGTAATTAATAATACATATATAATAATATTATAGGAAGGATAATATGCAAATAAATATTCACAGGTTTTTTTATCATAATATAAATACATATTTTAAAGTTTTTTATAATAATAATTATATATGAATGAACACTTTTTAGTAATGTTTTTGTAATTAATAATACAAATATAATAATATTATAGAAACGATAATATGCAAATAAATATTGACAGGTTTTTTTGATCATAATATAAATACATAGTTTAAAGTTTTTTTATAATTATAATTATATATGAATGAACACTTTTTAATAATGTTTTTGTTATGAATAATACATATATAATAATATTATAGGAAGGATAATATACAAATAAATATATATAAATGTTTTTGATCATAATATAAATACATATTTTATAATATTTTTATAATTATAATTATATATGAATGAACACTTTTTAATAATGTTTTTAATAATAATAATACATATATATTATTATTATAGTAAGGATAATATGCAATTAAATATTGACAGGTTTTTTTTATAATAATATAAATACATATTTTAAAATTTTTATATAAAAATAATTATATATGAATGAACACTTTTTAATGATGTTTTTGTTATTAATAATACATATATAATAATATTATAGGAAGGATAATATACAAATAAATATATATAAATGTTTTTGATCATAATATAAATACATATTTTATAATATTTTTATAATAATAATTTTATATGAATGAACACTTTTTAATAATGTTTTTGTTATTAATAATACATATATAATAATATTATAGGAAGGATAATATACAAATAAATATATATAAATGTTTTTGATCATAATATAAATACATATTTTATAATATTTTTATAATAATAAATATATATGAATGAACACTTTTTAATAATGTTTTTGTTATTAATAATACATATAAAATAATATTATAGGAAGGATAATATACAAATAAATATATATAAATGTTTTTGATCATAATATAAATACATATTTTATAATATTTTTATAATTATAATTATATATGAATGAACACTTTTTAATAATGTTTTTAATAATAATAATAATACATATATATTAATATTATAGTAAGGATAATACGCAATTAAATATTGACAGGTTTTTTTATCATAATATGAATACATATTTTAAAATTTTTATATAAAAATAATTATATATGAATGAACACTTTTAAATGATGTTTTTGTAATTAATATTACATATATAATAATATTATAGGAAGGATAATATGCAAATAAATATTCACAGGTTTTTTTTATCATAATATAAATACATATTTTAAAGTTTTTTATAATAATAATTATATATGACTGAACACTTTTTAGTAATGTTTTTGTAATTAATAATACAAATATAATAATATTATAAAAACGATAATATGCAAATAAATATTGACAGGTTTTTTGATCATAATATAAATACATAGTTTAAAGTTTTTTTATAATTATAATTATATATGAATTAAAACTTTTTAATAATGTTTTTGTTATGAATAATACATATATAATAATATTATAGGAAGTATAATATACAAATAAATATATATAAATGTTTTTGATCATAATATAAATACATATTTTATAATATTTTTATAATAATAATAATATATGAATGAACACTTTTTGATAATGTTTTTGTTATTTATAATACATATATAATAATATTATAGGAAGGATAATATACAAATAAATATATATAAATGTTTTTGATCATAATATAAATACATATTTTATAATATTTTTATAATAATAATTATATATGAATGAACACTTTTGAATAATGTTTTTGTTATTAATAATACATATATAATAATATTATAGGAAGGATAATATACAAATAAATATATATAAATGTTTTTGATCATAATATAAATACATATTTTATAATATTTTTATAATAATAATTATATATGAATGAACACTTTTGAATAATGTTTTTGTTATTAATAATACATATATAATAATATTATAGGAAGGATAATATACAAATAAAAATATATAAATGTTTTTGATCATAATATAAATACATATTTTATAATATTTTTATAATAATAATTATATATGAATGAACACTTTTGAATAATGTTTTTGTTATTAATAATACATATATAATAATATTATAGGAAGGATAATATACAAATAAATATATATAAATGTTTTTGATCATAATATAAATACATATTTTATAATATTTTTATAATTATTATTATACATGAATGAACACTTTTTAATAATGTTTTTAATAATAATAATACATATATATTAATATTATAGTAAGGATAATATGCAATTAAATATTGACAGGTTTTTTTTATCATAATATAAATACATATTTTATAATTTTTATATAAAAATAATTATATATGAATGAACACTTTTTAATGATGTTTTTGTTATCAATAATACATATATAATAATATTATAGGAAGGATAATATACAAATAAATATATATAAATGTTTTTGATCATAATATAAATACATATTTTATAATATTTTTATAATAATAATTATATATGAATGAACACTTTTGAATAATGTTTTTGTTATTAATAATACAAATATAATAATATTATAGAAACGATAATATGCAAATAAATATTGACAGGTTTTTTTGATCATAATATAAATACATAGTTTAAAGTTTTTTTATAATAATAATTATATATGAATGAACACTTTTTAGTAATGTTTTTGTAATTAATAATACAAATATAATAATATTATAGAAACGATAATATGCAAATAAATATTGACAGGTTTTTTTGATCATAATATAAATACATAGTTTAAAGTTTTTTTATAATTATAATTATATATGAATGAACACTTTTTGATAATGTTTTTGTTATGAATAATACATATATAATAATATTATAGGAAGGATAATATACAAATAAATATTCACAGGTTTTTTTTATCATAATATAAATACATATTTTAAAGTTTTTTATAATAATAATTATATATGAATGAACACTTTTTAGTAATGTTTTTGTAATTAATAATACAAATATAATAATATTATAGAAACGATAATATGAAAATAAATATTGACAGGTTTTTTTGATCATAATATAAATACATAGTTTAAAGTTTTTTTATAATTATATATGAATGAACACTTTTTAGTAATAATTTCGTAATTAATAATACAAATATAATAATATTATAGAAACGATAATATGCAAATAAATATTGACAGGTTTTTTTGATCATAATATAAATACATATTTTAAAGTTTTTTATAATAATAATTATATATGAATGAACACTTTTTAGTAATGTTTTTGTAATTAATAATACAAATATAATAATATTATAGAAACAATAATATGCAAATAAATATTGACAGGTTTTTTTATCATAATATAAATACATAGTTTAAAGTTTTTTTATAATTATAATTATATATGAATGAACACTTTTTAATAATGTTTTTGTTATGAATAATACATATATAATAATATTATAGGAAGGATAATATACAAATAAATATATAAAAATGTTTTTGATCATAATATAAATACATATTTTATAATATTTTTATAATTATAATTATATATGAATGAACACTTTTTAATAATGTTTTTAATAATAATAATACATATATATTAATATTATAGTAAGGATAATATGCAATTAAATATTGACAGGTTTTTTTATCATAATATAAATACATATTTTATAATTTTTATATAAAAATAATTATATATGAATGAACACTTTTGAATAATGTTTTTGTTATTAATAATACATATATAATAATATTATAGGAAGGATAATATACAAATAAATATATATAAATGTTTTTGATCATAATATAAATACATATTTTATAATATTTTTATAATAATAATTATATATGAATGAACACTTTTTAATAATGTTTTTGTTATTAATAATACATATATAATAATATTATAGGAAGGATAATATGCAAATAAATATTCACAGGTTTTTTTATCATAATATAAATACATATTTTAAAGTTTTTTATAATAATAATAATATATGAATGAACACTTTTTAGTACTGTTTTTGTAATTAATAATACAAATATAATAATATTATAGAAACGATAATATGCAAATAAATATTGACAGGTTTTTTTGATCATAATATAAATACATAGTTTAAAGTTTTTTTATAATAATAATTATATATGAATGAACACTTTTTAGTAATGTTTTTGTAATTAATAATACAAATATAATAATATTATAGAAACGATAATATGCAAATAAATATTGACAGGTTTTTTTGATCATAATATAAATACATAGTTTAAAGTTTTTTTAAAATTATAATTATATATGAATGAACACTTTTTAATAATGTTTTTGTTATGAATAATACATATATAATAATATTATAGGAAGGATAATATACAAATAAATATATATAAATGTTTTTGATCATAATATAAATACATATTTTATAATATTTTTATAATAATAATAATATATGAATGAACACTTTTTAATAATGTTTTTGTTATTAATAATACATATATAATAATATTATAGGAAGGATAATATACAAATAAATATATATAAATGTTTTTGATCATAATATAAATACATATTTTATAATATTTTTATAATAATAATTATATATGAATGAACACTTTTTAATAATGTTTTTGTTATTAATAATACATATATAATAATATTATAGGAAGGATAATATGCAAATAAATATTCACAGGTTTTTTTATCATAATATAAATACATATTTTAAAGTTTTTTATAATAATAATAATATATGAATGAACACTTTTTAGTAATGTTTTTGTAATTAATAATACAAATATAATAATATTATAGAAACGATAATATGCAAATAAATATTGACAGGTTTTTTTGATCATAATATAAATACATAGTTTAAAGTTTTTTTATAATAATAATTATATATGAATGAACACTTTTTAGTAATGTTTTTGTAATTAATAATACAAATATAATAATATTATAGAAACGATAATATGCAAATAAATATTGACAGGTTTTTTTGATCATAATATAAATACATAGTTTAAAGTTTTTTTATAATTATAATTATATATGAATGAACACTTTTTAATAATGTTTTTGTTATGAATAATACATATATAATAATATTATAGGAAGGATAATATACAAATAAATATATATAAATGTTTTTGATCATAATATAAATACATATTTTATAATATTTTTATAATAATAATAATATATGAATGAACACTTTTTAATAATGTTTTTGTTATTATTAATACATATATAATAATATTATAGGAAGGATAATATACAAATAAATATATATAAAAGTTTTTGATCATAATATAAATACATATTTTATAATATTTTTATAATAATAATTATATATGAATGAACACTTTTTAATAATGTTTTTGTTATTAATAATACATATATAATAATATTATAGGACGGATAATATACAAATAAATATATATAAATGTTTTTGATCATAATATAAATACATATTTTATAATATTTTTATACTTATAATTATATATGAATGAACACTTTTTAATAATGTTTTTAATAATAATAATACATATATATTAATATTATAGTAAGGATAATATGCAATTAAATATTGACAGGTTTTTTTGATCATAATATAAATACATATTTTAAAATTTTTATATAAAAATAATTATATATGAATGAACACTTTTAAATGATGTTTTTGTAATTAATAATACATATATAATAATATTATAGGAAGGATAATATGCAAATAAATATTCACAGGTTTTTTTATCATAATATAAATACATATATTAAAGTTTTTTATAATAATAATTATATATGAATGAACACTTTTTAGTAATGTTTTTGTAATTAATAATACAAATATAATAATATTATAGAAACGATAATATGCAAATAAATATTGACAGGTTTTTTTGATCATAATATAAATACATAGTTTAAAGTTTTTTTATAATTATAATTATATATAAATGAACACTTTTTAATAATGTTTTTGTTATGAATAATACATATATAATAATATTATAGGAAGGATAATATACAAATAAATATATATAAATGTTTTTGATCATAATATAAATACATATTTTATAATATTTTTATAATAATAATAATATATGAATGAACACTTTTTGATAATGTTTTTGTTATTTATAATACATATATAATAATATTATAGGAAGGATAATATACAAATAAATATATATAAATGTTTTTGATCATAATATAAATACATATTTTATAATATTTTTATAATAATAATTATATATGAATGAACACTTTTGAATAATGTTTTTGTTATTAATAATACATATATAATAATATTATAGGAAGGATAATATACAAATAAATATATATAAATGTTTTTGATCATAATATAAATACATATTTTATAATATTTTTATAATAATAATTATATATGAATGAACACTTTTTAATAATGTTTTTGTTATTAATAATACATATATAATAATATTATAGGAAGGATAATATACAAATAAAAATATATAAATGTTTTTGATCATAATATAAATACATATTTTATAATATTTTTATAATAATAATTATATATGAATGAACACTTTTGAATAATGTTTTTGTTATTAATAATACATATATAATAATATTATAGGAAGGATAATATACAATTAAATATATATAAATGTTTTTGATCATAATATAAATACATATTTTATAATATTTTTATAATTATTATTATACATGAATGAACACTTTTTAATAATGTTTTTAATAATAATAATACATATATATTAATATTATAGTAAGGATAATATGCAATTAAATATTGACAGGTTTTTTTTATCATAATATAAATACATATTTTATAATTTTTATATAAAAATAATTATATATGAATGAACACTTTTTAATGATGTTTTTGTTATCAATAATACATATATAATAATATTATAGGAAGGATAATATACAAATAAATATATATAAATGTTTTTGATCATAATATAAATACATATTTTATAATATTTTTATAATAATAATTATATATGAATGAACACTTTTGAATAATGTTTTTGTTATTAATAATACAAATATAATAATATTATAGAAACGATAATATGCAAATAAATATTGACAGGTTTTTTTGATCATAATATAAATACATAGTTTAAAGTTTTTTTATAATAATAATTATATATGAATGAACACTTTTTAGTAATGTTTTTGTAATTAATAGTACAAATATAATAATATTATAGAAACGATAATATGCAAATAAATATTGACAGGTTTTTTTGATCATAATATAAATACATAGTTTAAAGTTTTTTTATAATTATAATTATATATGAATGAACACTTTTTGATAATGTTTTTGTTATGAATAATACATATATAATAATATTATAGGAAGGATAATATACAAATAAATATATATAAATGTTTTTGATCATAATATAAATACATATTTTATAATATTTTTATAATAATAATAATATATGAATGAACACTTTTTAATAATGTTTTTGTTATGAATAATACATATATAATAATATTATAGGAAGGATAATATACAAATAAATATATATAAATGTTTTTGATCATAATATAAATACATATTTTATAATATTTTTATAATAATAATTATATATGAATGAACACTTTTTAATAATGTTTTTGTTATTAATAATACATATATAATAATATTATAGGAAGGATAATATACAAATAAATATATATAAATGTTTTTGATCATAATATAAATACATATTTTATAATATTTTTATAATTATAATTATATATGAATGAACACTTTTTAATAATGTTTTTAATAATAATAATACATATATATTAATATTATAGTAAGGATAATACGCAATTAAATATTGACAGGTTTTTTTATCATAATATGAATACATATTTTAAAATTTTTATATAAAAATAATTATATATGAATGAACACTTTTTAATGATGTTTTTGTTATTAATAATACATATATAATAATATTATAGGAAGGATAATATGCAAATAAATATTCACAGGTTTTTTTATCATAATATAAATACATATTTTAAAGTTTTTTATATTAATAATTATATATGAATGAACACTTTTTAGTAATGTTTTTGTAATTAATAATACAAATATAATAATATTATAGAAACGATAATATGAAAATAAATATTGACAGGTTTTTTTGATCATAATATAATTACATAGTTTAAAGTTTTTTTATAATTATAATTATATATGAATGAACACTTTTTATTAATGTTTTTGTTATGAATAATACATATATAATAATATTATAGGAAGGAAAATATACAAATAAATATATATAAATGTTTTTGATCATAATATAAATACATATTTTATAATATTTTTATTATTATAATTATATATGAATGAACACTTTGTAATAATGTTTTTAATAATAATAATACATATATATTAATATTATAGTAAGGATAATATGCAATTAAATATTGACAGGTTTTTTTTATCATAATATAAATACATATTTTAAAATTTTTATATAAAAATAATTATATATGAATGAACACTTTTTAATGATGTTTTTGTAATTAATAATACATATATAATAATATTATAAGAAGGATAATATGCAAATAAATATTCACAGGTTTTTTTTATCATAATATAAATACATATTTTAAAGTTTTTTATAATAATAATTATATATGAATTAACACTTTTTAGTAATGTTTTTGTAATTAATAATACAAATATAATAATATTATAGAAACGATAATATGAAAATAAATATTGACAGGTTTTTTTGATCATAATATAAATACATAGTTTAAAGTTTTTTTATAATAATAATTATATATGAATGAACACTTTTTAATAATGTTTTTGTTATGAATAATACATATATAATAATATTATAGGAAGGATAATATACAAATAAATATATATAAATGTTTTTGATCATAATATATATACATATTTTATAATATTTTTATAATTATAATTATATATGAATGAACACTTTTTAATAATGTTTTTAATAATAATAATACATATATATTAATATTATAGTAAGGATAATATGCAATTAAATATTGACAGGTTTATTTTATCATAATATAAATACATATTTTAAAATTTTTATATAAAAATAATTATATATGAATGAACACTTTTTAATGATGTTTTTGTTATTAATAATACATATATAATAATATTATAGGAAGGATAATATACAAATAAATATATATATAAATGTTTTTCATCATAATATAAATACATATTTTATAATATTTTTATAATAATAATTATATATGAATGAACACTTTTGAATAATGTTTTTGTTATTAATAATACATATATAATAATATTATAGGAAGGATAATATACAAATAAATATATATAAATGTTTTTGATCATAATATAAATACATATTTTATAATATTTTTATAATAATAATTATATATGAATGAACACTTTTTAATAATGTTATTGTTATTAATAATACATATATAATAATATTATAGGAAGGATAATATGCAAATAAATATTCACAGGTTTTTTTATCATAATATAAATACATATTTTAAAGTTTTTTATAATAATAATAATATATGAATGAACACTTTTTAGTAATGTTTTTGTAATTAATAATACAAATATAATAATATTATAGAAACGATAATATGCAAATATATATTGACAGGTTTTTTTGATCATAATATAAATACATAGTTTAAAGTTTTTTTATAATAATAATTATATATGAATGAACACTTTTTAGTAATGTTTTTGTAATTAATAATACAAATATAATAATATTATAGAAACGATAATATGCAAATAAATATTGACAGGTTTTTTTTATCATAATATAAATACATAGTTTAAAGTTTTTTTATAATTATAATTATATATGAATGAACACTTTTTAATAATGTTTTTGTTATGAATAATACATATATAATAATATTATAGGAAGGATAATATACAAATAAATATATATAAATGTTTTTGATCATAATATAAATACATATTTTATAATATTTTTATAATAATAATTATATATGAATGAACACTTTTTAATAATGTTTTTGTTATTAATAATACATATATAATAATATTATAGGAAGGATAATATACAAATAAATATATATAAATGTTTTTGATCATAATATAAATACATATTTTATAATATTTTTATAATTATAATTATATATGAATGAACACTTTTTAATAATGTTTTTAATAATAATAATACATATATATTAATATTATAGTAAGGATAATATGCAATTAAATATTGACAGGTTTTTTTTATCATAATATAAATACATATTTTAAAATTTTTATATAAAAATAATTATATATGAATGAACACTTTTTTATGATGTTTTTGTAATTAATAATACATATATAATAATATTATAGGAAGGATAATATGCAAATAAATATTCACAGTTTTTTTTTATCATAATATAAATACATATTTTAAAGTTTTTTATAATAATAATTATATATGAATGAACACTTTTTAGTAATGTTTTTGTAATTAATAATACAAATATAATAATATTATAGAAACGATAATATGAAAATAAATATTGACAGGTTTTTTTGATCATAATATAAATACATAGTTTAAAGTTTTTTTATAATTATATATGAATGAACACTTTTTAGTAATAATTTCGTAATTAATAATACAAATATAATAATATTATAGAAACGATAATATGCAAATAAATATTGACAGGTTTTTTTGATCATAATATAAATACATATTTTAAAGTTTTTTATAATAATAATTATATATGAATGAACACTTTTTAGTATATTTGTATTATTAATTACAAAAACATTACTAAAAAGTGTTCATTCATATATAATTATTATTATAAAAAACTTTAAAATATGTATTTATATTATGATCAAAAAAACCTGTGAATATTTATTTGCATATTATCCTTTCTATAATATTATTATATATGTATTATTAATTACAAAAACATCATTAAAAAGTGTTCATTCATATATAATTATTTTTATATAAAAATTTTAAAATATGTATTTATATTATGATAAAAAAAACCTGTCAATATTTAATTGCATATTATCCTTACTATAATATTAATATATATGTATTATTATTATTAAAAACATTATTAAAAAGTGTTCATTCATATATAATTATAATTATAAAAATATTATAAAATATGTATTTATATTATGATCAAAAACATTTATATATATTTATTTGTATATTATCCTTCCTATAATATTATTATATATGTATTATTAATAACAAAAACATTATTAAAAAGTGTTCATTCATATATAATTATTATTATAAAAATATTATAAAATATGTATTTATATTATGATCAAAAACATTTATATATATTTATTTGAATATTATCCTTCCTATAATATTATTATATATGTATTATTCATAACAAAAACATTATTAAAAAGTGTTCATTCATATAATATTATTATTATAAAAATATTATAAAATATGTATTTATATTATGATCAAAAACATTTATATATATTTATTTGTATATTATCCTTCCTATAATATTATTATATATGTATTATTAATAACAAAAACATTATTCAAAAGTGTTCATTCATATATAATTATAATTATAAAAAAACGTTAAACTATGTATTTATATTATGATCAAAAAAACCTGTCAATATTTATTTTCATATTATCGTTTCTATAATATTATTATATTTGTATTATTAATTACAAAAACATTACTAAAAAGTGTTCATTCATATATAATTATTATTATAAAAAACTTTAAAATATGTATTTATATTATGATAAAAAAAACCTGTGAATATTTATTTGCATATTATCCTTCCTATAATATTATTATATATGTATTATTAATAACAATAACATTATTAAAAAGTGTTCATTCATATATAATTATTATTATAAAAATATTATAAAATATGAATTTATATTATGATCAAAAACATTTATATATATTTATTTGTATATTATCCTTCCTATAATATTATTATATATGTATTATGAATAACAAAAACATTATTCAAAAGTGTTCATTCATATATAATTATTATTATAAAAATATTATAAAATATGTATTTATATTATGATCAAAAACATTTATATATATTTATTTGTATATTATCCTTCCTATAATATTATTATATATGTATTATTAATAACAAAAACATCATTAAAAAGTGTTCATTCATATATAATTATTTTTATATAAAAATTTTAAAATATGTATTTATATTATGATAAAAAAACCTGTCAATATTTAATTGCATATTATCCTTACTATAATATTAATATATATGTATTATTATTATTAAAAACATTATTAAAAAGTGTTCATTCATATATAATTATAATTATAAAAATATTATAAAATATGTATTTATATTATGATCAAAAACATTTATATATATTTATTTGTATATTATCCTTCCTATAATATTATTATATATGTATTATTCATAACAAAAACATTATTAAAAAGTGTTCATTCATATATAATTATTATTATAAAAAAAACTTTAAACTATGTATTTATATTATGATCAAAAAAACCTGTCAATATTTATTTTCATATTATCGTTTCTATAATATTATTATATTTGTATTATTAATTACAAAAACATTACTAAAAAGTGTTCATTCATATATAATTATTATTATAAAAAACTTTAAAATATGTATTTATATTATGATAAAAAAAACCTGTGAATATTTATTTGCATATTATCCTTCTTATAATATTATTATATATGTATTATTAATTACAAAAACATCATTAAAAAGTGTTCATTCATATATAATTATTTTTATATAAAAATTTTAAAATATGTATTTATATTATGATAAAAAAAACCTGTCAATATTTAATTGCATATTATCCTTACTATAATATTAATATATATGTATTATTATTATTAAAAACATTATTACAAAGTGTTCATTCATATATAATTATAATAATAAAAATATTATAAAATATGTATTTATATTATGATCAAAAACATTTATATATATTTATTTGTATATTTTCCTTCCTGTAATATTATTATATATGTATTATTCATAACAAAAACATTAATAAAAAGTGTTCATTCATATATAATTATAATTATAAAAAAACTTTAAACTATGTAATTATATTATGATCAAAAAAACCTGTCAATATTTATTTTCATATTATCGTTTCTATAATATTATTATATTTGTATTATTAATTACAAAAACATTACTAAAAAGTGTTCATTCATATATAATTATTAATATAAAAAACTTTAAAATATGTATTTATATTATGATAAAAAAAACCTGTGAATATTTATTTGCATATTATCCTTCCTATAATATTATTATATATGTATTATTAATAACAAAAACATCATTAAAAAGTGTTCATTCATATATAATTATTTTTATATAAAAATTTTAAAATATGTATTCATATTATGATAAAAAAACCTGTCAATATTTAATTGCGTATTATCCCTACTATAATATTAATATATATGTATTATTATTATTAAAAACATTATTAAAAAGTGTTCATTCATATATAATTATAATTATAAAAATATTATAAGATATGTATTTATATTATGATCAAAAACATTTATATATATTTATTTGTATATTATCCTTCCTATAATATTATTATATATGTATTATTAATAACAAAAACATTATTACAAAGTGTTCATTCATATATAATTATTATTATAAAAATATTATAAAATATGTATTTATATTATGATCAAAAACATTTATATATATTTATTTGTATATTATCCTTCCTATAATATAATTATATATGTATTATTAATAACAAAAACATTATTCAAAAGTGTTCATTCATATATAATTATAATTATAAAAAAACTTTAAACTATGTATTTATATTATGATCAAAAAACCTGTCAATATTTATTTTCATATTATCGTTTCTATAATATTATTATATTTGTATTATTAATTACAAAAACATTACTAAAAAGTGTTCATTCATATATAATTATTATTATAAAAAACTTTAAAATATGTATTTATATTATGATAAAAAAAACCTGTCAATATTTAATTGCATATTATCCTTACTATAATATTAATATATATGTATTATTATTATAAAAAACATTATTAAAAAGTGTTCATTCATATATAATTATAATTATAAAAATATTATAATATATGTATTTATATTATGATCAAAAACATTTATATATATTTATTTGTATATTATCCTTCCTATAATATTATTATATATGTATTATTCATAACAAAAACATTATTAAAAAGTGTTCATTCATATATAATTATAATTATAAAAAAAACTTTAAACTATGTATTTATATTATGATCAAAAAAACTGTCAATATTTATTTTCATATTATCGTTTCTATAATATTATTATATTTGTATTATTAATTACAAAAACATTACTAAAAAGTGTTCATTCATATATAATTATTATTATAAAAAACTTTAAAATATGTATTTATATTATGATAAAAAAACCTGTGAATATTTATTTGCATATTATCCTTCCTATAATATTATTATATATGTATTATTAATTACAAAAACATCATTAAAAAGTGTTCATTCATATATAATTATTTTTATATAAAAATTTTAAAATATGTATTTATATTATGATAAAAAAAACCTGTCAATATTTATTGCATATTATCCTTACTATAATATTAATATATATGTATTATTATTATTAAAAACATTATTAAAAAGTGTTCATTCATATATAATTATAATTATAAAAATATTATAAAATATGTATTTATATTATGATCAAAAACATTTATATATATTTATTTGTATATTATCCTTCCTATAATATTATTATATATGTATTATTAATAACAAAAACATTATTAAAAAGTGTTCATTCATATATAATTATTATTATAAAAATATTATAAAATATGTATTTATATTATGATCAAAAACATTTATATATATTTATTTGAATATTATCCTTCCTATAATATTATTATATATGTATTATTCATAACAAAAACATTATTAAAAAGTGTTCATTCATATATTATTATTATTATAAAAATATTATAAAATATGTATTTATATTATGATCAAAAACATTTATATATATTTATTTGTATATTATCCTTCCTATAATATTATTATATATGTATTATTAATAACAAAAACATTATTCAAAAGTGTTCATTCATATATAATTATAATTATAAAAAAACGTTAAACTATGTATTTATATTATGATCAAAAAAACCTGTCAATATTTATTTTCATATTATCGTTTCTATAATATTATTATATTTGTATTATTAATTACAAAAACATTACTAAAAAGTGTTCATTCATATATAATTATTATTATAAAAAACTTTAAAATATGTATTTATATTATGATAAAAAAAACCTGTGAATATTTATTTGCATATTATCCTTCCTATAATATTATTATATATGTATTATTAATAACAATAACATTATTAAAAAGTGTTCATTCATATATAATTATTATTATAAAAATATTATAAAATATGAATTTATATTATGATCAAAAACATTTATATATATTTATTTGTATATTATCCTTCCTATAATATTATTATATATGTATTATGAATAACAAAAACATTATTCAAAAGTGTTCATTCATATATAATTATTATTATAAAAATATTATAAAATATGTATTTATATTATGATCAAAAACATTTATATATATTTATTTGTATATTATCCTTCCTATAATATAATTATATATGTATTATTAATAACAAAAACATTATTCAAAAGTGTTCATTCATATATAATTATAATTATAAAAAAACTTTAAACTATGTATTTATATTATGATCAAAAAACCTGTCAATATTTATTTTCATATTATCGTTTCTATAATATTATTATATTTGTATTATTAATTACAAAAACATTACTAAAAAGTGTTCATTCATATATAATTATTATTATAAAAAACTTTAAAATATGTATTTATATTATGATAAAAAAAACCTGTGAATATTTATTTGCATATTATCCTTCCTATAATATTATTATATATGTATAATTAATTACAAAAACATCATTAAAAAGTGTTCATTCATATATAATTATTTTTATATAATAATTTTAAAATATGTATTTATATTATGATAAAAAAAACCTGTCAATATTTAATTGCATATTATCCTTACTATAATATTAATATATATGTATTATTATTATAAAAAACATTATTAAAAAGTGTTCATTCATATATAATTATAATTATAAAAATATTATAATATATGTATTTATATTATGATCAAAAACATTTATATATATTTATTTGTATATTATCCTTCCTATAATATTATTATATATGTATTATTCATAACAAAAACATTATTAAAAAGTGTTCATTCATATATAATTATAATTATAAAAAAAACTTTAAACTATGTATTTATATTATGATCAAAAAAACCTGTCAATATTTATTTTCATATTATCGTTTCTATAATATTATTATATTTGTATTATTAATTACAAAAACATTACTAAAAAGTGTTCATTCATATATAATTATTATTATAAAAAACTTTAAAATATGTATTTATATTATGATAAAAAAACCTGTGAATATTTATTTGCATATTATCCTTCCTATAATATTATTATATATGTATTATTAATTACAAAAACATCATTAAAAAGTGTTCATTCATATATAATTATTTTTATATAAAAATTTTAAAATATGTATTTATATTATGATAAAAAAAACCTGTCAATATTTATTGCATATTATCCTTACTATAATATTAATATATATGTATTATTATTATTAAAAACATTATTCAAAAGTGTTCATTCATATATAATTATAATTATAAAAATATTATAGAATATGTATTTATATTATGATCAAAAACATTTATATATATTTATTTGTATATTATCCTTCCTATAATATTATTATATATGTATTATTCATAACAAAAACATTATTAAAAAGTGTTCATTCATATATAATTATAATTATAAAAAAACTTTAAACTATGTATTTATATTATGATCAAAAAAACCTGTCAATATTTATTTTCATATTATCGTTTCTATAATATTATTATATTTGTATTATTAATTACAAAAACATTACTAAAAAGTGTTCATTCATATATAATTATTATTATAAAAAACTTTAAAATATGTATTTATATTATGATAAAAAAAACCTGTGAATATTTATTTGCATATTATCCTTCCTATAATATTATTATATATGTATTATTAATTACAAAAACATCATTAAAAAGTGTTCATTCATATATAATTATTTTTATATAAAAATTTTAAAATATGTATTTATAATATGATAAAAAAACCTGTCAATATTTATTGCATATTATCCTTACTATAATATTAATATATATGTATTATTATTATTAAAAACATTATTAAAAAGTGTTCATTCATATATAATTATTATTATAAAAATATTATAAAATATGTATATATATTATGATCAAAAACATTTATATATATTTATTTGTATATTATCCTTCCTATAATATTATTATATATGTATTATTCATAACAAAAACATTATTAAAAAGTGTTCATTCATATATAATTATAATTATTAAAAAACTTTAAACTATGTATTTATATTATGATCAAAAAAACCTGTCAATATTTATTTGCATATTATCGTTTCTATAATATTATTATATTTGTATTATTAATTACAAAAACATTACTAAAAAGTGTTCATTGATATATAATTATTATTATAAAAAAACTTTAAACTATGTATTTATATTATGATCAAAAAAACCTGTCAATATTTATTTGCATATTATCGTTTCTATAATATTATTATATTTGTATTATTAATTACAAAAACATTACTAAAAAGTGTTCATTCATATATTATTATTATTATAAAAAACTTTAAAATATGTATTTATATTATGATAAAAAAAACTGTGAATATTTATTTGCATATTATCCTTCCTATAATATTATTATATATGTATTATTAATTACAAAAACATCATTAAAAAGTGTTCATTCATATATAATTATTATTATAAAAATATTATAAAATATGTATTTATATTATGATCAAAAACATTTATATATATTTATTTGTATATTATCCTTCCTATAATATTATTATATATGTATTATTAATAACAAAAACATCATTAAAAAGTGTTCATTCATATATAATTATTTTATATAAAAATTTTAAAATATGTATTTATATTATGATAAAAAAAACCTGTCAATATTTAATTGCATATTATCCTTACTATAATATTAATATATATGTATTATTATTATTAAAAACATTATTAAAAAGTGTTCATTCATATATAATTATAATTATAAAAATATTATAAAATATGTATTTATATTATGATCAAAAACATTTATATATATTTATTTGTATATTATCCTTCCTATAATATTATTATATATGTATTATTAATAACAAAAACATTATTAAAAAGTGTTCATTCATATATAATTATTATTATAAAAATATTATAAAATATGTATTTATATTATGATCAAAAACATTTATATATATTTATTTGTATATTATCCTTCCTATAATATTATTATATATGTATTATTCATAACAAAAACATTATTAAAAAGTGTTCATTCATATATAATTATAATTATAAAAAAACTTTAAACTATGTATTTATATTATGATCAAAAAAACCTGTCAATATTTATTTGCATATTATCGTTTCTATAATATTATTATATTTGTATTATTAATTACAAAAACATTACTAAAAAGTGTTCATTCATATATAATTATTATTATAAAAAAACTTTAAACTATGTATTTATATTATGATAAAAAAACCTGTGAATATTTATTTGCATATTATCCTTCCTATAATATTATTATATATGTATTATTAATAACAAAAACATTATTAAAAAGTGTTCATTCATATATAATTATTATTATAAAAATATTATAAAATATGTATTTATATTATGATCAAAAACATTTATATATATTTATTTGTATATTATCCTTCCTATAATATTATTATATATGTATTATTAATAACAAAAACATTATTCAAAAGTGTTCATTCATATATAATTATTATTATAAAAATATTATAAAATATGTATTTATATTATGATCAAAAACATTTATATATATTTATTTGTATATTATCCTTCCTATAATATTATTATATATGTATTATTAATAACAAAAACATCATTAAAAAGTGTTCATTCATATATAATTATTTTTATATAAAAATTTTAAAATATGTATTTATATTATGATAAAAAAAACCTGTCAATATTTAATTGCATATTATCCTTACTATAATATTAATATATATGTATTATTATTATTAAAAACATTATTAAAAAGTGTTCATTCATATATAATTATAATTATAAAAATATTATAAAATATGTATTTATATTATGATCAAAAACATTTATATATATTTATTTGTATATTATCCTTCCTATAATATTATTATATATGTATTATTCATAACAAAAACATTATTAAAAAGTGTTCATTCATATATAATTATTATTATAAAAAAACTTTAAACTATGTATTTATATTATGATCAAAAAACCTGTCAATATTTATTTTCATATTATCGTTTCTATAATATTATTATATTTGTATTATTAATTACAAAAACATTACTAAAAAGTGTTCATTCATATATAATTATTATTATAAAAAACTTTAAAATATGTATTTATATTATGATAAAAAAAACCTGTGAATATTTATTTGCATATTATCCTTCTTATAATATTATTATATATGTATTATTAATTACAAAAACATCATTAAAAAGTGTTCATTCATATATAATTATTTTTATATAAAAATTTTAAAATATGTATTTATATTATGATAAAAAAAACCTGTCAATATTTAATTGCATATTATCCTTACTATAATATCTATATATATGTATTATTATTATTAAAAACATTATTACAAAGTGTTCATTCATATATAATTATAATAATAAAAATATTATAAAATATGTATTTATATTATGATCAAAAACATTTATATATATTTATTTGTATATTTTCCTTCCTATAATATTATTATATATGTATTATTCATAACAAAAACATTAATAAAAAGTGTTCATTCATATATAATTATAATTATAAAAAAACTTTTAACTATGTATTTATATTATGATCAAAAAAACCTGTCAATATTTATTTGCATATTATCGTTTCTATAATATTATTATATTTGTATTATTAATTACAAAAACATTACTAAAAAGTGTTCATTCATATATAATTATTATTATAAAAAAACTTTAAACTATGTATTTATATTATGATAAAAAAAACCTGTCAATATTTATTTGCATATTATCGTTTCTATAATATTATTATATTTGTATTATTAATTACAAAAACATTACTAAAAAGTGTTCATTCATATATTATTATTATTATAAAAAACTTTAAAATATGTATTTATATTATGATAAAAAAAACTGTGAATATTTATTTGCATATTATCCTTCCTATAATATTATTATATATGTATTATTAATTACAAAAACATCATTAAAAAGTGTTCATTCATATATAATTATTATTATAAAAATATTATAAAATATGTATTTATATTATGATCAAAAACATTTATATATATTTATTTGTATATTATCCTTCCTATAATATTATTATATATGTATTATTAATAACAAAAACATTATTCAAAAGTGTTCATTCATATAAAATTATTATTATAAAAATATTATAAAATATGTATTTATATTATGATCAAAAACATTTATATATATTTATTTGTATATTATCCTTCCTATAATATTATTATATATGTATTATTAATAACAAAAACATCATTAAAAAGTGTTCATTCATATATAATTATTTTTATATAAAAATTTTAAAATATGTATTTATATTATGATAAAAAAAACCTGTCAATATTTAATTGCATATTATCTTTACTATAATATTAATATATATGTATTATTATTATTAAAAACATTATTAAAAAGTGTTCATTCATATTTAATTATAATTATAAAAATATTATAAAATATGTATTTATATTATGATCAAAAACATTTATATATATTTATTTGTATATTATCCTTCCTATAATATTATTATATATGTATTATTAATAACAAAAACATTATTAAAAAGTGTTCATTCATATATAATTATTATTATAAAAATATTATAAAATATGTATTTATATTATGATCAAAAATATTTATATATATTTATTTGTATATTATCCTTCCTATAATATTATTATATATGTATTATTCATAACAAAAACATTATTAAAAAGTGTTCATTCATATATAATTATAATTATAAAAAAACTTTAAACTATGTATTATATTATGATCAAAAAAACCTGTCAATATTTATTTGCATATTATCGTTTCTATAATATTATTATATTTGTATTATTAATTACAAAAACATTACTAAAAAGTGTTCATTCATATATAATTATTATTATAAAAAAACTTTAAACTATGTATTTATATTATGATCAAAAAAACCTTTCAATATTTATTTGCATATTATCGTTTCTATAATATTATTATATTTGTATTATTAATTACAAAAACATTACTAAAAAGTGTTCATTCATATATTATTATTATTATAAAAAACTTTAAAATATGTATTTATATTATGATAAAAAAACCTGTGAATATTTATTTGCATATTATCCTTCCTATAATATTATTATATATGTATTATTAATAACAAAAACATTATTAAAAGGTGTTCATTCATATATAATTATTATTATAAAAATATTATAAAATATGTATTTATATTATGATCAAAAACATTTATATATATTTATTTGTATATTATCCTTCCTATAATATTATTATATATGTATTATTAATAACAAAAACATTATTCAAAAGTGTTCATTCATATATAATTATTATTATAAAAATATTATAAAATATGTATTTATATTATGATCAAAAACATTTATATATATTTATTTGTATATTATCCTTCCTATAATATTATTATATATGTATTATTAATAACAAAAAAATCATTAAAAAGTGTTCATTCATATATAATTATTTTTATATAAAAATTATAAAATATGTATTTATATTATGATAAAAAAAACCTGTCAATATTTAATTGCATATTATCCTTACTATAATATTAATATATATGTATTATTATTATTAAAAACATTATTAAAAAGTGTTCATTTATATATTTAATTATAATTATAAAAATATTATAAAATATGTATTTATATTATGATCAAAAACATATTTATATATTTATTTGTATATTATCCTTCCTATAATTTTATTATATATGTATTATTCATAACAAAAACATTATTAAAAAGTGTTCATTCATATATAATTATAATTATAAAAAAACTTTAAACTATGTATTTATATTATGATCAAAAAAACCTGTCAATATTTATTTTCATATTATCGTTTCTATAATATTATTATATTTGTATTATTAATTACAAAAACATTACTAAAAAGTGTTCATTCATATATAATTATTATTATAAAAAACTTTAAAATATGTATTTTTATTATGATAAAAAAAACCTGTGAATATTTATTTGCATATTATCCTTCCTACAATATTATTATATATGTATTATTAATTACAAAAACATCATTAAAAAGTGTTCATTCATATATAATTATTTTTATATAAAAATTTTAAAATATGTATTTATATTTTGATAAAAAAACCTGTCAATATTTAATTGCATATTATCCTTACTATAATATTAATATATATGTATTATTATTATTAAAAACATTATTAAAAAGTGTTCATTCATATATAATTATAATTATAAAAATATTATAAAATATGTATTTATATTATGATCAAAAACATTTATATATATTTATTTGTATATTATCCTTCCTATAATATTATTAGATATGTATTATTAATAACAAAAACATTATTCAAAAGTATTCATTCATATAAAATTATTATTATAAAAATATTATAAAATATGTATTTATATTATGATCAAAAACATTTATATATATTTATTTGTATATTATCCTTCCTATAATATTATTATATATGTATTATTAATAACAAAAACATCATTAAAAAGTGTTCATTCATATATAATTATTTTTTTATAAAAATTTTAAAATATGTATTTATATTATGATAAAAAAACCTGTCAATATTTAATTGCATATTATCCTTACTATAATATTAATATATATGTATTATTATTATTAAAAACATTATTAAAAAGTGTTCATTCATATATAATTATAATTATAAAAATATTATAAAATATGTATTTATATTATGATCAAAAACCTTTATATATATTTATTTGTATATTATCCTTCCTATAATATTATTATATATGTATTATTAATAACAAAAACATTATTAAAAAGTGTTCATTCATATATAATTATTATTATAAAAATATTATAAAATATGTATTTATATTATGATCAAAAACATTTATATATATTTATTTGTATATTATCCTTCCTATAATATTATTATATATGTATTATTCATAACAAAAACATTATTAAAAAGTGTTCATTCATATATAATTATAATTATAAAAAAACTTTAAACTATGTATTTATATTATGATCAAAAAAACCTGTCAATATTTATTTGCATATTATCGTTTCTATAATATTATCATATTTGTATTATTAATTACAAAAACATTACTAAAAAGTGTTCATTCATATATAATTATTATTATAAAAAAACTTTAAACTATGTATTTATATTATGATCAAAAAAACCTGTCAATATTTATTTGCATATTATCGTTTCTATAATATTATTATATTTGTATTATTAATTACAAAAACATTACTAAAAAGTGTTCATTCATATATTATTATAATTATAAAAAACTTTAAAATATGTATTTATATTATGATCAAAAAAACCTGTGAATATTTATTTGCATATTATCCTTCCTATAATATTATTATATATGTATTATTAATAACAAAAACATTATTAAAAAGTGTTCATTCATATATAATTATTATTATAAAAATATTATAAAATATGTATTTATATTATGATCAAAAACATTTATATATATTTATTTGTATATTATCCTTCCTATAATATTATTATATATGTATTATTAATAACAAAAACATTATTAAAAAGTGTTCATTCATATATAATTATTATTATAAAAATATTATAAAATATGTATTTATATTATGATCAAAAACATTTATATATATTTATTTGTATATTATCCTTCCTATAATATTATTATATATGTATTATTAATAACAAAAACATTATTAAAAAGTGTTCATTCATATATAATTATAATTATAAAAAAAACTTTAAACTATGTATTTATATTATGATCAAAAAAACCTGTCAATATTTATTTTCATATTATCGTTTCTATAATATTATTATATTTGTATTATTAATTACAAAAACATTACTAAAAAGTGTTCATTCATATATAATTATTATTATAAAAAACTTTAAAATATGTATTTATATTATGATAAAAAAAACCTGTGAATATTTATTTGCATATTATCCTTCCTATAATATTATTATATATGTATTATTAATTACAAAAACATCATTAAAAAGTGTTCATTCATATATAATTATTTTTATATAAAAATTTTAAAATATGTATTTATATTATGATAAAAAAAACCTGTCAATATTTAATTGCATATTATCCTTACTATAATATTAATATATATGTATTATTATTATTAAAAACATTATTAAAAAGTGTTCATTCATATATAATTATATATAAAAATATTATAAAATATGTATTTATATTATGATCAAAAACATTTATATATATTTATTTGTATATTATCCTTCCTATAATATTATTATATATGTATTATTCATAACAAAAACATTATTAAAAAGTGTTCATTCATATATAATTATAATTATAAAAAAACTTTAAACTATGTATTTATATTATGATCAAAAAAACCTGTCAATATTTATTTTCATATTATCGTTTCTATAATATTATTATATTTGTATTATTAATTACAAAAACATTACTAAAAAGTGTTCATTCATTTATAATTATTATTATAAAAAACTTTAAAATATGTATTTATATTATGATAAAAAAAACCTGTGAATATTTATTTGCATATTATCCTTCCTATAATATTATTATATATGTATTATTAATTACAAAAACATCATTAAAAAGTGTTCATTCATATATAATTATTTTTATATAAAAATTTTAAAATATGTATTTATAATATGATAAAAAAAACCTGTCAATATTTAATTGCATATTATCCTTACTATAATATTAATATATATGTATTATTATTATTAAAATCATTATTAAAAAGTGTTCATTCATATATAATTATAATTATAAAAATATTATAAAATATGTATTTATATTATGATCAAAAACATTTATATATATTTATTTGTATATTATCCTTCCTATAATATTATTATATATGTATTATTAATAACAAAAACATTATTAAAAAGTGTTCATTCATATATAATTATTATTATAAAAATATTATAAAATATGTATTTATATTATGATCAAAAACATTTATATATATTTATTTGTATATTATCCTTCCTATAATATTATTATATATGTATTATTCATAACAAAAACATTATTAAAAAGTGTTCATTCATATATAATTATAATTATAAAAAAACTTTAAACTATGTATTTATATTATGATCAAAAAAACCTGTCAATATTTATTTGCATATTATCGTTTCTATAATATTATTATATTTGTATTATTAATTACAAAAACATTACTAAAAAGTGTTCATTCATATATAATTATTATTATAAAAAAACTTTAAACTATGTATTTATATTATGATCAAAAAACCTGTCAATATTTATTTGCATATTATCGTTTCTATAATATTATTATATTTGTATTATTAATTACAAAAACATTACAAAAAAGTCTTCATTCATATATTATTATTATTATAAAAAACTTTAAAATATGTATTTATATTATGATAAAAAAACCTGTGAATATTTATTTGCATATTATCCTTCCTATAATATTATTATATTTGTATTATTAATAACAAAAACATTATTAAAAAGTGTTCATTCATATATAATTATTATTATAAAAATATTATAAAATATGTATTTATATTATGATCAAAAACATTTATATATATTTATTTGTAAATTATCCTTCCTATAATATTATTATATATGTATTATTAATAACAAAAACATTATTCAAAAGTGTTCATTCATATAAAATTATTATTATAAAAATATTATAAAATATGTATTTATATTATGATCAAAAACATTTATATATATTTATTTGTATATTATCCTTCCTATAATATTATTATATATGTATTATTAATAACAAAAACATCATTAAAAAGTGTTCATTCATATATAATTTTTTTTATATAAAAATTTTAAAATATGTATTTATATTATGATAAAAAAAACCTGTCAATATTTAATTGCATATTATCCTTACTATAATATTAATATATATGTATTATTATTATTAAAAACATTATTAAAAAGTGTTCATTCATATATAATTATAATTATAAAAATATTATAAAATATATATTTATATTATGATCAAAAACATGTATATATATTTATTTGTATATTATCCTTCCTATAATATTATTATATATGTATTATTCATAACAAAAACATTATTAAAAAGTGTTCATTCATATATAATTATAATTATAAAAAAACTTTAAACTATGTATATTATGATCAAAAAAACCTGTCAATATTTATTTTCATATTATCGTTTCTATAATATTATTATATTTGTATTATTAATTACAAAAACATTACTAAAAAGTGTTCATTCATATATAATTATTATTATAAAAAACTTTAAAATATGTATTTATATTATGATAAAAAAAACCTGTGAATATTTATTTGCATATTATCCTTCCTATAATATTATTATATATGTATTATTAATTACAAAAACATCATTAAAAAGTGTTCATTCATATATAATTATTTTTATATAAAAATTTTAAAATATTGATTTATATTATGATAAAAAAAACCTGTCAATATTTAATTGCATATTATCCTTACTATAATATTAATATATATGTATTATTATTATTAAAAACATTATTAAAAAGTGTTCATTCATATATAATTATAATTATAAAAATATTATAAAATATGTATTTATATTATGATCAAAAACATTTATATATATTTATTTGTATATTATCCTTCCTATAATATTATTATATATGTATTATTAATAACAAAAACATTATTAAAAAGTGTTCATTCATATATAATTATTATTATAAAAATATTATAAAATATGTATTTATATTATGATCAAAAACATTTATATATATTTATTTGTATATTATCCTTCCTATAATATTATTATATATGTATTATTCATAACAAAAACATTATTAAAAAGTGTTCATTCATATATTATTATTATTATAAAAATATTATAAAAAATGTATTTATATTATGATCAAAAAAACCTGTCAATATTTATTTTCATATTATCGTTTCTATAATATTATTATATTTGTATTATTAATTACAAAAACATTACTAAAAAGTGTTCATTCATATATAATTATTATTATAAAAAAACTTTAAACTATGTATTTATATTATGATAAAAAAACCTGTGAATATTTATTTGCATATTATCCTTCCTATAATATTATTATATATGTATTATTAATAACAAAAACATTATTAAAAAGTGTTCATTCATATATAATTATTATTATAAAAATATTATAAAATATGTATTTATATTATGATCAAAAACATTTATATATATTTATTTGTATATTATCCTTCCTATAATATTATTATATATGTATTATTAATAACAAAAACATTATTCAAAAGTGTTCATTCATATATAATTATTATTATAAAAATATTATAAAATATGTATTTATATTATGATCAAAAACATTTATATATATTTATTTGTATATTATCCTTCCTATAATATTATTATATATGTATTATTAATAACAAAAACATCATTAAAAAGTGTTCATTCATATATAATTATTTTTATATAAAAATTTTAAAATATGTATTAATATTATGATAAAAAAAACCTGTCAATATTTAATTGCATATTATCCTTACTATAATATTAATATATATGTATTATTATTATTAAAAACATTATTAAAAAGTGTTCATTCATATATAATTATAATTATAAAAATATTATAAAATATGTATTTATATTATGATCAAAAACATTTATATATATTTATTTGTATATTATCCTTCCTATAATATTATTATATATGTATTATTCATAACAAAAACATTATTAAAAAGTGTTCATTCATATATAATTATTATTATAAAAAAACTTTAAACTATGTATTTATATTATGATCAAAAAAACCTGTCAATATTTATTTTCATATTATCGTTTCTATAATATTATTATATTTGTATTATTAATTACAAAAACATTACTAAAAAGTGTTCATTCATATATAATTATTATTATAAAAAACTTTAAAATATGTATTTATATTATGATAAAAAAAACCTGTGAATATTTATTTGCATATTATCCTTCCTATAATATTATTATATATGTATTATTAATAACAAAAACATCATTAAAAAGTGTTCATTCATATATAATTATTTTTATATAAAAATTTTAAAATATGTATTCATATTATGATACAAAAACCTGTCAATATTTAATTGCGTATTATCCTTACTATAATATTAATATATATGTATTATTATTATTAAAAACATTATTAAAAAGTGTTCATTCATATATAATTATAATTATAAAAATATTATAAGATATGTATTTATATTATGATCAAAAACATTTATATATATTTATTTGTATATTATCCTTCCTATAATATTATTATATATGTATTAATAATAACAAAAACATTATTAAAAAGTGTTCATTCATATATAATTATTATTATAAAAATATTATAAAATATGTATTTATATTATGATCAAAAACATTTATATATATTTATTTGTATATTATCCTTCCTATAATATAATTATATATGTATTATTAATAACAAAAACATTATTCAAAAGTGTTCATTCATATATAATTATAATTATAAAAAAACTTTAAACTATGTATTTATATTATGATCAAAAAAACCTGTCAATATTTATTTTCATATTATCGTTTCTATAATATTATTATATTTGTATTATTAATTACAAAAACATTACTAAAAAGTGTTCATTCATATATAATTATTATTATAAAAAACTTTAAAATATGTATTTATATTATGATAAAAAAAACCTGTGAATATTTATTTGCATATTATCCTTCCTATAATATTATTATATATGTATTATTAATTACAAAAACATCATTAAAAAGTGTTCATTCATATATAATTATTTTTATATAATAATTTTAAAATATGTATTTATATTATGATAAAAAAAACCTGTCAATATTTAATTGCATATTATCCTTACTATAATATTAATATATATGTATTATTATTATTAAAAACATTATTAAAAAGTGTTCATTCATATATAATTATAATTATAAAAATATTATAATATATGTATTTATATTATGATCAAAAACATTTATATATATCTATTTGTATATTATCCTTCCTATAATATTATTATATATGTATTATTCATAACAAAAACATTATTAAAAAGTGTTCATTCATATATAATTATAATTATAAAAAAACTTTAAACTATGTATTTATATTATGATCAAAAAAACCTGTCAATATTTATTTGCATATTATCGTTTCTATAATATTATTATATTTGTATTATTAATTACAAAAACATTACTAAAAAGTGTTCATTCATATATAATTATTATTATAAAAAAACTTTAAACTATGTATTTATATTATGATCAAAAAAACCTGTCAATATTTATTTGCATATTATCGTTTCTATAATATTATTATATTTGTATTATTAATTACAAAAACATTATTAAAAAGTGTTCATTCATATATAATTATTATTATAAAAATATTATAACATATGTATTTATATTATGATCAAAAACATTTATATATATTTATTTGTATATTATCCTTCCTATAATATTATTATATATGTATTATTAATAACAAAAACATTATTCAAAAGTGTTCATTCATATATAATTATTATTATAAAAATATTATAAAATATGTATTTATATTATGATCAAAAACATTTATATATATTTATTTGTATATTATCCTTCCTATAATATTATTATATATGTATTATTAATAACAAAAACATCATTAAAAAGTGTTCATTCATATATAATTATTTTTATATAAAAATTTTAAAATATGTATTTATATTATGATAAAAAAAACCTGTCAATATTTAATTGCATATTATCCTTACTATAATATTAATATATATGTATTATTATTATTAAAAACATTATTAAAAAGTGTTCATTCATATATAATTATAATTATAAAGATATTATAAAATATGTATTTATATTATGATCAAAAACATTTATATATATTTATTTGTATATTATCCTTCCTATAATATTATTATATATGTATTATTCATAACAAAAACATTATTAAAAAGTGTTCATTCATATATAATTATTATTATAAAAAAACTTTAAACTATGTATTTATATTATGATCAAAAAAACCTGTCAATATTTATTTTCATATTATCGTTTCTATAATATTATTATATTTGTATTATTAATTACAAAAACATTACTAAAAAGTGTTCATTCATATATAATTATTATTATAAAAAACTTTAAAATATGTATTTATATTATGATAAAAAAACCTGTGAATATTTATTTGCATATTATCCTTCTTATAATATTATTATATATGTATTATTAATTACAAAAACATCATTAAAAAGTGTTCATTCATATATAATTATTTTTATATAAAAATTTTAAAATATGTATTTATATTATGATAAAAAAAACCTGTCAATATTTAATTGCATATTATCCTTACTATAATATTAATATATATGTATTATTATTATTAAAAACATTATTACAAAGTGTTCATTCATATATAATTATAATAATAAAAATATTATAAAATATGTATTTATATTATGATCAAAAACATTTATATATATTTATTTGTATATTTTCCTTCCTATAATATTATTATATATGTATTATTCATAACAAAAACATTAATAAAAAGTGTTCATTCATATATAATTATAATTATAAAAAAACTTTAAACTATGTAATTATATTATGATCAAAAAAACCTGTCAATATTTATTTTCATATTATCGTTTCTATAATATTATTATATTTGTATTATTAATTACAAAAACATTACTAAAAAGTGTTCATTCATATATAATTATTAATATAAAAAACTTTAAAATATGTATTTATATTATGATCAAAAAAACCTGTCAATATTTATTTGCATATTATCCTTCCTATGATATTATTATATATGTATTATTAATAACAAAAACATCATTAAAAAGTGTTCATTCATATATAATTATTTTTATATAAAAATTTTAAAATATGTATTCATATTATGATAAAAAAACCTGTCAATATTTAATTGCATATTATCCTTACTATAATATTAATATATATGTATTATTATTATTAAAATCATTATTAAAAAGTGTTCATTCATATATAATTATAATTATAAAAATATTATAAAATATGTATTTATATTATGATCAAAAACATTTATATATATTTATTTGTATATTATCCTTCCTATAATATTATTATATATGTATTATTAATAACAAAAACATTATTAAAAAGTGTTCATTCATTTATAATTATTATTATAAAAATATTATAAAATATGTATTTATATTATGATCAAAAACATTTATATATATTTATTTGTATATTATCCTTCCTATAATATTATTATATATGTATTATTCATAACAAAAACATTATTAAAAAGTGTTCATTCATATATAATTATAATTATAAAAAAACTTTTAACTATGTATTTATATTATGATCAAAAAAACCTGTCAATATTTATTTGCATATTATCGTTTCTATAATATTATTATATTTGTATTATTAATTACAAAAACATTACTAAAAAGTGTTCATTCATATATAATTATTATTATAAAAAAACTTTAAACTATGTATTTATATTATGATAAAAAAAACCTGTCAATATTTATTTGCATATCATCGTTTCTATAATATTATTATATTTGTATTATTAATTACAAAAACATTACTAAAAAGTGTTCATTCATATATTATTATTATTATAAAAAACTTTAAAATATGTATTTATATTATGATAAAAAAAACTGTGAATATTTATTTGCATATTATCCTTCCTATAATATTATTATATATGTATTATTAATTACAAAAACATCATTAAAAAGTGTTCATTCATATATAATTATTATTATAAAAATATTATAAAATATGTATTTATATTATGATCAAAAACATTTATATATATTTATTTGTATATTATCCTTCCTATAATATTATTATATATGTATTATTAATAACAAAAACATTATTCAAAAGTGTTCATTCATATAAAATTATTATTATAAAAATATTATAAAATATGTATTTATATTATGATCAAAAACATTTATATATATTTATTTGTATATTATCCTTCCTATAATATTATTATATATGTATTATTAATAACAAAAACATCATTAAAAAGTGTTCATTCATATATAATTATTTTTATATAAAAATTTTAAAATATGTATTTATATTATGATAAAAAAACCTGTCAATATTTAATTGCATATTATCCTTACTATAATATTAATATATATGTATTATTATTATTAAAAACATTATTAAAAAGTGTTCATTCATATATAATTATAATTATAAAAATATTATAAAATATGTATTTATATTATGATCAAAAACATTTATATATATTTATTTGTATATTATCCTTCCTATAATATTATTATATATGTATTATTAATAACAAAAACATTATTAAAAAGTGTTCATTCATATATAATTATTATTATAAAAATATTATAAAATATGTATTTATATTATGATCAAAAACATTTATATATATTTATTTGTATATTATCCTTCCTATAATATTATTATATATGTATTATTCATAACAAAAACATTATTAAAAAGTGTTCATTCATATATAATTATAATTATAAAAAAACTTTAAACTATGTATTATATTATGATCAAAAAAACCTGTCAATATTTATTTGCATATTATCGTTTCTATAATATTATTATATTTGTATTATTAATTACAAAAACATTACTAAAAAGTGTTCATTCATATATAATTATTATTATAAAAAAACTTTAAACTATGTATTTATATTATGATCAAAAAAACCTGTCAATATTTATTTGCATATTATCGTTTCTATAATATTATTATATTTGTATTATTAATTACAAAAACATTACTAAAAAGTGTTCATTCATATATTATTATTATTATAAAAAACTTTAAAATATGTATTTATATTATGATAAAAAAACCTGTGAATATTTATTTGCATATTATCCTTCCTATAATATTATTATATATGTATTATTAATAACAAAAACATTATTAAAAGGTGTTCATTCATATATAATTATTATTATAAAAATATTATAAAATATGTATTTATATTATGATCAAAAACATTTATATATATTTATTTGTATATTATCCTTCCTATAATGTTATTATATATGTATTATTAATAACAAAAACATTATTCAAAAGTGTTCATTCATATATAATTATTATTATAAAAATATTATAAAATATGTATTTATATTATGATCAAAAACATTTATATATATTTATTTGTATATTATCCTTCCTATAATATTATTATATATGTATTATTAATAACAAAAAAATCATTAAAAAGTGTTCATTCATATATAATTATTTTTATATAAAAATTATAAAATATGTATTTATATTATGATAAAAAAAACCTGTCAATATTTAATTGCATATTATCCTTACTATAATATTAATATATATGTATTATTATTATTAAAAACATTATTAAAAAGTGTTCATTTATATATTTAATTATAATTATAAAAATATTATAAAATATGTATTTATATTATGATCAAAAACATTTTTATATATTTATTTGTATATTATCCTTCCTATAATATTATTATATATGTATTATTCATAACAAAAACATTATTAAAAAGTGTTCATTCATATATAATTATAATTATAAAAAAACTTTAAACTATGTATTTATATTATGATCAAAAAAACCTGTCAATATTTATTTTCATATTATCGTTTCTATAATATTATTATATTTGTATTATTAATTACAAAAACATTACTAAAAAGTGTTCATTCATATATAATTATTATTATAAAAAACTTTAAAATATGTATTTATATTATGATAAAAAAAACCTGTGAATATTTATTTGCATATTATCCTTCCTATAATATTATTATATATGTATTATTAATTACAAAAACATCATTAAAAAGTGTTCATTCATATATAATTATTTTTATATAAAAATTTTAAAATATGTATTTATATTTTAATAAAAAAACCTGTCAATATTTAATTGCATATTATCCTTACTATAATATTAATATATATGTATTATTATTATTAAAAACATTATTAAAAAGTGTTCATTCATATATAATTATAATTATAAAAATATTATAATATATGTATTTATATTATGATCAAAAACATTTATATATATTTATTTGTATATTATCCTTCCTATAATATTATTATATATGTATTATTCATAACAAAAACATTATTAAAAAGTGTTCATTCATATATAATTATAATTATAAAAAAACTTTAAACTATGTATTTATATTATGATCAAAAAAACCTGTCAATATTTATTTTCATATTATCGTTTCTATAATATTATTATATTTGTATTATTAATTACAAAAACATTACTAAAAAGTGTTCATTCATATATAATTATTATTATAAAAAACTTTAAAATATGTATTTATATTATGATAAAAAAAACTGTGAATATTTATTTGCATATTATCCTTCCTATAATATTATTATATATGTATTATTAATTACAAAAACATCATTAAAAAGTGTTCATTTATATATAATTATTATTATAAAAATATTATAAAATATGTATTTATATTATGATCAAAAACATTTATATATATTTATTTGTATATTATCCTTCCTATAATATTATTATATATGTATTATTAATAACAAAAACATTATTCAAAAGTATTCATTCATATAAAATTATTATTATAAAAATATTATAAAATATGTATTTATATTATGATCAAAAACATTTATATATATTTATTTGTATATTATCCTACCTATAGTATTATTATATATGTATTATTAATAACAAAAACATCATTAAAAAGTGTTCATTCATATATAATTATTTTTTTATAAAAATTTTAAAATATGTATTTATATTATGATAAAAAAAACCTGTCAATATTTAATTGCATATTATCCTTACTATAATATTAATATATATGTATTATTATTATTAAAAACATTATTAAAAAGTGTTCATTCATATATAATTATAATTATAAAAATATTATAAAATATGTATTTATATTATGATCAAAAACCTTTATATATATTTATTTGTATATTATCCTTCCTATAATATTATTATATATGTATTATTAATAACAAAAACATTATTAAAAAGTGTTCATTCATATATAATTATTATTATAAAAATATTATAAAATATGTATTTATATTATGATCAAAAACATTTATATATATTTATTTGTATATTATCCTTCCTATAATATTATTATATATGTATTATTCATAACAAAAACATTTTTAAAAAGTGTTCATTCATATATAATTATAATTATAAAAAAACTTTAAACTATGTATTTATATTATGATCAAAAAAACCTGTCAATATTTATTTGCATATTATCGTTTCTATAATATTATCATATTTGTATTATTAATTACAAAAACATTACTAAAAAGTGTTCATTCATATATAATTATTATTATAAAAAAACTTTAAACTATGTATTTATATTATGATCAATAAAACCTGTCAATATTTATTTGCATATTATCGTTTCTATAATATTATTATATTTGTATTATTAATTACAAAAACATTACTAAAAAGTGTTCATTCATATATTATTATAATTATAAAAAACTTTAAAATATGTATTTATATTATGATCAAAAAAACCTGTGAATATTTATTTGCATATTATCCTTCCTATAATATTATTATATATGTATTATTAATAACAAAAACATTATTAAAAAGTGTTCATTCATATATAATTATTATTATAAAAATATTATAAAATATGTATTTATATTATGATCAAAAACATTTATATATATTTATTTGTATATTATCCTTCCTATAATATTATTATATATGTATTATTAATAACAAAAACATTATTAAAAAGTGTTCATTCATATATAATTATTATTATAAAAATATTATAAAATATGTATTTATATTATGATCAAAAACATTTATATATATTTATTTGTATATTATCCTTCCTATAATATTATTATATATGTATTATTAATAACAAAAACATTATTAAAAAGTGTTCATTCATATATAATTATAATTATAAAAAAAACTTTAAACTATGTATTTATATTATGATCAAAAAAACCTGTCAATATTTATTTTCATATTATCGTTTCTATAATATTATTATATTTGTATTATTAATTACAAAAACATTACTAAAAAGTGTTCATTCATATATAATTATTATTATAAAAAACTTTAAAATATGTATTTATATTATGATAAAAAAAACCTGTGAATATTTATTTGCATATTATCCTTCCTATAATATTATTATATATGTATTATTAATTACAAAAACATCATTAAAAAGTGTTCATTCATATATAATTATTTTTATATAAAAATTTTAAAATATGTATTTATATTATGATAAAAAAAACCTGTCAATATTTAATTGCATATTATCCTTACTATAATATTAATATATATGTATTATTATTATTAAAAACATTATTAAAAAGTGTTCATTCATATATAATTATATATAAAAATATTATAAAATATGTATTTATATTATGATCAAAAACATTTATATATATTTATTTGTATATTATCCTTCCTATAATATTATTATATATGTATTATTAATAACAAAAACATTATTAAAAAGTGTTCATTCATATATAATTATTATTATAAAAATATTATAAAATATGTATTTATATTATGATCAAAAACATTTATATATATTTATTTGTATATTATCCTTCCTATAATATTATTATATATGTATTATTAATAACAAAAACATTATTAGAAAGTGTTCATTCATATATAATTATAATTATAAAAAAAACTTTAAACTATGTATTTATATTATGATCAAAAAAACCTGTCAATATTTATTTTCATATTATCGTTTCTATAATATTATTATATTTGTATTATTAATTACAAAAACATTACTAAAAAGTGTTCATTCATATATAATTATTATTATAAAAAACTTTAAAATATGTATTTATATTATGATAAAAAAAACCTGTGAATATTTATTTGCATATTATCCTTCCTTTAATATTATTATATATGTATTATTAATTACAAAAACATCATTAAAAAGTGTTCATTCATATATAATTATTTTTATATAAAAATTTTAAAATATGTATTTATATTATGATAAAAAAACCTGTCAATATTTAATTGCATATTATCCTTACTATAATATTAATATATATGTATTATTATTATTAAAAACATTATTAAAAAGTGTTCATTCATATATAATTATATATAAAAATATTATAAAATATGTATTTATATTATGATCAAAAACATTTATATATATTTATTTGTATATTATCCTTCCTATAATATTATTATATATGTATTATTCATAACAAAAACATTATTAAAAAGTGTTCATTCATTTATAATTATTATTATAAAAAACTTTAAAATATGTATTTATATTATGATAAAAAAAACCTGTGAATATTTATTTGCATATTATCCTTCCTATAATATTATTATATATGTATTATTAATTACAAAAACATCATTAAAAAGTGTTCATTCATATATAATTATTTTTATATAAAAATTTTAAAATATGTATTTATAATATGATAAAAAAAACCTGTCAATATTTAATTGCATATTATCCTTACTATAATATTAATATATATGTATTATTATTATTAAAATCATTATTAAAAAGTGTTCATTCATATATAATTATAATTATAAAAATATTATAAAATATGTATTTATATTATGATCAAAAACATTTATATATATTTATTTGTATATTATCCTTCCTATAATATTATTATATATGTATTATTAATAACAAAAACATTATTAAAAAGTGTTCATTCATATATAATTATTATTATAAAAATATTATAAAATATGTATTTATATTATGATCAAAAACATTTATATATATTTATTTGTATATTATCCTTCCTATAATATTATTATATATGTATTATTCATAACAAAAACATTATTAAAAAGTGTTCATTCATATATAATTATAATTATAAAAAAACTTTAAACTATGTATTTATATTATGATCAAAAAAACCTGTCAATATTTATTTGCATATTATCGTTTCTATAATATTATTATATTTGTATTATTAATTACAAAAACATTACTAAAAAGTGTTCATTCATATATAATTATTATTATAAAAAAACTTTAAACTATGTATTTATATTATGATCAAAAAACCTGTCAATATTTATTTGCATATTATCGTTTCTATAATATTATTATATTTGTATTATTAATTACAAAAACATTAAAAAAAGTCTTCATTCATATATTATTATTATTATAAAAAACTTTAAAATATGTATTTATATTATGATAAAAAAACCTGTGAATATTTATTTGCATATTATCCTTCCTATAATATTATTATATTTGTATTATTAATAACAAAAACATTATTAAAAAGTGTTCATTCATATATAATTATTATTATAAAAATATTATAAAATATGTATTTATATTATGATAAAAAAAACCTGTCAATATTTAATTGCATATTATCCTTACTATAATATTAATATATATGTATTATTATTATTAAAAACATTATTAAAAAGTGTTCATTCATATATAATTATAATTATAAAAATATTATAAAATATATATTTATATTATGATCAAAAACATGTATATATATTTATTTGTATATTATCCTTCCTATAATATTATTATATATGTATTATTCATAACAAAAACATTATTAAAAAGTGTTCATTCATATATAATTATAATTATAAAAAAACTTTAAAATATGTATATTATGATCAAAAAAACCTGTCAATATTTATTTTCATATTATCGTTTCTATAATATTATTATATTTGTATTATTAATTACAAAAACATTACTAAAAAGTGTTCATTCATATATAATTATTATTATAAAAAAACTTTAAAATATGTATTTATATTATGATAAAAAAAACCTGTGAATATTTATTTGCATATTATCCTTCCTATAATATTATTATATATGTATTATTAATTACAAAAACATCATTAAAAAGTGTTCATTCATATATAATTATTTTTATATAAAAATTTTAAAATATTGATTTATATTATGATAAAAAAAACCTGTCAATATTTAATTGCATATTATCCTTACTATAATATTAATATATATGTATTATTATTATTAAAAACATTATTAAAAAGTGTTCATTCATATATAATTATAATTATAAAAATATTATAAAATATGTATTTATATTATGATCAAAAACATTTATATATATTTATTTGTATATTATCCTTCCTATAATATTATTATATATGTATTATTAATAACAAAAACATTATTAAAAAGTGTTCATTCATATATAATTATTATTATAAAAATATTATAAAATATGTATTTATATTATGATCAAAAACATTTATATATATTTATTTGTATATTATCCTTCCTATAATATTATTATATATGTATTATTCATAACAAAAACATTATTAAAAAGTGTTCATTCATATATTATTATTATTATAAAAATATTATAAAAAATGTATTTATATTATGATCAAAAACATTTATATATATTTATTTGTATATTATCCTTCCTATAATATTATTATATATGTATTATTCATAACAAAAACATTATTAAAAAGTGTTCATTCATATATAATTATAATTATAAAAAAACTTTAAACTATGTATTTATATTATGATCAAAAAAACCTGTCAATATTTATTTGCATATTATCGTTTCTATAATATTATTATATTTGTATTATTAATTACAAAAACATTACTAAAAAGTGTTCATTCATATATAATTATTATTATAAAAAAACTTTAAACTATGTATTTATATTATGATCAAAAAAACCTGTCAATATTTATTTGCATATTATTGTTTCTATAATATTATTATATTTGTATTATTAATTACAAAAACATTACTAAAAAGTGTTCATTCATATATAATTATTATTATAAAAAACTTTAAAATATGTATTTATATTATGATAAAAAAAACCTGTCAATATTTAATTGCATATTATCCTTCCTATAATATTAATATATATGTATTATTATTATTAAAAACATTATTAAAAAGTGTTCATTCATATATAATTATAATTATAAAAATATTATAAAATATCTATTTATATTATGATCAAAAACATTTATATATATTTATTTGTATATTATCCTTCCTATAATATTATTATATATGTATTATTAATAACAAAAACATTATTCAAAAGTGTTCATTCATATATAATTATTATTATAAAAATATTATAAAATATGTATTTATATTATGATCAAAAACATTTATATATATTTATTTGTATATTATACTTCCTATAATATTATTATATATGTATTATTGATAACAAAAACATCATTAAAAAGTGTTCATTCATATATAATTATTTTTATATAAAAATTTTAAAATATGTATTTATATTATGATAAAAAAAACCTGTCAATATTTAATTGCATATTATCCTTACTATAATATTAATATATATGTATTATTATTATTAAAAACATTATTAAAAAGTGTTCATTCATGTATAATAATAATTATAAAAATATTATAAAATATGTATTTATATTATGATCAAAAACATTTATATATATTTATTTGTATATTATCCTTCCTATAATATTATTATATATGTATTATTAATAACAAAAACATTATTCAAAAGTGTTCATTCATATATAATTATTATTATAAAAATATTATAAAATATGTATTTATATTATGATCAAAAACATTTATATATATTTATTTGTATATTATCCTTCCTATAATATTATTATATATGTATTATTAATAACAAAAACATCATTAAAAAGTGTTCATTCATATATAATTATTTTTATATAAAAATTTTAAAATATGTATTTATATTATGATAAAAAAAACCTGTCAATATTTAATTGCATATTATCCTTACTATAATATTAATATATATGTATTATTATTATTAAAAACATTATTAAAAAGTGTTCATTCATATATAATTATAATTATAAAAATATTATAAAATATGTATTTATATTATGATCAAAAACATTTATATATATTTATTTGTATATTATCCTTCCTATAATATTATTATATATGTGTTATTCATAACAAAAACATTATTAAAAAGTGTTCATTCATATATAATTATAATTATAAAAAAACTTTAAACTATGTATTTATATTATGATAAAAAAAACCTGTCAATATTTATTTGCATATTATTGTTTCTATAATATTATTATATTTGTATTATTAATTACAAAAACATTACTAAAAAGTGTTCATTCATATATAATTATTATTATAAAAAACTTTAAAATATGTATTTATATTATGATAAAAAAACCTGTCAATATTTAATTGCATATTATCCTTCCTATAATATTAATATGTATGTATTATTATTATTAAAAACATTATTAAAAATTGTTCATTCATATATAATTATTTTTATATAAAAATATTATAAAATATGTATTTATATTATGATCAAAAACATTTATATATATTTATTTGTATATTATCCTTCCTATAATATTATTATATATGTATTATTAATAACAAAAACATTATTCAAAAGTGTTCATTCATATATAATTATATATAAAAATATTATAAAATATGTATTTATATTATGATCAAAAACATTTATATATATTTATTTGTATATTATCCTTCCTATAATATTATTATATATGTATTATTCATAACAAAAACATTATTAAAAAGTGTTCATTCATATATAATTATAATTATAAAAAAACTTTAAACTATGTATTTATATTATGATCAAAAAAACCTGTCAATATTTATTTTCATATTATCGTTTCTATAATATTATTATATTTTTATTATTAATTACAAAAACATTACTAAAAAGTGTTCATTCATATATAATTATTATTATAAAAAACTTTAAAATATGTATTTATATTATGATAAAAAAAACCTGTGAATATTTATTTGCATATTATCCTTCCTACAATATTATTATATATGTATTATTAATTACAAAAACATCATTAAAAAGGGTTCATTCATATATAATTATTATTTATATAAAAATTTTAAAATATGTATTTATATTATGATAAAAAAACCTGTCAATATTTAATTGCATATTATCCTTACTATAATATTAATATATATGTACTATTATTATTAAAAACATTATTAAAAAGTGTTCATTCATATATAATTATAATTATAAAAAATATTATAAAATATGTATTTATATTATGATCAAAAACATGTATATATATTTATTTGTATATTATCCTTCCTATAATATTATTATATATGTATTATTAATAACAAAAACATTATTAAAAAGTGTTCATTCATATATAATTATTATTATAAAAATATTATAAAATATGTATTTATATTATGATCAAAAACATTTATATATATTTATTTGTATATTATCCTTCCTATAATATTATTATATATGTATTATTAATAACAAAAACATTATTAAAAAGTGTTCATTCATATATAATTATAATTATAAAAATATTATAAAATATGTATTTATATTATGATCAAAAACATTTATATATATTTATTTGTATATTATCCTTCCTATAATATTATTATATATGTATTATTAATAACAAAAACATTATTAAAAAGTGTTCATTCATATATAATTATTATTATAAAAATATTATAAAATATGTATTAATATTATGATCAAAAACATTTATATATATTTATTTGTATATTATCCTTCCTATAATATTATTATATATGTATTATTAATAACAAAAACATTATTAAAAAGTGTTCATTCATATATTATTATTATAAAAATATTATAAAATATGTATTTATATTATGATCAAAAACATTTATATATATTTATTTGTATATTATCCTTTCTATAATATTATTATATATGTATTATTCATAACAAAACATTATTAAAAAGTGTTCATTCATATATAATTATAATTATAAAAAAACTTTAAACTATGTAATTATATTATGATCAAAAAACCTGTCAATATTTATTTGCATATTATCGTTTCTATAATATTATTATATTTGTATTATTAATTACAAAAACATTACTAAAAAGTGTTCATTCATATATAATTATTATTATAAAAAAACTTTAAACTATGTATTTATATTATGCTCAAAAAAACCTGTCAATATCTATTTGCATATTATCGTTTATATAATATTATTATATTTGTATTATTAATTACAAAAACATTACTAAAAAGTGTTCATTCATATATTATTATTATTATAAAAAACTTTAAAATATGTATTTATATTATGATAAAAAAACCTGTGAATATTTATTTGCATATTATTGTTTCTATAATATTATTATATTCGTATTATTAATTACAAAAACATTACTAAAAAGTGTTCATTCATATATAATTATTATTATAAAAAACTTTAAAATATGTATTTATATTATGATAAAAAAAACCTGTCAATATTTAATTGCATATTATCCTTCCTATAATATTAATATATATGTATTATTATTATTAAAAACATTATTAAAAATTGTTCATTCATATATAATTATTTTTATATAAAAATATTATAAAATATGTATTTATATTATGATCAAAAACATTTATATATATTTATTTGTATATTATCCTTCCTATAATAATATTATATATGTATTATTAATAACAAAAACATTATTCAAAAGTGTTCATTCATATATAATTATATATAAAAATATTATAAAATATGTATTTATATTATGATCAAAAACATTTATATATATTTATTTGTATATTATCCTTCCTATAATATTATTATATATGTATTATTCATAACAAAAACATTATTAAAAAGTGTTCATTCATATATAATTATAATTATAAAAAAACTTTAAACTATGTATTTATATTATGATAAAAAAAACCTGTCAATATTTATTTTCATATTATCGTTTCTATAATATTATTAAATTTTTATTATTAATTACAAAAACATTACTAAAAAGTGTTCATTCATATATAATTATTATTATAAAAAACTTTAAAATATGTATTTATATTATGATAAAAAAAACCTGTGAATATTTATTTGCATATTATCCTTCCTATAATATTATTATATATGTATTATTAATTACAAAAACATCATTAAAAAGTGTTCATTCATATATAATTATTATTTATATAAAAATTTTAAAATATGTATTTATATTATGATAAAAAAAACCTGTCAATATTTAATTGCATATTATCCTTACTATAATATTAATATATATGTATTATTATTATTAAAAACATTATTAAAAAGTGTTCATTCATGTATAATTATAATTATAAAAAATATTATAAAATATGTATTTATATTATGATCAAAAACATTTATATATATTTATTTGTATATTATCCTTCCTATAATATTATTATATATGTATTATTAATAACAAAAACATTATTAAAAAGTGTTCATTCATATATAATTATTATTATAAAAATATTATAAAATATGTATTTATATTATGATCAAAAACATTTATATATATTTATTTGTATATTATCCTTCCTATAATATTATTATATATGTATTATTCATAACAAAAACATTATTAAAAAGTGTTCATTCATATATTATTATTATTATAAAAATATTATAAAAAATGTATTTATATTATGATCAAAAACATTTATATATATTTATTTGTATATTATCCTTCCTATAATATTATTATATATGTATTATTCATAACAAAAACATTATTAAAAAGTGTTCATTCATATATAATTATAATTATAAAAAAACTTTAAACTATGTATTAATATTATGATCAAAAAAACCTGTCAATATTTATTTGCATATTATCGTTTCTATAATATTATTATATTTGTATTATTAATTACAAAAACATTACTAAAAAGTGTTCATTCATATATAATTATTATTATAAAAAAACTTTAAACTATGTATTTATATTATGATCAAAAAAACCTGTCAATATTTATTTGCATATTATTGTTTCTATAATATTATTATATTTGTATTATTAATTACAAAAACATTACTAAAAAGTGTTCATTCATATATAATTATTATTATAAAAAACTTTAAAATATGTATTTATATTATGATAAAAAAAACCTGTCAATATTTAATTGCATATTATCCTTCCTATAATATTAATATATATGTATTATTATTATTAAAAACATTATTAAAAAGTGTTCATTCATATATAATTATAATTATAAAAATATTATAAAATATCTATTTATATTATGATCAAAAACATTTATATATATTTATTTGTATATTATCCTTCCTATAATATTATTATATATGTATTATTAATAACAAAAACATTATTCAAAAGTGTTCATTCATATATAATTATTATTATAAAAATATTATAAAATATGTATTTATATTATGATCAAAAACATTTATATATATTTATTTGTATATTATACTTCCTATAATATTATTATATATGTATTATTGATAACAAAAACATCATTAAAAAGTGTTCATTCATATATAATTATTTTTATATAAAAATTTTAAAATATGTATTTATATTATGATAAAAAAAACCTGTCAATATTTAATTGCATATTATCCTTACTATAATATTAATATATATGTATTATTATTATTAAAAACATTATTAAAAAGTGTTCATTCATGTATAATAATAATTATAAAAATATTATAAAATATGTATTTATATTATGATCAAAAACATTTATATATATTTATTTGTATATTATCCTTCCTATAATATTATTATATATGTATTATTAATAACAAAAACATTATTCAAAAGTGTTCATTCATATATAATTATTATTATAAAAATATTATAAAATATGTATTTATATTATGATCAAAAACATTTATATATATTTATTTGTATATTATCCTTCCTATAATATTATTATATATGTATTATTAATAACAAAAACATCATTAAAAAGTGTTCATTCATATATAATTATTTTTATATAAAAATTTTAAAATATGTATTTATATTATGATAAAAAAACCTGTCAATATTTAATTGCATATTATCCTTACTATAATATTAATATATATGTATTATTATTATTAAAAACATTATTAAAAAGTGTTCATTCATATATAATTATAATTATAAAAATATTATAAAATATGTATTTGTATTATGATCAAAAACATTTATATATATTTATTTGTATATTATCCTTCCTATAATATTATTATATATGTATTATTCATAACAAAAACATTATTAAAAAGTGTTCATTCATATATAATTATAATTATAAAAAAACTTTAAACTATGTATTTATATTATGATAAAAAAAACCTGTCAATATTTATTTGCATATTATTGTTTCTATAATATTATTATATTTGTATTATTAATTACAAAAACATTACTAAAAAGTGTTCATTCATATATAATTATTATTATAAAAAACTTTAAAATATGTATTTATATTATGATAAAAAAACCTGTCAATATTTAATTGCATATTATCCTTCCTATAATATTAATATGTATGTATTATTATTATTAAAAACATTATTAAAAATTGTTCATTCATATATAATTATTTTTATATAAAAATATTATAAAATATGTATTTATATTATGATCAAAAACATTTATATATATTTATTTGTATATTATCCTTCCTATAATATTATTATATATGTATTATTAATAACAAAAACATTATTCAAAAGTGTTCATTCATATATAATTATATATAAAAATATTATAAAATATGTATTTATATTATGATCAAAAACATTTATATATATTTATTTGTATATTATCCTTCCTATAATATTATTATATATGTATTATTCATAACAAAAACATTATTAAAAAGTGTTCATTCATATATAATTATAATTATAAAAAAACTTTAAACTATGTATTTATATTATGATCAAAAAACCTGTCAATATTTATTTTCATATTATCGTTTCTATAATATTATTATATTTTTATTATTAATTACAAAAACATTACTAAAAAGTGTTCATTCATATATAATTATTATTATAAAAAACTTTAAAATATGTATTTATATTATGATAAAAAAAACCTGTGAATATTTATTTGCATATTATCCTTCCTATAATATTATTATATATGTATTATTAATTACAAAAACATCATTAAAAAGGGTTCATTCATATATAATTATTATTTATATAAAAATTTTAAAATATGTATTTATATTATGATAAAAAAACCTGTCAATATTTAATTGCATATTATCCTTACTATAATATTAATATATATGTATTATTATTATTAAAAACATTATTAAAAAGTGTTCATTCATATATAATTATAATTATAAAAAATATTATAAAATATGTATTTATATTATGATCAAAAACATTTATATATATTTATTTGTATATTATCCTTCCTATAATATTATTATATATGTATTATTAATAACAAAAACATTATTAAAAAGTGTTCATTCATATATAATTATTATTATAAAAATATTATAAAATATGTATTTATATTATGATCAAAAACATTTATATATATTTATTTGTATATTATCCTTCCTATAATATTATTATATATGTATTATTAATAACAAAAACATTATTAAAAAGTGTTCATTCATATATAATTATAATTATAAAAATATTATAAAATATGTATTTATATTATGATCAAAAACATTTATATATATTTATTTGTATATTATCCTTCCTATAATATTATTATATATGTATTATTAATAACAAAAACATTATTAAAAAGTGTTCATTCATATATAATTATTATTATAAAAATATTATAAAATATGTATTAATATTATGATCAAAAACATTTATATATATTTATTTGTATATTATCCTTCCTATAATATTATTATATATGTATTATTAATAACAAAAACATTATTAAAAAGTGTTCATTCATATATTATTATTATAAAAATATTATAAAATATGTATTTATATTATGATCAAAAACATTTATATATATTTATTTGTATATTATCCTTTCTATAATATTATTATATATGTATTATTCATAACAAAAACATTATTAAAAAATGTTCATTCATATATAATTATAATTATAAAAAAACTTTAAACTATGTATTTATATTATGATCAAAAAACCTGTCAATATTTATTTGCATATTATCGTTTCTATAATATTATTATATTTGTATTATTAATTACAAAAACATTACTAAAAAGTGTTCATTCATATATAATTATTATTATAAAAAAACTTTAAACTATGTATTTATATTATGATCAAAAAAACCTGTCAATATCTATTTGCATATTATCGTTTATATAATATTATTATATTTGTATTATTAATTACAAAAACATTACTAAAAAGTGTTCATTCATATATTATTATTATTATAAAAAACTTTGAAATATGTATTTATATTATGATAAAAAAACCTGTGAATATTTATTTGCATATTATTGTTTCTATAATATTATTATATTTGTATTATTAATTACAAAAACATTACTAAAAAGTGTTCATTCATATATAATTATTATTATAAAAAACTTTAATATATGTATTTATATTATGATAAAAAAAACCTGTCAATATTTAATTGCATATTATCCTTCCTATAATATTAATATATATGTATTATTATTAATAAAAACATTATTAAAAATTGTTCATTCATATATAATTATTTTTATATAAAAATATTATAAAATATGTATTTATATTATGATCAAAAACATTTATATATATTTATTTGTATATTATCCTTCCTATAATAATATTATATATGTATTATTAATAACAAAAACATTATTCAAAAGTGTTCATTCATATATAATTATATATAAAAATATTATAAAATATGTATTTATATTATGATCAAAAACATTTATATATATTTATTTGTATATTATCCTTCCTATAATATTATTATATATGTATTATTCATAACAAAAACATTATTAAAAAGTGTTCATTTATATATAATTATAATTATAAAAAAACTTTAAACTATGTATTTATATTATGATCAAAAAAACCTGTCAATATTTATTTTCATATTATCGTTTCTATAATATTATTATATTTGTATTATTAATTACAAAAACATTACTAAAAAGTGTTCATTCATATATAATTATTATTATAAAAAACTTTAAAATATGTATTTATATTATGATAAAAAAAACCTGTGAATATTTATTTGCATATTATCCTTCCTATAATATTATTATATATGTATTATTAATTACAAAAACATTATTAAAAAGTGTTCATTCATATATAATTATTATTTATATAAAAATTTTAAAATATGTATTTATATTATGATAAAAAAACCTGTCAATATTTAATTGCATATTATCCTTACTATAATATTAATATATATGTATTATTATTATTAAAAACATTATTAAAAAGTGTTCATTCATATATAATTATAATTATAAAAAATATTATAAAATATGTATTTATATTATGATCAAAAACATTTATATATATTTATTTGTATATTATCCTTCCTATAATATTATTATATATGTATTATTAATAACAAAAACATTATTTAAAAGTGTTCATTCATATATAATTATTATTATAAAAATATTATAAAATATGTATTTATATTATGATCAAAAACATTTATATATATTTATTTGTATATTATCCTTCCTATAATATTATTATATATGTATTATTAATAACAAAAACATTATTCAAAAGTGTTCATTCATATAAAATTATTATTATAAAAATATTATAAAATATGTATTTATATTATGATCAAAAACATTTATATATATTTATTTGTATATTATCCTTCCTATAATATTATTATATATGTATTATTAATAACAAAAACATTATTAAAAAGTGTTCATTCATATATAATTATTATTATAAAAATATTATAAAATATGTATTTATATTATGATCAAAAACATTTATATATATTTATTTGTATATTATCCTTCCTATAATATTATTATATATGTATTATTCATAACAAAAACATTATTAAAAAGTGTTCATTCATATATTATTATTATTATAAAAATATTATAAAATATGTATTTATATTATGATCAAAAACATTTATATATATTTATTTGTATATTATCCTTCCTATAATATTATTATATATGTATTATTCATAACAAAAACATTATTAAAAAGTGTTTATTCATATATAATTATAATTATAAAAAAACTTTAAACTATGTATTTATATTATGATCAAAAAAACCTGTCAATATTTATTTGCATATTATCGTTTCTATAATATTATTATATTTGTATTATTAATTACAAAAACATTACTAAAAAGTGTTCATTCATATATAATTATTATTATAAAAAAACTTTAAACTATGTATTTATATTATGATAAAAAAAACCTGTCAATATTTAATTGCATATTATCCTTACTATAATATTAATATATATGTATTATTATTATTAAAAACATTATTAAAAAGTGTTCATTCATGTATAATAATAATTATAAAAATATTATAAAATATGTATTTATATTATGATCAAAAACATTTATATATATTTATTTGTATATTATCCTTCCTATAATATTATTATATATGTATTATTAATAACAAAAACATTATTCAAAAGTGTTCATTCATATATAATTATTATTATAAAAATATTATAAAATATGTACTTATATTATGATCAAAAACATTTATATATATTTATTTGTATATTATCCTTCCTATAATATTATTATATATGTATTATTCATAACAAAAACATTATTAAAAAGTGTTCATTCATATATAATTATAATTATAAAAAAACTTTAAACTATGTATTTATATTATGATAAAAAAAACCTGTCAATATTTATTTGCATATTATTGTTTCTATAATATTATTATATTTGTATTATTAATTACAAAAACATTACTAAAAAGTGTTCATTCATATATAATTATTATTATAAAAAACTTTAAAATATGTATTTATATTATGATAAAAAAACCTGTCAATATTTAATTGCATATTATCCTTCCTATAATATTAATATGTATGTATTATTATTATTAAAAACATTATTAAAAATTGTTCATTCATATATAATTATTTTTATATAAAAATATTATAAAATATGTATTTATATTATGATCAAAAACATTTATATATATTTATTTGTATATTATCCTTCCTATAATATTATTATATATGTATTATTAATAACAAAAACATTATTCAAAAGTGTTCATTCATATATAATTATATATAAAAATATTATAAAATATGTATTTATATTATGATCAAAAACATTTATATATATTTATTTGTATATTATCCTTCCTATAATATTATTATATATGTATTATTAATAACAAAAACATTATTTAAAAGTGTTCATTCATATATAATTATTATTATAAAAATATTATAAAATATGTATTTATATTATGATCAAAAACATTTATATATATTTATTTGTATATTATCCTTCCTATAATATTATTATATATGTATTATTAATAACAAAAACATTATTCAAAAGTGTTCATTCATATAAAATTATTATTATAAAAATATTATAAAATATGTATTTATATTATGATCAAAAACATTTATATATATTTATTTGTATATTATCCTTCCTATAATATTATTATATATGTATTATTAATAACAAAAACATTATTAAAAAGTGTTCATTCATATATAATTATTATTATAAAAATATTATAAAATATGTATTTATATTATGATCAAAAACATTTATATATATTTATTTGTATATTATCCTTCCTATAATATTATTATATATGTATTATTCATAACAAAAACATTATTAAAAAGTGTTCATTCATATATTATTATTATTATAAAAATATTATAAAATATGTATTTATAATATGATCAAAAACATTTATATATATTTATTTGTATATTATCCTTCCTATAATATTATTATATATGTATTATTCATAACAAAAACATTATTAAAAAGTGTTTATTCATATATAATTATAATTATAAAAAAACTTTAAACTATGTATTTATATTATGATCAAAAAAACCTGTCAATATTTATTTGCATATTATCGTTTCTATAATATTATTATATTTGTATTATTAATTACAAAAACATTACTAAAAAGTGTTCATTCATATATAATTATTATTATAAAAAAACTTTAAACTATGTATTTATATTATGATCAAAAAAACCTGTCAATATTTATTTGCATATTATTGTTTCTATAATATTATTATATTTGTATTATTAATTACAAAAACATTACTAAAAAGTGTTCATTCATATATAATTATTATTATAAAAAACTTTAAAATATGTATTTATATTATGATAAAAAAACCTGTCAATATTTAATTGCATATTATCCTTCCTATAATATTAATATATTTGTATTATTATTACAAAAACATTACTAAAAAGTGTTCATTCATATATAAATATTATTATAAAAAACTTTAAAATATGTATTTATATTATGATAAAAAAACCTGTCAATATTTAATTGCATATTATCCTTCCTATAATATTAATATATATATGTATTATTATTATTAAAAACATTATTAAAAAGTGTTCATTCATATATAATTATAATTATAAAAATATTATAAAATATCTATTTATATTATGATCAAAAATATTTATATATATTTATTTGTATATTATCCTTCCTATAATATTATTATATATGTATTATTAATAACAAAAACATTATTCAAAAGTGTTCATTCATATATAATTATTATTATAAAAATATTATAAAATATGTATTTATATTATGATCAAAAACATTTATATATATTTATTTGTATATTATCCTTCCTATAATATTATTATATATGTATTATTGATAACAAAAACATCATTAAAAAGTGTTCATTCATATATAATTATTTTTATATAAAAATTTTAAAATATGTATTTATATTATGATAAAAAAAACCTGTCAATATTTAATTGCATATTATCCTTACTATAATATTAATATATATGTATTATTCATAACAAAAACATTATTAAAAAGTGTTCATTCATATATAATTATAATTATAAAAAAACTTTAAACTATGTATTTATATTATGATAAAAAAAACCTGTCAATATTTATTTGCATATTATTGTTTCTATAATATTATTATATTTGTATTATTAATTACAAAAACATTACTAAAAAGTGTTCATTCATATATAATTATTATTATAAAAAACTTTAAAATATGTATTTATATTATGATAAAAAAACCTGTCAATATTTAATTGCATATTATCCTTCCTATAATATTAATATGTATGTATTATTATTATTAAAAACATTATTAAAAATTGTTCATTCATATATAATTATTTTTATATAAAAATATTATAAAATATGTATTTATATTATGATCAAAAACATTTATATATATTTATTTGTATATTATCCTTCCTATAATATTATTATATATGTATTATTAATAACAAAAACATTATTCAAAAGTGTTCATTCATATATAATTATATATAAAAATATTATAAAATATGTATTTATATTATGATCAAAAACATTTATATATATTTATTTGTATATTATCCTTCCTATAATATTATTATATATGTATTATTCATAACAAAAACATTATTAAAAAGTGTTCATTCATATATAATTATAATTATAAAAAAACTTTAAACTATGTATTTATATTATGATAAAAAAAACCTGTCAATATTTATTTTCATATTATCGTTTCTATAATATTATTATATTTGTATTATTAATTACAAAAACATTACTAAAAAGTGTTCATTCATATATAATTATTATTATAAAAAACTTTAAAATATGTATTTATATTATGATAAAAAAAACCTGTGAATATTTATTTGCATATTATCCTTCCTATAATATTATTATATATGTATTATTAATTACAAAAACATCATTAAAAAGTGTTCATTCATATATAATTATTATTTATATAAAAATTTTAAAATATGTATTTATATTATGATAAAAAAACCTGTCAATATTTAATTGCATATTATCCTTACTATAATATTAATATATATGTATTATTATTATTAAAAACATTATTAAAAAGTGTTCATTCATATATAATTATAATTATAAAAAATATTATAAAATATGTATTTATATTATGATCAAAATATTTATATATATTTATTTGTATATTATCCTTCCTATAATATTATTATATATGTATTATTAATAACAAAAACATTATTAAAAAGTGTTCATTCATATATAATTATTATTATAAAAATATTATAAAATATGTATTTATATTATGATCAAAAACATTTATATATATTTATTTGTATATTATCCTTCCTATAATATTATTATATATGTATTATTAATAACAAAAACATTATTAAAAAGTGTTCATTCATATATAATTATAATTATAAAAATATTATAAAATATGTATTTATATTATGATCAAAAACATTTATATATATTTATTTGTATATTATCCTTCCTATAATATTATTATATATGTATTATTAATAACAAAAACATTATTAAAAAGTGTTCATTCATATATAATTATTATTATAAAAATATTATAAAATATGTATTTATATTATGATCAAAAACATTTATATATATTTATTTGTATATTATCCTTCCTATAATATTATTATATATGTATTATTAATAACAAAAACATTATTAAAAAGTGTTCATTCATATATAATTATAATTATAAAAATATTATAAAATATGTATTTATATTATGATCAAAAACATTTATATATATTTATTTGTATATTATCCTTCCTATAATATTATTATATATGTATTATTAATAACAAAAACATTATTAAAAAGTGTTCATTCATATATAATTATTATTATAAAAATATTATAAAATATGTATTAATATTATGATCAAAAACATTTATATATATTTATTTGTATATTATCCTTCCTATAATATTATTATATATGTATTATTAATAACAAAAACATTATTAAAAAGTGTTCATTCATATATTATTATTATAAAAATATTATAAAATATGTATTTATATTATGATCAAAAACATTTATATATATTTATTTGTATATTATCCTTTCTATAATATTATTATATATGTATTATTCATAACAAAAACATTATTAAAAAATGTTCATTCATATATAATTATAATTATAAAAAAACTTTAAACTATGTATTTATATTATGATCAAAAAACCTGTCAATATTTATTTGCATATTATCGTTTCTATAATATTATTATATTTGTATTATTAATTACAAAAACATTACTAAAAAGTGTTCATTCATATATAATTATTATTATAAAAAAACTTTAAACTATGTATTTATATTATGATCAAAAAAACCTGTCAATATCTATTTGCATATTATCGTTTATATAATATTATTATATTTGTATTATTAATTACAAAAACATTACTAAAAAGTGTTCATTCATATATTATTATTATTATAAAAAACTTTGAAATATGTATTTATATTATGATAAAAAAACCTGTGAATATTTATTTGCATATTATTGTTTCTATAATATTATTATATTTGTATTATTAATTACAAAAACATTACTAAAAAGTGTTCATTCATATATAATTATTATTATAAAAAACTTTAAAATATGTATTTATATTATGATAAAAAAAACCTGTCAATATTTAATTGCATATTATCCTTCCTATAATATTAATATATATGTATTATTATTAATAAAAACATTATTAAAAATTGTTCATTCATATATAATTATTTTTATATAAAAATATTATAAAATATGTATTTATATTATGATCAAAAACATTTATATATATTTATTTGTATATTATCCTTCCTATAATATTATTATATATGTATTATTCATAACAAAAACATTATTAAAAAGTGTTCATTCATATATAATTATAATTATAAAAAAACTTTAAACTATGTATTTATATTATGATCAAAAAAACCTGTCAATATTTATTTTCATATTATCGTTTCTATAATATTATTATATTTGTATTATTAATTACAAAAACATTACTAAAAAGTGTTCATTCATATATAATTATTATTATAAAAAACTTTAAAATATGTATTTATATTATGATAAAAAAAACCTGTGAATATTTATTTGCATATTATCCTTCCTATAATATTATTATATATGTATTATTAATTACAAAAACATCATTAAAAAGTGTTCATTCATATATAATTATTATTTATATAAAAATTTTAAAATATGTATTTATATTATGATAAAAAAACCTGTCAATATTTAATTGCATATTATCCTTACTATAATATTAATATATATGTATTATTATTATTAAAAACATTATTAAAAAGTGTTCATTCATATATAATTATAATTATAAAAAATATTATAAAATATGTATTTATATTATGATCAAAAACATTTATATATATTTATTTGTATATTATCCTTCCTATAATATTATTATATATGTATTATTAATAACAAAAACATTATTTAAAAGTGTTCATTCATATATAATTATTATTATAAAAATATTATAAAATATGTATTTATATTATGATCAAAAACATTTATATATATTTATTTGTATATTATCCTTCCTATAATATTATTATATATGTATTATTAATAACAAAAACATTATTCAAAAGTGTTCATTCATATAAAATTATTATTATAAAAATATTATAAAATATGTATTTATATTATGATCAAAAACATTTATATATATTTATTTGTATATTATCCTTCCTATAATATTATTATATATGTATTATTAATAACAAAAACATTATTAAAAAGTGTTCATTCATATATAATTATTATTATAAAAATATTATAAAATATGTATTTATATTATGATCAAAAACATTTATATATATTTATTTGTATATTATCCTTCCTATAATATTATTATATATGTATTATTCATAACAAAAACATTATTAAAAAGTGTTCATTCATATATTATTATTATTATAAAAATATTATAAAATATGTATTTATATTATGATCAAAAACATTTATATATATTTATTTGTATATTATCCTTCCTATAATATTATTATATATGTATTATTCATAACAAAAACATTATTAAAAAGTGTTTATTCATATATAATTATAATTATAAAAAAACTTTAAACTATGTATTTATATTATGATCAAAAAAACCTGTCAATATTTATTTGCATATTATCGTTTCTATAATATTATTATATTTGTATTATTAATTACAAAAACATTACTAAAAAGTGTTCATTCATATATAATTATTATTATAAAAAAACTTTAAACTATGTATTTATATTATGATAAAAAAAACCTGTCAATATTTAATTGCATATTATCCTTACTATAATATTAATATATATGTATTATTATTATTAAAAACATTATTAAAAAGTGTTCATTCATGTATAATAATAATTATAAAAATATTATAAAATATGTATTTATATTATGATCAAAAACATTTATATATATTTATTTGTATATTATCCTTCCTATAATATTATTATATATGTATTATTAATAACAAAAACATTATTCAAAAGTGTTCATTCATATATAATTATTATTATAAAAATATTATAAAATATGTATTTATATTATGATCAAAAACATTTATATATATTTATTTGTATATTATCCTTCCTATAATATTATTATATATGTATTATTCATAACAAAAACATTATTAAAAAGTGTTCATTCATATATAATTATAATTATAAAAAAACTTTAAACTATGTATTTATATTATGATAAAAAAAACCTGTCAATATTTATTTGCATATTATTGTTTCTATAATATTATTATATTTGTATTATTAATTACAAAAACATTACTAAAAAGTGTTCATTCATATATAATTATTATTATAAAAAACTTTAAAATATGTATTTATATTATGATAAAAAAACCTGTCAATATTTAATTGCATATTATCCTTCCTATAATATTAATATGTATGTATTATTATTATTAAAAATTGTTCATTCATATATAATTATTTTTATATAAAAATATTATAAAATATGTATTTATATTATGATCAAAAACATTTATATATATTTATTTGTATATTATCCTTCCTATAATATTATTATATATGTATTATTAATAACAAAAACATTATTCAAAAGTGTTCATTCATATATAATTATATATAAAAATATTATAAAATATGTATTTATATTATGATCAAAAACATTTATATATATTTATTTGTATATAATCCTTCCTATAATATTATTATATATGTATTATTAATAACAAAAACATTATTTAAAAGTGTTCATTCATATATAATTATTATTATAAAAATATTATAAAATATGTATTTATATTATGATCAAAAACATTTATATATATTTATTTGTATATTATCCTTCCTATAATATTATTATATATGTATTATTAATAACAAAAACATTATTCAAAAGTGTTCATTCATATAAAATTATTATTATAAAAATATTATAAAATATGTATTTATATTATGATCAAAAACATTTATATATATTTATTTGTATATTATCCTTCCTATAATATTATTATATATGTATTATTAATAACAAAAACATTATTAAAAAGTGTTCATTCATATATAATTATTATTATAAAAATATTATAAAATATGTATTTATATTATGATCAAAAACATTTATATATATTTATTTGTATATTATCCTTCCTATAATATTATTATATATGTATTATTCATAACAAAAACATTATTAAAAAGTGTTCATTCATATATTATTATTATTATAAAAATATTATAAAATATGTATTTATATTATGATCAAAAACATTTATATATATTTATTTGTATATTATCCTTCCTATAATATTATTATATATGTATTATTCATAACAAAAACATTATTAAAAAGTGTTTATTCATATATAATTATAATTATAAAAAAACTTTAAACTATGTATTTATATTATGATCAAAAAAACCTGTCAATATTTATTTGCATATTATCGTTTCTATAATATTATTATATTTGTATTATTAATTACAAAAACATTACTAAAAAGTGTTCATTCATATATAATTATTATTATAAAAAAACTTTAAACTATGTATTTATATTATGATCAAAAAAACCTGTCAATATTTATTTGCATATTATTGTTTCTATAATATTATTATATTTGTATTATTAATTACAAAAACATTACTAAAAAGTGTTCATTCATATATAATTATTATTATAAAAAACTTTAAAATATGTATTTATATTATGATAAAAAAACCTGTCAATATTTAATTGCATATTATCCTTCCTATAATATTAATATATTTGTATTATTATTACAAAAACATTACTAAAAAGTGTTCATTCATATATAATTATTATTATAAAAAACTTTAAAATATGTATTTATATTATGATAAAAAAACCTGTCAATATTTAATTGCATATTATCCTTCCTATAATATTAATATATATATGTATTATTATTATTAAAAACATTATTAAAAAGTGTTCATTCATATATAATTATAATTATAAAAATATTATAAAATATCTATTTATATTATGATCAAAAATATTTATATATATTTATTTGTATATTATCCTTCCTATAATATTATTATATATGTATTATTAATAACAAAAACATTATTCAAAAGTGTTCATTCATATATAATTATTATTATAAAAATATTATAAAATATGTATTTATATTATGATCAAAAACATTTATATATATTTATTTGTATATTATCCTTCCTATAATATTATTATATATGTATTATTGATAACAAAAACATCATTAAAAAGTGTTCATTCATATATAATTATTTTTATATAAAAATTTTAAAATATGTATTTATATTATGATAAAAAAAACCTGTCAATATTTAATTGCATATTATCCTTACTATAATATTAATATATATGTATTATTATTATTAAAAACATTATTAAAAAGTGTTCATTCATGTATAATAATAATTATAAAAATATTATAAAATATGTATTTATATTATGATCAAAAACATTTATATATATTTATTTGTATATTATCCTTCCTATAATATTATTATATATGTATTATTAATAACAAAAACATTATTCAAAAGTGTTCATTCATATATAATTATTATTATAAAAATATTATAAAATATGTATTTATATTATGATCAAAAACATTTATATATATTTATTTGTATATTATCCTTCCTATAATATTATTATATATGTATTATTCATAACAAAAACATTATTAAAAAGTGTTCATTCATATATAATTATAATTATAAAAAAACTTTAAACTATGTATTTATATTATGATAAAAAAAACCTGTCAATATTTATTTGCATATTATTGTTTCTATAATATTATTATATTTGTATTATTAATTACAAAAACATTACTAAAAAGTGTTCATTCATATATAATTATTATTATAAAAAACTTTAAAATATGTATTTATATTATGATAAAAAAACCTGTCAATATTTAATTGCATATTATCCTTCCTATAATATTAATATGTATGTATTATTATTATTAAAAACATTATTAAAAATTGTTCATTCATATATAATTATTTTTATATAAAAATATTATAAAATATGTATTTATATTATGATCAAAAACATTTATATATATTTATTTGTATATTATCCTTCCTATAATATTATTATATATGTATTATTAATAACAAAAACATTATTCAAAAGTGTTCATTCATATATAATTATATATAAAAATATTATAAAATATGTATTTATATTATGATCAAAAACATTTATATATATTTATATGTATATTATCCTTCCTATAATATTATTATATATGTATTATTCATAACAAAAACATTATTAAAAAGTGTTCATTCATATATAATTATAATTATAAAAAAACTTTAAACTATGTATTTATATTATGATAAAAAAAACCTGTCAATATTTATTTTCATATTATCGTTTCTATAATATTATTATATTTGTATTATTAATTACAAAAACATTACTAAAAAGTGTTCATTCATATATAATTATTATTATAAAAAACTTTAAAATATGTATTTATATTATGATAAAAAAAACCTGTGAATATTTATTTGCATATTATCCTTCCTATAATATTATTATATATGTATTATTAATTACAAAAACATCATTAAAAAGTGTTCATTCATATATAATTATAATTATAAAAAATATTATAAAATATGTATTTATATTATGATCAAAAATATTTATATATATTTATTTGTATATTATCCTTCCTATAATATTATTATATATGTATTATTAATAACAAAAACATTATTAAAAAGTGTTCATTCATATATAATTATTATTATAAAAATATTATAAAATATGTATTTATATTATGATCAAAAACATTTATATATATTTATTTGTATATTATCCTTCCTATAATATTATTATATATGTATTATTAATAACAAAAACATTATTAAAAAGTGTTCATTCATATATAATTATAATTATAAAAATATTATAAAATATGTATTTATATTATGATCAAAAACATTTATATATATTTATTTGTATATTATCCTTCCTATAATATTATTATATATGTATTATTAATAACAAAAACATTATTAAAAAGTGTTCATTCATATATAATTATTATTATAAAAATATTATAAAATATGTATTAATATTATGATCAAAAACATTTATACATATTTATTTGTATATTATCCTTCCTATAATATTATTATATATGTATTATTAATAACAAAAACATTATTAAAAAGTGTTCATTCATATATTATTATTATTATAAAAATATTATAAAATATGTATTTATATTATGATCAAAAACATTTATATATATTTATTTGTATATTATCCTTTCTATAATATTATTTTATGTGTATTATTCATAACAAAACATTATTATAAAGTGTTCATTCATATATAATTATAATTATAAAAAAACTTTAAACTATGTATTTATATTATGATCAAAAAACCTGTCAATATTTATTTGCATATTATCGTTTCTATAATATTTTTATATTTGTATTATTAATTACAAAAACATTACTAAAAAGTGTTCATTCATATATAATTATTATTATAAAAAAACTTTAAACTATGTATTTATATTACGATCAAAAAAACCTGTCAATATCTATTTGCATATTATCGTTTATATAATATTATTATATTTGTATTATTAATTACAAAAACATTACTAAAAAGTGTTCATTCATATATTATTATTATTATAAAAAACTTTAAAATATGTATTTATATTATGATAAAAAAACCTGTGAATATTTATTTGCATATTATCCTTCCTATAATATTATTATATATGTATAATTAATTACTAAAACATCATTAAAAAGTTTTCATTCATATATAATTATTTTTATATAAAGATTTTAAAATAAGTATTTATATTATGATAAAAAAAACCTGTCAATATTTAATTGCGTATTATCCTTACTATAATATTAATATATATGTATTATTATTATTAAAAACAGTATTAAAAAGTGTTCATTCATATATAATTATAATTATAAAAATATTATAAAATATGTATTTATATTATGATCAAAAACATTTATATATATTTATTTGTATATTATCCTTCCTATAATATTATTATATATGTATTATTAATAACAAAAACATTATTTAAAAGTGTTCATTCATATATAATTATTATTATAAAAATATTATAAAATATTTATTTATATTATGATCAAAAACATTTATATATATTTATTTGTATATTATCCTTCCTATAATATTATTATATATGTATTATTAATAACAAAAACATTATTAAAAAGTGTTCATTCATATATTATTATTATTATAAAAATATTATAAAATATGTATTTATATTATAATCAAAAACATTTATATATATTTATTTGTATATTATCCTTCCTATAATATTATTATATATGTATTATTCATAACAAAAACATTATTAAAAAGTGTTCATTCATATATAATTAAAATTATAAAAAAACTTTAAACTATGTATTTATATTATGATCAAAAAAACCTGTCAATATTTATTTGCATATTATCGTTTCTATAATATTATTATATTTGTATTATTAGTTACAAAAACATTACTAAAAAGTGTTCATTCATATATAATTATTTTTATATAAAAATTTTAAAATATGTATTTATATTACGATAAAAAAAACCTGTCAATATTTAATTGCATATTATCCTTACTATAATATTAATATATAGGTATTATTATTATTAAAAACATTATTAAAAAGTGTTCATTCATATATAATTATAATTATAAAAATATTATAAAATATGTATTTATATTATGATCAAAAACATTTATATATATTTATTTGTATATTATCCTTCCTATAATATTATTATATATGTATTATTAATAACAAAAACATTATTAAAAAGTGTTCATACATATATTATTATTATTATAAAAATATTATAAAATATGTATTTATATTATGATCAAAAACATTTATATATATTTATTTGTATATTATCCTTCCTATAATATTATTATATATGTATTATTCATAACAAAAACATTATTAAAAAGTGTTCATTCATATATAATTATAATTATAAAAAAACTTTAAACTATGTATTTATATTATGATCAAAAAAACCTGTCAATATTTATTTGCATATTATCGTTTCTATAATATTATTATATTTGTATTATTAATTACAAAAACATTACTAAAAAGTGTTCATTCATATATAATTATTATTATAAAAAAACTTTAAACTATGTATTTATATTATGATCAAAAAAACCTGTCAATATTTATTTGCATATTATCGTTTCTATAATATTATTATATTTGTATTATTAATTACAAAAACATTACTAAAAAGTGTTCATTCGTATATAATTATTATTATAAAAAACTTTAAAATATGTATTTATATTATGATAAAAAAAACCTGTGAATATTTATTTGCATATTATCCTTCCTATAATATTATTATATATGTATTATTAATTACAAAAACATCATTAAAAAGTGTTCATTCATATATAATTATAATTATAAAAATATTATAAAATATGTATTTATATTATGATCAAAAACATTTATATATATTTATTTGTATATTATCCTTCCTATAATATTATTATATATGTATTATTAATAACAAAAACATTATTCAAAAGTATTCATTCATATAAAATTATTATTATAAAAATATTATAAAATATGTATTTATATTATGATCAAAAACATTTATATATATTTATTTGTATATTATCCTTCCTATAATATTATTATATATGTATTATTAATAACAAAAACATCATTAAAAAGTGTTCATTCATATATAATTATTTTTATATAAAAATTTTAAAATATGTATTTATATTATGATAAAAAAAACCTGTCAATATTTAATTGCATATTATCCTTACTATAATATTAATATATATGTATTATTATTATTAAAAACATTATTAAAAAGTGTTCATTCATATATAATTATAATTATAAAAATATTATAAAATATGTATTTATATTATGATCAAAAACATTTATATATATTTATTTGTATATTATCCTTCCTATAATATTATTATATGTGACGCAAAATTCTAGGGGGGGAATAAACTAGTATTCACCAAGTCAGGCTAGGCCTACCCCTAGAACCGGCCACACTCAAATTTCTTCCCCGGAGTGCTCAGAAGGAGCCGAGAAAAATCCAGGGGTCGATACGAAGTTGTCACGGCTTTGACTGATCAATTTATTTAAATTTAATCGAAGGCTCAGAGCTCTAGAAGCGCTCAGGAAATCCTGCAGACGCTCAGTTGGAGCTATATCATCCCAGCCTACGTTAAAAGTGTTTTGGAGAATTTCGCCTAACTTTTATAATCACTCTGTAGGGCCGACGAGTATTCAATCTGAAGCCAATGTGGTTCAATTACTAGTAATGAGCTTTAAAATAATTAACTAAAGGCCTAGGTAAATAATATAGAACGAAATATAGCTTAAAATCAATTCCTACAGAGTCGTCGGGCCTAATTAATATAATCGAATGGAGAATTTATCGTGATATTGTTTAAAATAAATTTAGTATTAATTTTCGTAGCTGACTATTCAACTCAGCCTGCTCCCAAGACTTGATTCTTTCACCCGCCAAAGACGGGGTTTAGAACTCAGACGACAAGTCTCGGGGTATTAAAACGTTGAAAACGAGATATAATTTAGACGTAACAATTATTTGTCAAGCGAACGGATAAATCGTAATTTCGAAACTAATGAATTATAAACGATAGCCACCGCTAGTCACTGGCAAGCAGGAACTGGCGGGTCAAGACTCAAGTTAGCGGAAACTAAGTTATTAAAATTTAGTTATTTAATATCGAATTTTGGAACGAAAATAGTCGTAAAACGAGAATGCGTGCGTTAAACGTAGAAATGGTCTAACTATTAGAATAGCTAACCTTCGTAATATCGGCGATCGGCGGGAATGCGTAAGTAGTCTTGTAACGACGAAGTTTCTTCGAAGACGGCGTACGAGCGAATAAACCTGTCTTTGAGTAAAATCCTTCGTTCCTGCCCGCTCGAGGCTTACGCGCTCAAGCGGCGAACTCAAGTACTACTAGACAACAGCTGATCGCAAATTCACTTGTTGAGCTGGTCTAGTTTCGTCTGTCGTCTGTCAACAAATAAACACCAGTTTGGGGTTATGTCGTCGTCGGCGTTAAATATCTGTAAAATCGGCCGGTTTAGCTTTATTATGTGGAACGAAGTGCTAGTATGAATAAATATGTAGTTGTGGATGTGTTTGTGTACTTAACTGTGAATAAAAATAGGCCTACGTTCTTTGGCCCATAGCCCAAGCTATGGCCAACACATAGGCCTAGGGGTAGGCTATTGTGGTTAAAAATCGGGTAAGTTCTGGTGTTCATTTATTCGTAGCACGTTTTTACCCCCCTTAAAATTTGGTACCTTACACCCCTTACCAACTTCAGCAAAAAAGAAAAAAAAAATTTTTAAACGTAGGGGTTCGGACGGGGTCGGAATGGTCCCGAAGAAGGGGTGCCTGTAGAAAGTCGTTGCTTAGTCGTAATCGTTCGTATCGTCGTGTCAACCAACGGGAGGGAAACCACCCGCTCCGTCGGGGCGTGCGTCGGAGTTCGTTGCGTCGTTCGATCGGCTCTTCGGTTTCGAAGAATCTACGTCGTGTCGGGCGTGGTCCACGAGGCACGTCGGCCACCTCCGATGTGAGGTGACTCACCGCGACAAGGTCCGATTGGCCGCCGTTCGTCGCGGTTAGCCTCTATGCGTCGTCTTTCCGGTCTCGGCGAATTTGTTCGTTGGGACGTTCACGAGGCACGTCGGCCACCTCCGATGTGAGGTGACTCACCGTGGCCAGGCCCGTTTGGCCCTCGTTTGCCACGGGTTGCCTCGGGAAAGCATCCACTTCGACAGATTGCGTAACAGGATTTCTGGGATACCTCTGTTTGACAGGGGTTGCAATTGCCCTGAGCCACTGCGTCTGCTCAGTCAACGCCGACTACCCCTAATCGTTGTCAAACAGCGGTATTTCGCGTTCCAGAAATTCTGCAAATTTCGTGTTTGTTTTTCGTGTAATTTTGAAAATTTGGATTTCGTGGTTGATGTTTTTGACCGGAAAGGGCGGGGAGACATCGTCGTTGTGGAGGTTTCGTACTACGGTGTGTACTCTGACTAGAGCGAGGTCAGCAGTACACCGAATTCCGAGTACCACCTCCACACTTAGGCCCGGGACGTGGATATCCCGCGAATAAGGTTGGCCAGCAATCGTCGTCTACTCGGTATCGATCCGAAACACACGCTGCGTTGTCCATTCGTTGGTTGACGTCAGTCTGGTCGGGTACGACGCCGCACGTCCGAAAGTGACGTACGATCTCCAATCAGACTGACTGACGAGCCGGTATCGACGAGGGCGCTGAACGTCTCACCTGAGATGACCACGTCGACGAAGGGTCGGTCATCTCTGGGGGGCGCGTTCGCGGCTGACGGTTCCCGTGAATTGCGTTATGAAATGGAGCAAACGGCTCCACTCGGAGGTCGTACGGCGTCGGGTAAATCATTGCGTCTATCGAACGTTATGTGGTGATCGTGTTCCGTCGTTGGACCGAAAAACGTGATGCGCGACGGAATATCTTGCCAGGGCGACGGGATGTTGGCTGGCAGCTTTACCAACACTTCGAGGGTTCGTCGAACGGGTGAAGAATGTTCGGTGGGAGTCCCGAGTATATCTCGCATGCTGGCCGTCTCCTGGTGCGTTGGAGGTTTCAGCAACTGCGGTCAAATTCGGCTATCATGGGCCGCATAAGCGGTAGTCCACGATATCTTAGTCACCGTCGGGTTCATCGGCTGACCGATGCTTCCCAACGGGTTTCTCCAAGACTCGCAAAAGCGTTTGCGAAGCTCGGCGACGCTGCTCCCAGTTCCCAGCGATACTTCGACGTCTCAGCTATTACCGTCCGCTCAAAGTGTGGATCCAACCGACGCGCGGATCGTATATCGGCGATCTCGGTCAGCTCTCCATAGTCGAAGTCATTGTTTCGGAAATTTCGACGTAGTTGTAGTCGTCGACGTTTGAATTTCCACCGTGTCTATCGTTACGTGGCTAATCGATAACGTATCGGGTCGAGTAATGGTCGTCGTAGTAGTCGAAGTCGTCGTAGATTTCGTTTATCTCGTAATTTCGTTTAAATGTCGAAGTCAAAACCGTGTTTTCGAGTCCCTGTTCGGGCGCCAGAGATGTGACGCAAAATTCAAGGGGGGGAATAAACTAGTATTCACCAAGTCAGGCTAGGCCTACCCCTAGAACCGGCCACACTCAAATTTCTTCCCCGGAGTGCTCAGAAGGAGCCGAGAAAAATCCAGGGGTCGATACGAAGTTGTCACGGCTTTGACTGATCAATTTATTTAAATTTAATCGAAGGCTCAGAGCTCTAGAAGCGCTCAGGAAATCCTGCAGACGCTCAGTTGGAGCTATATCATCCCAGCCTACGTTAAAAGTGTTTTGGAGAATTTCGCCTAACTTTTAGAATCACTCTGTAGGGCCGACGAGTATTCAATCTGAAGCCAATGTGGTTCAATTACTAGTAATGAGCTTTAAAATAATTAACTAAAGGCCTAGGTAAATAATATAGAACGAAATATAGCGTAAAATCAATTCCTACAGAGTCGTCGGGCCTAATTAATATAATCGAATGGAGAATTTATCGTGATATTGTTTAAAATAAATTTAGTATTAATTTTCGTAGCTGACTATTCAACTCAGCCTGCTCCCAAGACTTGATTCTTTCACCCGCCAAAGACGGGGTTTAGAACTCAGACGACAAGTCTCGGGGTATTAAAACGTTGAAAACGAGATATAATTTAGACGTAACAATTATTTGTCAAGCGAACGGATAAATCGTAATTTCGAAACTAATGAATTATAAACGATAGCCACCGCTAGTCACTGGCAAGCAGGAACTGGCGGGTCAAGACTCAAGTTAGCGGAAACTAAGTTATTAAAATTTAGTTATTTAATATCGAATTTTGGAACGAAAATAGTCGTAAAACGAGAATGCGTGCGTTAAACGTAGAAATGGTCTAACTATTAGAATAGCTAACCTTCGTAATATCGGCGATCGGCGGGAATGCGTAAGTAGTCTTGTAACGACGAAGTTTCTTCGAAGACGGCGTACGAGCGAATAAACCTGTCTTTGAGTAAAATCCTTCGTTCCTGCCCGCTCGAGGCTTACGCGCTCAAGCGGCGAACTCAAGTACTACTAGACAACAGCTGATCGCAAATTCACTTGTTGAGCTGGTCTAGTTTCGTCTGTCGTCTGTCAACAAATAAACACCAGTTTGGGGTTATGTCGTCGTCGGCGTTAAATATCTGTAAAATCGGCCGGTTTAGCTTTATTATGTGGAACGAAGTGCTAGTATGAATAAATATGTAGTTGTGGATGTGTTTGTGTACTTAACTGTGAATAAAAATAGGCCTACGTTCTTTGGCCCATAGCCCAAGCTATGGCCAACACATAGGCCTAGGGGTAGGCTATTGTGGTTAAAAATCGGGTAAGTTCTGGTGTTCATTTATTCGTAGCACGTTTTTACCCCCCTTAAAATTTGGTACCTTACATATATATGTATTATTAATAACAAAAACATTATTAAAAAGTGTTCATTCATATATAATTATTATTATAAAAATATTATAAAATATGAATTTATATTATGATCAAAAACATTTATATATATTTATTTGTATATTATCCTTCCTATAATATTATTATATATGTATTATTCATAACAAAAACATTATTAAAAAGTGTTCATTCATATATTATTATTATTATAAAAATATTATAAAATATGTATTTATATTATGATCAAAAACATTTATATATATTTATTTGTATATTATCCTTCCTATAATATTATTATATATGTATTATTCATAACAAAAACATTATTAAAAAGTGTTCATTCATATATAATTATAATTATAAAAAAACTTTAAACTATGTATTTATATTATGATCAAAAAAACCTGTCAATATTTATTTGCATACTATCGTTTCTATAATATTATTATATTTGTATTATTAATTACAAAAACATTACTAAAAAGTGTTTATTCATATATAATTATTATTATAAAAAAACTTTAAACTATGTATTTATATTATGATCAAAAAAACCTGTCAATATTAATTTGCATATTATCGTTTCTATAATATTATTATATTTGTATTATTAATTACAAAAACATTACTAAAAAGTGTTCATTCATATATTATTATAATTATAAAAAACTTTAAAATATGTATTTATATTATGATAAAAAAACCTGTGAATATTTATTTGCATATTATCCTTCCTATAATATTATTTTATATGTATTATTAATAACAAAAACATTATTAAAAAGTGTTCATTCATATATAATTATAATTATAAAAATATTATAAAATATGTATTTATATTATGATCAAAAACATTTATATATATTTATTTGTATATTATCCTTCCTATAATATTATTATATATGTATTATTAATAACAAAAACATTATTCAAAAGTGTTCATTCATATATAATTATTATTATAAAAATATTATAAAATATGTATTTATATTATGATCAAAAACATTTATATATATTTATTTGTATATTATCCTTCCTATAATATTATTATATATGTATTGTTAATAACAAAAACATCATTAAAAAGTGTTCATTCATATATAATTATTTTTATATAAAAATTATAAAATATGTATTTATATTATGATAAAAAAAACCTGTCAATATTTAATTGCATATTATCCTTACTATAATATTAATATATATGTATTATTATTATTAAAAACATTATTAAAAAGTGTTCATTCATATATAATTATAATTATAAAAATATTATAAAATATGTATTTATATTATGATCAAAAACATTTTTATATATTTATTTGTATATTATCCTTCCTATAATATTATTATATATGTATTATTCATAACAAAAAATTCATTAAAAAGTGTTCATTCATATATAATTATTTTTATATAAAAATTTTAAAATATGTATTTATATTATGATAAAAAAAACCTGTCAATATTTAATTGCATATTATCCTTACTATAATATTAATATATATGTATTATTATTATTAAAAACATTATTAAAAAGTGTTCATTCATATATAATTATAATTATAAAAATATTATAAAATATGTATTTATATTATGATCAAAAACATTTATATATATTTATTTGTATATTATCCTTCCTATAATATTATTATATATGTATTATTAATAACAAAAACATTATTAAAAAGTGTTCATTCATATATAATTATTATTATAAAAATATTATAAAATATGTATTTATATTATGATCAAAAACATTTATATATATTTATTTGTATATTATCCTTCCTATAATATTATTATATATGTATTATTCATAACAAAAACATTATTAAAAAGTGTTCATTCATATATTATTATTATTATAAAAATATTATAAAATATGTATTTATATTATGATCAAAAACATTTATATATATTTATTTGTATATTATCCTTCCTATAATATTATTATATATGTATTATTCATAACAAAAACATTATTAAAAAGTGTTCATTCATATATAATTATAATTATAAAAAAACTTTAAACTATGTATTTATATTATGATCAAAAAAACCTGTCAATATTTATTTGCATATTATCGTTTCTATAATATTATTATATTTGTATTATTAATTACAAAAACATTACTAAAAAGTGTTCATTCATATATAATTATTATTATAAAAAAACTTTAAACTATGTATTTATATTATGATCAAAAAAACCTGTCAATATTAATTTGCATATTATCGTTTCTATAATATTATTATATTTGTATTATTAATTACAAAAACATTACTAAAAAGTGTTCATTCATATATTATTATAATTATAAAAAACTTTAAAATATGTATTTATATTATGATAAAAAAACCTGTGAATATTTATTTGCATATTATCCTTCCTATAATATTATTATATTATGTATTATTAATAACAAAAACATTATTAAAAAGTGTTCATTCATATATAATTATTATTATAAAAATATTATAAAATATGTATTTATATTATGATCAAAAACATTTATATATATTTATTTGTATATTATCCTTCCTATAATATTATTATATATGTATTATTAATAACAAAAACATTATTCAAAAGTGTTCATTCATATATAATTATTATTATAAAAATATTATTAAATATGTATTTATATTATGATCAAAAACATTTATATATATTTATTTGTATATTATCCTTCCTATAATATTATTATATATGTATTATTAATAACAAAAACATCATTAAAAAGTGTTCATTCATATATAATTATTTTTATATAAAAATTATAAAATATGTATTTATATTATGATAAAAAAAACCTGTCAATATTTAATTGCATATTATCCTTACTATAATATTAATATATATGTATTATTATTATTAAAAACATTATTAAAAAGTGTTCATTCATATATAATTATAATTATAAAAATATTATAAAATATGTATTTATATTATGATCAAAAACATTTTTATATATTTATTTGTATATTATCCTTCCTATAATATTATTATATATGTATTATTCATAACAAAAACATTATTAAAAAGTGTTCATTCATATATAATTATAATTATAAAAAAACTTTAAACTATGTATTTATATTATGATCAAAAAAACCTGTCAATATTTATTTTCATATTATCGTTTCTATAATATTATTATATTTGTATTATTAATTACAAAAACATTACTAAAAAGTGTTCATTCATATATAATTATTATAATAAAAAACTTTAAAATATGTTTTTATATTATGATAAAAAAAACCTGTGAATATTTATTTGCATATTATCCTTCCTATAATATTATTATATATGTATTATTAATTACAAAAACATCATTAAAATGTGTTCATTCATATATAATTATTTTTATATAAAAATTTTAAAATATGTATTTATATTATGATAAAAAAAACCTGTCAATATTTAATTGCATATTATCCTTACTATAATATTAATATATATGTATTATTATTATTAAAAACATTATTAAAAAGTGTTCATTCATATATAATTATATATAAAAATATTATAAAATATGTATTTATATTATGATCAAAAACATTTATATATATTTATTTGTATATTATCCTTCCTATAATATTATTATATATGTATTATTCATAACAAAAACATTATTAAAAAGTGTTCATTCATATATAATTATAATTATAAAAAAACTTTAAACTATGTATTTATATTATGATCAAAAAAACCTGTCAATATTTATTTTCATATTATCGTTTCTATAATATTATTATATTTGTATTATTAATTACAAAAAAATTACTAAAAAGTGTTCATTCATATATAATTATTATTATAAAAAACTTTAAAATATGTATTTATATTATGATAAAAAAAACCTGTGAATATTTATTTGCATATTATCCTTCCTATAATATTATTATATATGTATTATTAATTACAAAAACATCATTAAAAAGTGTTCATTCATATATAATTATTTTTATATAAAAATTTTAAAATATGTATTTATAATATGATAAAAAAAACCTGTCAATATTTAATTGCATATTATCCTTACTATAATATTAATATATATGTATTATTATTATTAAAATCATTATTAAAAAGTGTTCATTCATATATAATTATAATTATAAAAATATTATAAAATATGTATTTATATTATGATCAAAAACATTTATATATATTTATTTGTTTATTATCCTTCCTATAATATTATTATATATGTATTATTAATAACAAAAACATTATTAAAAAGTGTTCATTCATATATAATTATTATTATAAAAATATTATAAAATATGTATTTATATTATGATCAAAAACATTTATATATATTTATTTGTATATTATCCTTCCTATAATATTATTATATATGTATTATTCATAACAAAAACATTATTAAAAAGTGTTCATTCATATATTATTATTATTATAAAAATATTATAAAATATGTATTTATATTATGATCAAAAACATTTATATATATTTATTTGTATATTATCCTTCCTATAATATTATTATATATGTATTATTCATAACAAAAACATTATTAAAAAGTGTTCATTCATATATAATTATAATTATAAAAAAACTGTAAACTATGTATTTATATTATGATCAAAAAAACCTGTCAATATTTATTTGCATATTATCGTTTCTATAATATTATTATATTTGTATTATTAATTACAAAAACATTACTAAAAAGTGTTCATTCATATATAATTATTATTATAAAAAAACTTTAAACTATGTATTTATATTATGATCAAAAAAACCTGTCAATATTTATTTGCATATTATTGTTTCTATAATATTATTATATTTGTATTATTAATTACATAAACATTACTAAAAAGTGTTCATTCATATATAATTATTATTATAAAAAACTTTAAAATATGTATTTATATTATGATAAAAAAACCTGTCAATATTTAATTGCATATTATCCTTCCTATAATATTAATATATATGTATTATTATTATTAAAAACATTATTAAAAAGTGTTCATTCATATATAATTATAATTATAAAAATATTATAAAATATATATTTATATTATGATCAAAAACATTATATATATTTATTTGTATATTATCCTTCCTATAATATTATTATATATGTATTATTAATAACAAAAACATTATTCAAAAGTGTTCATTCATATATAATTATTATTATAAAAATATTATAAAATATGTATTTATATTATGATCAAAAACATTTATATATATTTATTTGTATATTATCCTTCCTTTAATATTATTATATATGTATTATTGATAACAAAAACATCATTAAAAAGTGTTCATTCATATATAATTATTTTTATATAAAAATTTTAAAATATGTATTTATATTATGATAAAAAAAACCTGTCAATATTTAATTGCATATTATCCTTACTATAATATTAATATATATGTATTATTATTATTAAAAACATTATTAAAAAGTGTTCATTCATGTATAATAATAATTATAAAAATATTATAAAATATGTATTTATATTATGATCAAAAACATTTATATATATTTATTTGTATATTATCCTTCCTATAATATTATTATATATGTATTATTAATAACAAAAACATTATTCAAAAGTGTTCATTCATATATAATTATTATTATAAAAATATTATAAAATATGTATTTTTATTATGATCAAAAACATTTATATATATTTATTTGTATATTATCCTTCCTATAATATTATTATATATGTATTATTAATAACAAAAACATCATTAAAAAGTGTTCATTCATATATAATTATTTTTATATAAAAATTTTAAAATATGTATTTATATTATGATAAAAAAAACCTGTCAATATTTAATTGCATATTATCCTTACTATAATATTAATATATATGTATTATTATTATTAAAAACATTATTAAAAAGTGTTCATTCATATATAATTATAATTATAAAAATATTATAAAATATGTATTTATATTATGATCAAAAACATTTATATATATTTATTTGTATATTATCCTTCCTATAATATTATTATATATGTATTATTCATAACAAAAACATCATTAAAAAGTGTTCATTCATATATAATTATAATTATAAAAAAACTTTAAACTATGTATTTATATTATGATCAAAAAAACCTGTCAATATTTATTTTCATATTATCGTTTCTATAATATTATTATATTTGTATTATTAATTACAAAAACATTACTAAAAAGTGTTCATTCATATATAATTATTATTATAAAAAACTTTAAAATATGTATTTATATTATGATAAAAAAAACCTGTGAATATTTATTTGCATATTATCCTTCCTATAATATTATTATATATGCATTATTAATTACAAAAACATCATTAAAAAGTGTTCATTCATATATAATTATTATTTATATAAAAATTTTAAAATATGTATTTATATTATGATAAAAAAACCTGTCAATATTTAATTGCATATTATCCTTACTATAATATTAATATATATGTATTATTATTATTAAAAACATTATTAAAAAGTGTTCATTCATATATAATTATAATTATAAAAAATATTATAAAATATGTATTTATATTATGATCAAAAACATTTATATATATTTATTTGTATATTATCCTTCCTATAATATTATTATATATGTATTATTAATAACAAAAACATTATTCAAAAGTGTTCATTCATATATAATTATATATAAAAATATTATAAAATATGTATTTATATTATGATCAAAAACATTTATATATATTTATTTGTATATTATCCTTCCTATAATATTATTATATATGTATTATTCATAATAAAAACATTATTAAAAAGTGTTCATTCATATATAATTATTATTATAAAAAAACTTTAAACTATGTATTTATATTATGATCAAAAAAACCCGTCAATATTTATTTTCATATTATCGTTTCTATAATATTATTATATTTGTATTATTAATTACAAAAACATTACTAAAAAGTGTTCATTCATATATAATTATTATTATAAAAAACTTTAAAATATGTATTTATATTATGATAAAAAAAACCTGTGAATATTTATTTGCATATTATCCTTCCTATAATATTATTATATATGTATTATTAATTACAAAAACATCATTAAAAAGTGTTCATTCATATATAATTATTATTTATATAAAAATTTTAAAATATGTATTTATATTATGATAAAAAAAACCTGTCAATATTTAATTGCATATTATCCTTACTATAATATTAATATATATGTATAATTATTATTAAAATCATTATTAAAAAGTGTTCATTCATATATAATTATAATTATAAAAAATGTTATAAAATATGTATTTATATTATGATCAAAAACATTTATATATATTTATTTGTATATTATCCTTCCTATAATATTATTATATATGTATTATTAATAACAAAAACATTATTAAAAAGTGTTCATTCATATATAATTATTATTATAAAAATATTATAAAATATGTATTTATATTATGATCAAAAACATTTATATATATTTATTTGTATATTATCCTTCCTATAATATTATTATATATGTATTATTTATAACAAAAACATTATTAAAAAGTGTTCATTCATATATAATTATAATTATAAAAATATTATAAAATATGTATTTATATTATGATCAAAAACATTTATATATATTTATTTGTATATTATCCTTCCTATAATATTATTATATATGTATTATTAATAACAAAAACATTATTAAAAAGTGTTCATTCATATATAATTATTATTATAAAAATATTATAAAATATGTATTTATATTATGATCAAAAACATTTATATATATTTATTTGTATATTATCCTTCCTATAATATTATTATATATGTATTATTAATAACAAAAACATTATTAAAAAGTGTTCATTCATATTTATTATTATTATAAAAATATTATAAAATATGTATTTATATTATGATCAAAAACATTTATATATATTTATTTGTATATTATCCTTTCTATAATATTATTATATATGTATTATTCACAACAAAAACATTATTAAAAAGTGTTCATTCATATATAATTATAATTATAAAAAAACTTTAAACTATGTATTTATATTATGATCAAAAAACCTGTCAATATTTATTTGCATATTATCGTTTCTATAATATTATTATATTTGTATTATTAATTACAAAAACATTACAAATTAGTGTTCATTCATATATAATTATTATTATAAAAAAACTTTAAACTATGATTAAGACATCCCTCCAAATAACAAGACATCTCTCTAAATAACAAGACATCCCTCTAATTAACAAGACATCCCACTAAATAACAAGACATCCCTCTAAATAACAAGACATCCCTTTTAAATAACAAGACATTCCTCTAAATAACAAGACATCCCTCTAAATAACAAGACATCCCTCCAAATAAAAAGACATCCCTCTAAATAGCAAGACATCCCTCTAATAAACAAGACATTCCGCTAAATATTAAGACATCCCTCTAAATAACAAGACATCCTTCTAAATATTAAGACATCTCTCCAAATAACAAGACATCTCTCTAAATAACAAGACATCCCTCTAAATAACAAGACATCCCACTTAATAACAAGACATCCCTCTAAATAACAAGACATCCCTTTTAAATAACAAGACATTCCTCTAAATAACAAGACATCCCTCTAAATAACAAGACATCCCTCCAAATAAAAAGACATCCCTCTAAATAGCAAGACATCCCTCTAAATAACAAGACATCCCATCTAAATTACAAGACAACCCTCTAAAAAACAAGACATCCCTCCAAATAACAAGACAACCCTCTAAAAAACAAGACATCCCTCTAAATAACAAGCCATCCCTCTAAATAACAAGACATCCCTCTAATAAACTAGACATTCCGCTAAATATTAAGACATCCCTTTAAATAACAAGACATCCCTCCAAATACCAAGACATCCCTCTAAATATTAAGACATCCCTCCAAATAACAAGACAACCCTTCAAAAAACAAGACATCCCTCTAAATAACAAGACATCCCTCTAAATAACAAGACATCCCTCTAAATATTAAGACATCCCTCTAAATAACAAGACATCCCTCTAAATATTAAGACATCCCTTTAAATAACAAGACATCTCTCTAAATAACAAGACATCCCTCTAAATAACAAGACATCCCACTAAATAACAAGACATCCCTCTAAATAACAAGACATCCCTTTTAAATAACAAGACATTCCTCTAAATAACAAGACATCCCTCTAAATAAAAAGACATCCCTCCAAATAAAATCACAACTCAAATTATTATTGTTATTTATCCCTCTAAATAACAAGACATCCCATCTAAATTACAAGACAACCCTCTAAAAAACAAGACATCCCTCCAAATAACAAGACAACCCTCTAAAAAACAAGACATCCCTCCAAATAAAATCACAACTCAAATTATTATTGTTATTTATCCCTCTAAATAACAAGACATCCCATCTAAATTACAAGACAACCCTCTAAAAAACAAGACATCCCTCTAAATAACAAGACATCCCTCTAAATATTAAGACATCCCTCCAAATAACAAGACATCCCTCTAAATATTAAGACATCCCTCTAAATAACAAGACATCCCTCTAAATATTAAGACATCCCTTTAAATAACAAGACATCTCTCTAAATAACAAGACATCCCTTTAAATAACAAGACATCCCACTAAATAACAAGACATCCCTCTAAATAACAAGACATCCCTTTTAAATAACAAGATATTCCTCTAAATAACAAGACATCCCTCCAAATAAAAGCACAACTCAAATTATTATTGTTATTTATCCCTCTACATAACAAGACATCCCTCTAAATACCAAGACATCCCTCTAAATATTAAGACATCCCTCCAAATAACAAGACAACCCTTTAAAAAACAAGACATCCCTCTAAATAACAAGACATCCCTCTAAATAACAAGACATCCCTCTAAATATTAAGACATCCCTCCAAATAACAAGACATCCCTCTAAATAACAAGACATCCCTCTAAATAACAAGACATCCCTTCAAATAACAAGACATCTCTCTAAATAACAAGACATCCCTCTAAATAACAAGACATCCCACTAAATAACAAGACATCCCTCTAAATAACAAGACATCCCTCCAAATAAAATGACATCCCTCTAAATAGCAAGACATCCCTCTAATAAACAAGACATTCCGCTAAATATTAAGACATCCCTCTAAATAACAAGACATCCCTCTAAATATTAAGACATCCCTCCAAATAACAAGACATCTCTCTAACTAACAAGACATCCCTCTAAATAACAAGACATCCCACTAAATAACAAGACATCCCTCTAAATAACAAGACATCCCTTTTAAATAACAAGACATTCCTCTAAATAACAAGACATCCCTCTAAATAACAAGACATCCCTCCAAATAAAAAGACATCCCTCTACATAGCAAGACATCCCTCTAATAAACAAGACATTCCGCTAAATATTAAGACATCCCTCTAAATAACAAGACATCCCATCTAAATTACAAGACAACCCTCTAAAAAACAAGACATCCCTCCAAATAACAAGACAACCCTCTAAAAAACAAGACATCCCTCTAAATAACAAGACATCCCTCTAAAGAACAAGACATCCCTCTAATAAACTAGACATTCCGCTAAATATTAAGACATCCCTCTAAATAACAAGACATCCCTCCAAATACCAAGACATCCCTCTAAATATTAAGACATCCCTCCAAATAACAAGACAACCCTTCAAAAAACAAGACATCCCTCTAAATAACAAGACATCCCTCTAAATAACAAGACATCCCTCTAAATATTAAGACATCCCTCCAAATAACAAGACATCCCTCTAAATATTAAGACATCCCTCTAAATAACAAGACATCCCTCTAAATATTAAGACATCCCTTTAAATAACAAGACATCTCTCTAAATAACAAGACATCCCTTTAAATAACAAGACATCCCACTAAATAACAAGACATCCCTCTAAATAACAAGACATCCCTTTTAAATAACAAGATATTCCTCTAAATAACAAGACATCCCTCCAAATAAAAGCACAACTCAAATTATAATTGTTATTTATCCCTCTAAATAACAAGACATCCCATCTAAATTACAAGACAACCCTCTAAAAAACAAGACATCCCTCCAAATAACAAGACAACCCTCTAAAAAACAAGACATCCCTCTAAATAACAAGACATCCCTCTAAATAACAAGACACCCCTCTAATAAACTAGACATTCCGCTAAATATTAAGACATCCCTCTAAATAAAGAGACATCCCTCTAAATACCAAGACATCCCTCTAAATATTAAGACATCCCTCCAAATAACAAGACAACCCTTTAAAAAACAAGACATCCCTCCAAATAACAAGACAACCCTTTAAAAAACAAGACATCCCTCTAAATAACAAGACATCCCTCCAAATAACAAGACATCTCTCTAAATAACAAGACATCCCTCCAAATAACAAGACAACCCTTTAAAAAACAAGACATCCCTCTAAATAACAAGACATCCCTCCAAATAACAAGACATCTCTCTAAATAACAAGACATCCCTGTAAATAACAAGACATCCCACTAAATAACAAGACATCCCTCTAAATAACAAGACATCCCTTTTAAATAACAAGACATTCCTCTAAATAACAAGACATCCCTCTAAAAACAAGACATCCCTCCAAATAAAAAGACATCCCTCTAAATAGCAAGACATCCCTCTAATAAACAAGACATTCCGCTAAATATTAAGACATCCCTCTAAATAACAAGACATCCTTCTAAATATTAAGATATCCCTCCAAATAACAAGACATCTCTCTAAATAACAAGACAACCCTCTAAATAACAAGACATCCCACTAAATAACAAGACATCCCTCTAAATAACAAGACATCCCTTTTAAATAACAAGACATTCCTCTAAATAACAAGACATCCCTCTAAATAACAAGACATCCCTCCAAATAAAAAGACATCCCTCGAAATAGCAAGACATCCCTCTAAATAACAAGACATCCCATCTAAATTACAAGACAACCCTCTAAAAAACAAGACATCCCTCCAAATAACAAGACAACCCTCTAAAAAACAAGACATCCCTCTAAATAACAAGACATCCCTCTCAAAAACAAGACATCCCTCTAATAAACTAGACATTCCGCTAAATATTAAGACATCCCTCTAAATAACAAGACATCCCTCCAAATACCAAGACATCCCTCTAAATATTAAGACATCCCTCCAAATAACAAGACAACCCTTCAAAAAACAAGACATCCCTCTAAATAACAAGACATCCCTCTAAATAACAAGACATCCCTCTAAATATTAAGACATCCCTCTAAATAACAAGACATCCCTCTAAATATTAAGACATCCCTTTAAATAACAAGACATCTCTCTAAATAACAAGACATCCCTCTAAATAACAAGACATCCCACTAAATAACAAGACATCCCTCTAAATAACAAGACATCCCTTTTAAATAACAAGACATTCCTCTAAATAACAAGACATCCCTCTAAATAACAAGACATCCCTCCAAATAAAATCACAACTCAAATTATTATTGTTATTTATCCCTCTAAATAACAAGACATCCCATCTAAATTACAAGACAACCCTCTAAAAAACAAGACATCCCTCCAAATAACAAGACAACCCTCTAAAAAACAAGACATCCCTCTAAATAACAAGACATCCCTCTAAATTACAAGACAACCCTCTAAAAAACAAGACATCCCTCCAAATAACAAGACAACCCTCTAAAAAACAAGACATCCCTTTAAATAACATGACATCCCTCTAAATAACAAGACATCCCTCTAATAAACTAGACATTCCGCTAAATATTAAGACATCCCTCTAAATAACAAGACATCCCTCTAAATACCAAGACATCCCTCTAAATATTAAGACATCCCTCCAAATAACAAGACAACCCTTTAAAAAACAAGTCATCCCTCTAAATAACAAGACATCCCTCTAAATAACAAGACATCCCTCTAAATATTAAGACATCCCTCCAAATAACAAGACATCCCTCTAAATATTAAGACATCCCTCTAAATAACAAGACATCCCTCTAAATATTAAGACATCCCTCCAAATAACAAGACATCTCTCTAAATAACAAGACATCCCTCTAAATAACAAGACATCCCACTAAATAACAAGACATCCCTCTAAATAACAAGACATCCCTTTTAAATAACAAGACATTCCTCTAAATAACAAGACATCCCTCTAAATAACAAGACATCCCTCCAAATAAAATGACATCCCTCTAAATAGCAAGACATCCCTCTAATAAACAAGACATTCCGCTAAATATTAAGACATCCCTCTAAATAACAAGACATCCCTCTAAAAAACAAGACATCCCTCCAAATAAAAAGACATCCCTCTACATAACAAGACATCCCTCTAAATACCAAGACATCCCTCTAAATATTAAGACATCCCTCCAAATAACAAGACAACCCTTTAAAAAACAAGACATCCCTCTAAATAACAAGACATCCCTCTAAATAACAAGACATCCCTCTAAATATTAAGACATCCCTCCAAATAACAAGACATCCCTCTAAATAACAAGACATCCCTTTAAATAACAAGACATCCCTTCAAATAACAAGACATCTCTCTAAATAACAAGACATCCCTCTAAATAACAAGACATCCCACTAAATAACAAGACATCCCTCTAAATAACAAGACATCCCTCCAAATAAAATGACATCCCTCTAAATAGCAAGACATCCCTCTAATAAACAAGACATTCCGCTAAATATTAAGACATCCCTCTAAATAACAAGACATCCCTCTAAATATTAAGACATCCCTCCAAATAACAAGACATCCCTCTAAATAACAAGACATCCCTCTAAATAACAAGACATCCCTTCAAATAACAAGACATCTCTCTAAATAACAAGACATCCCTCTAAATAACAAGACATCCCACTAAATAACAAGACATCCCTCTAAATAACAAGACATCCCTCCAAATAAAATGACATCCCTCTAAATAGCAAGACATCCCTCTAATAAACAAGACATTCCGCTAAATATTAAGACATCCCTCTAAATAACAAGACATCCCTCTAAATATTAAGACATCCCTCCAAATAACAAGACATCTCTCTAACTAACAAGACATCCCTCTAAATAACAAGACATCCCACTAAATAACAAGACATTCCTCTAAATAACAAGACATCCCTCTAAATAACAAGACATCCCTCCAAATAAAAAGACATCCCTCTACATAGCAAGACATCCCTCTAATAAACAAGACATTCCGCTAAATATTAAGACATCCCTCTAAATAACAAGACATCCCATCTAAATTACAAGACAACCCTCTAAAAAACAAGACATCCCTCCAAATAACAAGACAACCCTCTAAAAAACAAGACATCCCTCTAAATAACAAGACATCCCTCTCAAAAACAAGACATCCCTCTAATAAACTAGACATTCCGCTAAATATTAAGACATCCCTCTAAATAACAAGACATCCCTCCAAATACCAAGACATCCCTCTAAATATTAAGACATCCCTCCAAATAACAAGACAACCCTTCAAAAAACAAGACATCCCTCTAAATAACAAGACATCCCTCTAAATAACAAGACATCCCTCTAAATATTAAGACATCCCTCTAAATAACAAGACATCCCTCTAAATATTAAGACATCCCTTTAAATAACAAGACATCTCTCTAAATAACAAGACATCCCTCTAAATAACAAGACATCCCACTAAATAACAAGACATCCCTCTAAATAACAAGACATCCCTTTTAAATAACAAGACATTCCTCTAAATAACAAGACATCCCTCTAAATAACAAGACATCCCTCCAAATAACAAGACAACCCTCTAAAAAACAAGACATCCCTCTAAATAACAAGACATCCCTCTAAATTACAAGACAACCCTCTAAAAAACAAGACATCCCTCCAAATAACAAGACAACCCTCTAAAAAACAAGACATCCCTCTAAATAACAAGACATCCCTCTAAATTACAAGACAACCCTCTAAAAAACAAGACATCCCTCCAAATAACAAGACAACCCTCTAAAAAACAAGACATCCCTCTAAATAACAAGACATCCCTCTAAATTACAAGACAACCCTCTAAAAAACAAGACATCCCTCCAAATAACAAGACAACCCTCTAAAAAACAAGACATCCCTTTAAATAACATGACATCCCTCTAAATAACAAGACATCCCTCTAATAAACTAGACATTCCGCTAAATATTAAGACATCCCTCTAAATAACAAGACATCCCTCTAAATACCAAGACATCCCTCTAAATATTAAGACATCCCTCCAAATAACAAGACAACCCTTTAAAAAACAAGACATCCCTCTAAATAACAAGACATCCCTCTAAATAACAAGACATCCCTCTAAATATTAAGACATCCCTCCAAATAACAAGACATCCCTCTAAATATTAAGACATCCCTCTAAATAACAAGACATCCCTCTAAATATTAAGACATCCCTCCAAATAACAAGACATCTCTCTAAATAACAAGACATCCCTCTAAATAACAAGACATCCCACTAAATAACAAGACATCCCTCTAAATAACAAGACATCCCTTTTAAATAACAAGACATTCCTCTAAATAACAAGACATCCCTCTAAATAACAAGACATCCCTCCAAATAAAATGACATCCCTCTAAATAGCAAGACATCCCTCTAATAAACAAGACATTCCGCTAAATATTAAGACATCCCTCTAAATAACAAGACATCCCTCTAAATATTAAGACATCCCTCCAAATAACAAGACATCTCTCTAAATAACAAGACATCCCTCTAAATAACAAGACATCCCACTAAATAACAAGACATCCCTCTAAATAACAAGACATCCCTTTTAAATAACATAACATTCCTCTAAATAACAAGACATCCCTCTAAAAAACAAGACATCCCTCCAAATAAAAAGACATCCCTCTAAATAGCAAGACATCCCTCTAGTAAACAAGACATTCCGCTAAATATTAAGACATCCCTCTAAATAACAAGATATCCCATCTAAATTACAAGACAACCCTCTAAAAAACAAGACATCCCTCCAAATAACAAGACAACCCTCTAAAAAACAAGACATCCCTCTAAATAACAAGACATCCCTCTAAATAACAAGACATCCCTCTAATAAACTAGACATTCCGCTAAATATTAAGACATCCCTCTAAATAACAAGACATCCCTCCAAATACAAAGATATCCCTCAAAATATTAAGACATCCCTCCAAATAACAAGACAACCCTTCAAAAAACAAGACATCCCTCTAAATAACAAGACATCCCTCTAAATAACAAGACATCCCTCTAAATATTAAGACATCCCTCCAAATAACAAGACATCCCTCTAAATATTAAGACATCCCTCTAAATAACAAGACATCCCTCTAAATATTAAGACATCCCTTTAAATAACAAGACATCTCTCTAAATAACAAGACATCCCTCTAAATAACAAGACATTCCACTAAATAACAAGACATCCCTCTAAATAACAAGACATCCCTTTTAAATAACAAGACGTTCCTCTAAATAACAAGACATCCCACTAAATAACAAGACATCCCTCTAAATAACAAGACATCCCTCCAAATAAAATCACAACTCAAATTATTATTGTTATTTATCCCTCTAAATAACAAAACATCCCATCTAAATTACAAGACAACCCTCTAAAAAACAAGACATCCCTCTAAATAACAAGACATCCCTCTAAATAACAAGACATCCCTCTTATAAACTAGACATTCCGCTAAATATTAAGACATCCCTCTAAATAACAAGACATCCCTCCAAATACCAAGACATCCCTCTAAATATTAAGACATCCCTCCAAATAACAAGACAACCCTTCAAAAAACAAGACATCCCTCTAAATAACAAGACATCCCTCTAAATAACAAGACATCCCTCTAAATATTAAGACATCCCTCCAAATAACAAGACATCCCTCTAAATATTAAGACATCCCTCTAAATAACAAGACATCCCTCTAAATATTAAGACATCCCTTTAAATAACAAGACATCTCTCTAAATAACAAGACATCCCTCTAAATAACAAGACATCCCACTAAATAACAAGACATCCCTCTAAATAACAAGACATCCCTTTTAAATAACAAGACATTCCTCTAAATAACAAGACATCCCTCTAAATAACAAGACATCCCTCCAAATAAAATCACAACTCAAATTATTATTGTTATTTATCCCTCTAAATAACAAGACATCCCATCTAAATTACAAGACAACCCTCTAAAAAACAAGACATCCCTCCAAATAACAAGACAACCCTCTAAAAAACAAGACATCCCTCTAAATAACAAGACATCCCTCTAAATAACAAGACATCCCTCTAATAAACTAGACATTCCGCTAAATATTAAGACATCCCTCTAAATAACAAGACATCCCTCTAAATACCAAGACATCCCTCTAAATATTAAGACATCCCTCCAAATAACAAGACAACCCTTTAAAAACAAGACATCCCTCTAAATAACAACACATCCCTCTAAATAACAAGACATCCCTCTAAATATTAAGACATCCCTCCAAATAACAAGACATCCCTCTAAATTACAAGACATCCCTCTAAATAACAAGACATCCCTCTAAATATTAAGACATCCCTCCAAATAACAAGACATCCCTCTAAATATTAAGACATCCCTCTAAATAACAAGACATCCCTCTAAATATTAAGACATCCCTCCAAATAACAAGACATCTCTCTAAATAACAAGACATCCCTCTAAATAACAAGACATCCCACTAAATAACAAGACATCTCTCTAAATAACAGGACATCCCTTTTAAATAACAAGACATCCCTCTAATAAACTAGACATTCCGCTAAATATTAAGACATCCCTCTAAATAACAAGACATCCCTCCAAATACCAAGACATCCCTCAAAATATTAAGACATCCCTCCAAATAACAAGACAACCCTTCAAAAAACAAGACATCCCTCTAAATAACAAGACATCCCTCTAAATAACAAGACATCCCTCTAAATATTAAGACATCCCTCCAAATAACAAGACATCCCTCTAAATATTAAGACATCCCTCTAAATAACAAGACATCCCTCTAAATATTAAGACATCCCTTTAAATAACAAGACATCTCTCTAAATAACAAGACATCCCTCTAAATAACAAGACATCCCTCTAAATAACAAGACATCCCTTTAAATAACAAGACGTTCCTCTAAATAACAAGACATCCCTCTAAATAACAAGACATCCCTCCAAATAAAATCACAACTCAAATTATTATTGTTATTTATCCCTCTAAATAACAAGACATCCCATCTAAATTAAAAGACAACCCTCTAAAAAACAAGACATCCCTCCAAATAACAAGACAACCCTCTAAAAAACAAGACATCCCTCTAAATAACAAGACATCCCTCTAAATAACAAGACATCCCTCTAATAAACTAGACCTTCCGCTAAATATTAAGACATCCCTCTAAATAACAAGACATCCCTCCAAATACCAAGACATCCCTCTAAATATTAAGACATCCCTCCAAATAACAAGACAACCCTTCAAAAAACAAGACATCCCTCTAAATAACAAGACATCCCTCTAAATAACAAGACATCCCTCTAAATATTAAGACATCCCTCCAAATAACAAGACATCCCTCTAAATATTAAGACATCCCTCTAAATAACAAGACATCCCTCTAAATATTAAGACATCCCTTTAAATAACAAGACATCTCTCTAAATAACAAGACATCACTCTAAATAACAAGACATCCCACTAAATAACAAGACATCCCTCTAAATAACAAGACATCCCTTTTAAATAACAAGACATTCCTCTACATAACAAGACATCCCTCTAAATAACAAGACATCCCTCCAAATAAAATCACAACTCAAATTATTATTGTTATTTATCCCTCTAAATAACAAGACATCCCATCTAAATTACAAGACAACCCTCTAAAAAACAAGACATCCCTCCAAATAACAAGACAACCCTCTAAAAAACAAGACATCCCTCTAAATAATAAGATATCCATCTAAATAACAAGACATCCCTCTAATAAACTAGACATTCCGCTAAATATTAAGACATCCCTCTAAATAACAAGACATCCCTCTAAATACCAAGACATCCCTCTAAATATTAAGACATCCCTCCAAATAACAAGACAACCCTTTAAAAAACAAGACATCCCTCTAAATAACAAGACATCCCTCTAAATAACAAGACATCCCTCTAAATATTAAGACATCTCTCCAAATAACATGACATCCCTCTAAATATTAAGACATCCCTCTAAATAACAAGACATCCCTCTAAATATTAAGACATCCCTCCAAATAACAAGACATCTCTCTAAATAACAAGACATCCCTCTAAATAACAAGACATCCCACTAAATAACAAGACATCCCTCTAAATAACAAGACATCCCTTTTAAATAACAAGACATTCCTCTAAATAACAAGTCATCCCTCTAAATAAAAAGACATCCCTCCAAATAAAAAGACATCCCTCTAAATAGCAAGACATCCCTCTAATAAACAAGACATTCCGCTAAATATTAAGACATCCCTCTAAATAACAAGACATCCTTCTAAATATTAAGACATCCCTCCAAATAACAAGACATCCCTCTAAATAACAAGACATCCCATCTAAATTACAAGACAACCCTCTAAAAAACAAGACATCCCTCCAAATAACAACACAACCCTCTAAAAAACAAGACATCCCTCTAAATAACAAGACATCCCTCTAAATAACAAGACATCCCTCTAATAAACTAGACATTCCGCTAAATATTAAGACATCCCTCTAAATAACAAGACATCCCTCCAAATACCAAGACATCCCTCTAAATATTAAGACATCCCTCCAAATAACAAGACAACCCTTCAAAAAACAAGACATCCCTCTAAATAACAAGACATCCCTCTAAATATTAAGACATCCCTCTAAATAACAAGACATCTCTCTAAATAACAAGACATCCCTCTAAATAACAAGACATCCCACTAAATAACAAGACATCCCTCTAAATAACAAGACATCCCTCTAAATATTAAGACATCCCTCCAAATAACAAGACATCCCTCTAAATATTAAGACATCCCTCTAAATAACAAGACATCTCTCTAAATAACAAGACATCCCTCTAAATAACAAGACATCCCACTAAATAACAAGACATCCCTCTAAATAACAAGACATCCCTTTTAAATAACAAGACATTCCTCTAAATAACAAGACATCCCTCTAAATAACAAGACATCCCTCCAAATAAAATCACAACTCAAATTATTATTGTTATTTATCCCTCTAAATAACAAGACATCCCATCTAAATTACAAGACAACCCTCTAAAAAACAAGACATCCCTCCAAATAACAAGACAACCCTCTAAAAAACAAGACATCCCTCTAAATAACAAGACATCCCTCTAAATAACAAGACATCCCTCTAATAAACTAGACATTCCGCTAAATATTAAGACATCCCTCTAAATAACAAGACATCCCTCTAAATACCAAGACATCCCTCTAAATATTAAGACATCCCTCCAAATAACAAGAAAACCCTTTAAAAAACAAGACATCCCTCTAAATAACAAGACATCCCTCTAAATATTAGGACATCCCTCCAAATAACAAGACATCCCTCTAAATATTAAGACATCCCTCCAAATAACAAGACATCCCTCTAAATAACAAGACATCCCTCTAAATATTATCTAAGGGATGTCTTGTTATTTGGAGAGATGTCTTAATATTTAGAGGGATGTCTTGTTATTTAGAGGGATGTCTTGTTTTTTAAAGGGTTGTCTTGTTATTGCCTCTAGTTGAGAGGGGATAACATGTCAGCTGTCTAGTCGTGTGTCACATCGGCTCCGGGAAATCAGTGCAATATATGAGTTAACTGAACATTTTGTGCGAACATTATATGTTGTGTTTGTTTGTGTATGAGTGCTTGAACGTTTCCAGTAAGTACTATATAACTATCAACCAAATTAAACTCACAATCAGTTAATTACCTAACCTAGTTAACAGGTTATAATCAGTGTTCCGGGTCGAGTCCAAGGTCACGTGACACGCGCCGCACGCCGACTAGTTCAAATCACGCCGCGTGATGGCACCACCAACCAGAGCTACACGCAACAATAGCTCCAGTGACATGACCGTCGATCAGAAACTCGATTTATTGTTGGCAGATATTGCTGATATAAAGAGTGACAATAGAAAATTTAGTGAGGATATTTTAGGAATTAAGCAAGATATTAAGGACTTGAAAACTGATGTAAATGAGTCAATCAACTTTTGCAGTGAAGAGATAAATAATTGCAAGAAAAAAATTGATGAACAAGAACAAAAGCTGATGCAGTACGAAAATACAATAGAGCGTCTATCTTCGGAGAACCAACTTGTGAAGAAGGAGTTAATCGCTGTTAAAAAAGCCGAACGCGCAGCAGAGCAGTATTCACGAAGTAATTGCCTAGAAATACGTGGAGTTCCGTACTTTGAGAAAGAAAACATTATGCATATAGTGAAGAGTGTGGCTCGTGCGCTGAACTTCCAATTAGAAGATCATATGATTGATGCCGTTCATCGTCTTTCACCGAACCTCAATGACCCTGGGGTGCCGAGGGGGATTATAATCAAATTCTGCCGGCGCATCGACATGGAGATTATGAGGAGCAAGACCAGAGTGAAGAACGGTTTCTCAGCAGCAGAGCTAGGCTACAACAGCGAGAGCCAGGTGTACGTCAACCTGTCACTCACTAAGGAGACCATGGACCTCTGGAAGGCGACGCGCAAGTTTAAGGAAGACAAGGGCTACAAGTACGCTTGGATAACCAGTGTTGGGAAGGTGTTCCTACGACAAAAGGATGGTGCGAGACCGGTCCACATCACTGAAAAGGCCGACCTTGACCTGTTAAAATAAACCTCAAGTATGTTCCTATTTATGTATTTAAATCTAATATAAATTTAAGCATGATATATATTTATTCATTTTGCATGTTTTCTTTTGTTTAGTCTGCATGTGTATTATAAAAAAAAATGGAAAACAATAAGGTTGTAATTTATTATCAGAATGTTAGAGGTTTAAGGTCCAAATTAAATACTTTCCGTTTAAATTTATTAGAGAACTGTTATCCAATAGTAGCACTCACTGAAACTTGGCTTACACATTCAATAAGCAGTTCTGAACTTTTTCCAGACAATTATACTGTATTGAGACGTGATAGAGATGTAATGCTTACAGGGAAGAGTAGGGGAGGTGGGGTTCTGTTAGCAGTAGATGAATCTATTAATATCCAGAGATTAGTTGAATTAGAAACGGATGGAGATAATATTTGGGCTAGTTTAAAATTTACTAAAACTTTTTCTGTGATATTAGCTGTAGTTTATTTTCCACCAAACTCGCATGTTAGTTCTTACAAATCATTTTTTGATAAGTTGGATTTATTTGTACGTAGACAAGAACATATAATAGTAATAGGGGATTTTAATCAGCATATTGTAGGGTCTGGATATGATTTATCTAAGGGAAATGAGACTTGCAAACAATTAATGTATTATTGTAGTTTACATAATTTGGTGTCAAAAAATAATATATTAAATGTAACTGGTAGGACTTTAGATCTAGTTTTAAGTGATATAAATAATTTGACTGTTGTTGAAGAATCTAATCCTATTGTAAATATTGATGGTTATCACCCCGCGCTGTTATGTGAATTCCAGATGGTACGGGGGGTGAGAGGGGGGGATACAGACCTCAGTGCCGACACACTACACACACACACATACGATTTTACAAAAGCAGATTTTCTTAGAGTTTACTGTGACATCCGGGACTGCGACTGGTCTGAAATGTTTCAGTGTGATGATTTAAATAGCACTTTGGAAATTTTTTACAGCAAAATACATACAATTCTTCACACACACGTTCCAGCAAGACGCCTCAAATACCGACCCAAACATCCCTCTTGGTTCTCGCCCGAATTAAAATTGATGATAAAAAATAAAGAAAAAGTTCGCAAACGTTTAAAAAAATTTCAAATGAATCATCTTCGAGATCAGTACAAACAATTACGTTCTGAAATAAAATTGAGAATAAAGACAGATTATGATGCATATATTACAAATATCGAAATGAACTTGTCTAATAACCCACAATCATTTTGGGGTGTTATAAAGAAGTTGAGAGGAGCAAGTGATAAAGGTCCACGAACTATGCAATATGAAGATAAGGAAATTGAGGGAAATGATAAGATAGCTGAGGCACTGGCTAATTACTTTCAATCTGTTTACCAACCCAACGACCTTGACCTTGACGACCTTGTAAACCAGGCGCTTTGTTCGCCAGTTTTGGAGAATGCCAATTCATTGATTATTTCTGAGATTAGTGAAGTAGAAGTTTTAAATGCTTTGAAAAAATTAAAATCAAAAAGGTCATTAGGTGCAGATAACATTCCACCTTATTTATTAAAGGGCTGTGCTGATGTTTTAGTCAAACCACTTCACTTCATTTTCAACCTCTCATTGAAGAATAACTGTTTTCCAGATATTTGGAAGATTGCAAAAGTAGTACCAATTCCAAAAAAAGGTGTTCAAAATGACATAAAAAACCACAGACCAATTGCAGTTGTATCTTCTCCAGCTAAGGTCTTTGAGTGCATATTATACAACAGATTGCTCGGTCATGTATCAAATTTTATCACTCCTCATCAACATGGTTTTTTTCCGGGCCGATCAATTAATTCGAATTTAATAAATTTTTCACAGTACGTTATAAATTCTATTGATCAGAACATTCAAGTTGATTGTGTGTACACCGATTTTGAAAAAGCATTTGATAGAGTTAATCACTTAGTGTTATTGTCTAAGCTGCATTACTATGGCCTATCTGAGAACACATTAAGATTATTTTCTTCATATTTATACAAACGTAAACAGTATGTAACATACAATGGTGCATGCTCCAACACATTTCTGGTGGACTCAGGTGTCTCCCAAGGTTCAAATTTAGGGCCTTTATTATTCATAGTATTTATAAAGGATATAACCAGGTGTGTAAAACATAGTAAAATTTTAATGTACGCTGACGATTTAAAAATTTTCAAAAATATTAACACAATCTTGGATTCTCAACAGCTACAAACTGATATTGATGAACTAATTGCTTGGAGTAAAGAAAATATATTATTTAATGTTAAAAAATGTGCTGTTATGAGTTATACAAGGAAAACTACCCAAACTATTGTAAATTTTCCTTATTCAATGGATGGTGTTGTCTTATGTAGAAAGTCAGCATTTAAAGATCTTGGTGTTGTTTTCGATAGTAAATTTCTATTTGCAGAACACGTGATGAACACTTGTAAGGCAGCTTATTCAGTATTAGGTTTCATTCATAGATCTTGCAGCTTTTTAAGAAATTTAAACTCAGTAAAATTATTGTTTTGTTCATTGGTGCGCTCACGATTAGAATATGCATCAGTTGTATGGTATCCTCATCAGCTTTACCTTGTAGACATGATTGAGGCGATTCAAAAAAGATTTTTAAGATTTATGTATTTTAAAACATTTGGTCACTATACATTCAACATCTCATACCACCAGCTCTTGACCATGTTTGATATGACTAGTCTCAGTGACAGAAGGAAGTTGGCCGCCTTATCTTATCTCCATAAACTGGTGAGCGGTGTTCTGGACGATAGTGACTTGCTGGGACAAATCAATTTTCACGTTCCACGACACAATTCACGCAGCACTCTTGTATTTACCCCTCGTTACTCTCGTACCAATCTTGGATTCAATTCTCCACTAAATATTATGTCTCGCACTTGTAATTCCTATCAATTTGATATATTTCATTTATCACTAAAAAAGTTAAATGTCTGTTTGTTAAATGAATTCAAACTTTCTTATCAACGTTAATTTATAATTTTTCTAAATAGTACATATTTATTTGTTATTTATTTATATTATATTTATTATATTTGATTCATGACCATCAGTATTATTTTAGTTAGTATAAATTCTCTTGTTACTGTATATTTAAATTTTATATTGTCATTCTTATTTATATTCTTATTTATATTTTATATTCTTTATTTATATTTTGAGTGAAACTGTCACCATTGAAGACGGACATTTTTTCCCTAGTTGTGTTATTATTAATTGTAATATCATGTTAACATTCCTGTTATTTGATTAATGCTACAAAGTAATTGGCATGTGCTGTTTTGTAGCATTGAAAATAAAATAAAATAAATAAATAAATAAATAAATAAATATTAAGACATCCCTCCAAATAACAAGACATCCCTCTAAATAATAAGACATCCCTCTAAATAACAAGACATCCCTCTAAATATTAAGACATCCCTCCAAATAACAAGACATCTCTCTAAATAACAAGACATCCCTCTAAATAACAAGACATCCCACTAAATAAGAAGACATCCCTCTAAATAACAAGACATCCCTCCAAATAAAAAGACATCCCTCTAAATAGCAAAACATCCCTCTAATAAACAAGACATTCCGCTAAATATTAAGACATCCCTCTAAATAACAAGACATCCCATCTAAATTACAAGACAACCCTCTAAAAAACAAGACATCCCTCCAAATAACAAGACAACCCTCTAAAAAACAAGACATCCCTCTAAATAACAAGACATCCCTCTAAAGAACAAGACATCCCTCTAATAAACTAATCATTCCGCTAAATATTAAGACATCCCTCTAAATAACAAGACATCCCTCCAAATACCAAGACATCCCTCTAAATATTAAGACATCCCTCCAAATAACAAGACAACCCTTCGAAAAACAAGACATCCCTCTAAATAACAAGACATCCCTTTAAATAACAAGACATCCCTCTAAATATTAAGACATCCCTCCAAATAACAAGACATCCCTCTAAATATTAAGACATCCCTCTAAATAACAAGACATCCCTCTAAATATTAGGACATCCCTTTAAATAACAAGACATCTCTCTAAATAACAAGACATCCCTCTAAATAACAAGACATCCCACTAAATAACAAGACATCCCTCTAAATAACAAGACATCCCTTTTAAATAACAAGACATTTCTCTAAATAACAAGACATCCCTCTAAATAACAAGACATCCCTCCAAATAAAATCACAACTTAAATTATTATTGTTATTTATCCCTCTAAATAACAAGACATCCCATCTAAATTACAAGACAACCCTCTAAAAAACAAGACATCCCTCCAAATAACAAGACAACCCTCTAAAAAACAAGACATCCCTCTAAATATTAAGACATCCCTCCAAATAACAAGACAACCCTTCGAAAAACAAGACATCCCTCTAAATAACAAGACATCCCTTTAAATAACAAGACATCCCTCTAAATATTAAGACATCCCTCCAAATAACAAGACATCCCTCTAAATATTAAGACATCCCTCTAAATAACAAGACATCCCTCTAAATATTAAGACATCCCTTTAAATAACAAGGCATCTCTCTAAATAACAAGACATCCCTCTAAATAACAAGACATCCCACTAAATAACAAGACATCCCTCCAAATAAAATCACAACTCAAATTATTATTGTTATTTATCCCTCTAAATAACAAGACATCCCATCTAAATTACAAGACAACCCTCTAAAAAACAAGACATCCCTCCAAATAACAAGACAACCCTCTAAAAAACAAGACATCCCTCTAAATAACAAGACATCCCTCTAAATAACAAGACATCCCTCTAATAAACTAGACATTCCGCTAAATATTAAGACATCCCTCTAAATAACAAGACATCCCTCTAAATAACAAGACATCCCTCTAAATAACAAGACATCCCTCTAAATATTAAGACATCCCTTTTAAATAACAAGACATTCCCCTAAATAACAAGACATCCCTCTAAATAACAAGACATCCCTCCAAATAAAATCACAACTCAAATTATAATAATTATAATATAATAATTTGAGTTGTGATTTTATTTGGAGGGATGTCTTGTTATTTAGAGGGATGTCTTGTTATTTAGAGGAATGTCTTGTTATTTAAAAGGGATGTCTTAATATTTATAGGGATGTCTTGTTATTTAGAGGGATGTCTTAATATTTAGAGGGATGTCTTGTTATTTGGAGGGATGTCTTAATATTTAGAGGGATGTCTTGTTATTTAGAGGGATGTCTTGTTATTTAGAGGGATGTCTTGTTTTTTGAAGGGTTGTCTTGTTATTTGGAGGGATGTCTTAATATTTAGAGGGATGTCTTGGTATTTGGAGGGATGTCTTGTTATTTAGAGGGATGTCTTAATATTTAGCGGAATGTCTAGTTTATTAGAGGGATGTATTGTTCTTTAGAGGGATGTCTTGTTATTTAGAGGGATGTCTTGTTTTTTAGAGGGTTGTCTTGTTATTTGGAGGGATGTCTTGTTTTTTAGAGGGTTGTCTTGTAATTTAGATGGGATATCTTGTTATTTAGAGGGATGTCATAATATTTAGCGGAATGTCTTGTTTATTAGAGGGATGCCTTGCTATTTAGAGGGATGTCTTTTTATTTGGAGGGATGTCTTGTTATTTAGAGGGATGTCTTGTTATTTAGAGGAATGTCTTGTTATTTAAAAGGGATGTCTTGTTATTTAGAGGGATGTCTTGTTATTTAGTGGGATGTCTTGTTATTTAGAGGGATGTCTTGTTATTTAGAGAGATGTTTTGTTATTTGGAGGGATGTCTTAATATTTAGAGGGATGTCTTGTTATTTAGAGGGATGTCTTAATATTTAGAGGGATGTCTTGTTATTTGGAGGGATGTCTTAATATTTAGAGGGATGTCTTGTTATTTAGAGATATGTCTTGTTATTTAGAGGGATGTCTTGTTATTTGGAGGGATGTCTTAATATTTAGAGGGATGTCTTGTTATTTGGAGGGATGTCTTAATATTTAGAGGGATGTCTTGTTATTTAGAGGGATGTCTTGTTATTTAGAGGGATGTCTTGTTTTTTAAAGGGTTGTCTTGTTATTTGGAGGGATGACTTAATATTTAGAGGGATGTCTTGGTATTTAGAGGGATGTCTTGTTATTTAGAGGGATGTCTTAATATTTAGCGGAATGTCTAGTTTATTAGAGGGATGTCTTGTTATTTAGAGGGATGTCTTGTTATTTAGAGGGATGTCTTGTTTTTAGAGGGTTGTCTTGTTATTTGGAGGGATGTCTTGTTTTTTAGAGGGTTGTCTTGTAATTTAGATGGGATGTCTTGTTATTTAGAGGGATAAATAACAATAATAATTTGAGTTGTGATTTTATTTGGAGGAATGTCTTGTTATTTAGAGGGATGTCTTGTTATTTAGAGGAATGTCTTGTTATTTAAAAGGGATGTCTTGTTATTTAGAGGGATGTCTTGTTATTTAGTGGGATGTCTTGTTATTTAGAGGGATGTCTTGTTATTTAGAGAGATGTCTTGTTATTTAAAGGGATGTCTTAATATTTAGAGGGATGTCTTGTTATTTAGAGGGATGTCTTAATATTTAGAGGGATGTCTTGTTATTTGGAGGGATGTCTTAATATTTAGAGGGATGTCTTGTTATTTAGAGGGATGTCTTGTTATTTAGAGGGATGTCTTGTTTTTCGAAGGGTTGTCTTGTTATTTGGAGGGATGTCTTAATATTTAGAGGGATGTCTTGGTATTTGGAGGGATGTCTTGTTATTTAGAGGGATGTCATAATATTTAGCGGAATGTCTAGTTTATTAGAGGGATGTCTTGTTCTTTAGAGGGATGTCTTGTTATTTAGAGGGATGTCTTGTTTTTTAGAGGGTTGTCTTGTTATTTGGAGGGATGTCTTGTTTTTTAGAGGGTTGTCTTGTAATTTAGATGGGATGTCTTGTTATTTAGAGGGATGTCTTAATATTTAGCGGAATGTCTTGTTTATTAGAGGGATGTTTTGCTATTTAGAGGGATGTCTTTTTATTTGGAGGGATGTCTTGTTATTTAGAGAGATGTCTTGTTATTTGGAGGGATGTCTTAATATTTAGAGGGATGTCTTGTTATTTAGAGGGATGTCTTGTTATTTAGAGGGCTGTCTTAATATTTAGAGGGATGTCTTGTTATTTGGAGGGATGTCTTGTTATTTAGAGGGATGTCTTGTTATTTGGAGGGATGTCTTAATATTTAGAGGGATATCTTGTTATTTAGAGGGATGTCTTGTTATTTAGAGGGATGTCTTAATATTTAGAGGGATGTCTTGTTATTTAGAGGGATGTCTTGTTATTTAGAGGGCTGTCTTAATATTTAGAGGGATGTCTTGTTATTTGGAGGGATGTCTTGTTATTTAGAGGGATGTCTTGTTATTTGAAGGGATGTCTTAATATTTAGAGGGATATCTTGTTATTTAGAGGGATGTCTTGTTATTTAGAGGGATGTCTTGTTTTTTAAAGGGTTGTCTTGTTATTTGGAGGGATGTCTTAATATTTAGAGGGATGTCTTGGTATTTAGAGGGATGTCTTGTTATTTAGAGGGATGTCTTAATATTTAGCGGAATGTCTAGTTTATTAGAGGGATGTCTTGTTATTTAGAGGGATGTCTTGTTATTTAGAGGGATGTCTTGTTATTTAGAGGGATGTCTTGTTTTTTAGAGGGTTGTCTTGTTATTTGGAGGGATGTCTTGTTTTTTAGAGGGTTGTCTTGTAATTTAGATGGGATGTCTTGTTATTTAGAGGGATAAATAACAATAATAATTTCAGTTGTGATTTTATTTGGAGGGATGTCTTGTTATTTAGAGGGATGTCTTGTTATTTAGAGGAATGTCTTGTTATTTAAAAGGGATGTCTTGTTATTTAGAGGGATGTCTTGTTATTTAGTGGGATGTCTTGTTATTTAGAGGGATGTCTTGTTATTTAAAGAGATGTCTTGTTATTTAGAGGGATGTCTTAATATTTAGAGGGATGTCTTGTTATTTGGAGGGATGTCTTAATATTTAGAAGGATGTCTTGTTATTTAGAGGGATGTCTTGTTATTTAGAGGGATGTCTTGTTTTTTGAACAAGACATCCCTCCAAATAAAATCACAACTCAAATTATTATTGTTATTTATCCCTCTAAATAACAAGACATCCCATCTAAATTACAAGACAACCCTCTAAAAAACAAGACATCCCTCCAAATAACAAGACAACCCTCTAAAAAACAAGACATCCCTCTAAATAACAAGACATCCCTCTAAATAACAAGACATCCCTCTAATAAACTAGACATTCCGCTAAATATTAAGACATCCCTCTAAATAACAAGACATCCCTCTAAATAACAAGACATCCCTCTAAATAACAAGACATCCCTCTAAATATTAAGACATCCCTTTTAAATAACAAGACATTCCCCTAAATAACAAGACATCCCTCTAAATAACAAGACATCCCTCCAAATAAAATCACAACTCAAATTATAATAATTATAATATAATAATTTGAGTTGTGATTTTATTTGGAGGGATGTCTTGTTATTTAGAGGGATGTCTTGTTATTTAGAGGAATGTCTTGTTATTTAAAAGGGATGTCTTAATATTTATAGGGATGTCTTGTTATTTAGAGGGATGTCTTAATATTTAGAGGGATGTCTTGTTATTTGGAGGGATGTCTTAATATTTAGAGGGATGTCTTGTTATTTAGAGGGATGTCTTGTTATTTAGAGGGATGTCTTGTTTTTTGAAGGGTTGTCTTGTTATTTGGAGGGATGTCTTAATATTTAGAGGGATGTCTTGGTATTTGGAGGGATGTCTTGTTATTTAGAGGGATGTCTTAATATTTAGCGGAATGTCTAGTTTATTAGAGGGATGTATTGTTCTTTAGAGGGATGTCTTGTTATTTAGAGGGATGTCTTGTTTTTTAGAGGGTTGTCTTGTTATTTGGAGGGATGTCTTGTTTTTTAGAGGGTTGTCTTGTAATTTAGATGGGATATCTTGTTATTTAGAGGGATGTCATAATATTTAGCGGAATGTCTTGTTTATTAGAGGGATGCCTTGCTATTTAGAGGGATGTCTTTTTATTTGGAGGGATGTCTTGTTATTTAGAGGGATGTCTTGTTATTTAGAGGAATGTCTTGTTATTTAAAAGGGATGTCTTGTTATTTAGAGGGATGTCTTGTTATTTAGTGGGATGTCTTGTTATTTAGAGGGATGTCTTGTTATTTAGAGAGATGTCTTGTTATTTGGAGGGATGTCTTAATATTTAGAGGGATGTCTTGTTATTTAGAGGGATGTCTTAATATTTAGAGGGATGTCTTGTTATTTGGAGGGATGTCTTAATATTTAGAGGGATGTCTTGTTATTTAGAGGGATGTCTTGTTATTTAGAGGGATGTCTTGTTATTTGGAGGGATGTCTTAATATTTAGAGGGATGTCTTGTTATTTGGAGGGATGTCTTAATATTTAGAGGGATGTCTTGTTATTTAGAGGGATGTCTTGTTATTTAGAGGGATGTCTTGTTTTTTAAAGGGTTGTCTTGTTATTTGGAGGGATGACTTAATATTTAGAGGGATGTCTTGGTATTTAGAGGGATGTCTTGTTATTTAGAGGGATGTCTTAATATTTAGCGGAATGTCTAGTTTATTAGAGGGATGTCTTGTTATTTAGAGGGATGTCTTGATATTTAGAGGGATGTCTTGTTTTTAGAGGGTTGTCTTGTTATTTGGAGGGATGTCTTGTTTTTTAGAGGGTTGTCTTGTAATTTAGATGGGATGTCTTGTTATTTAGAGGGATAAATAACAATAATAATTTGAGTTGTGATTTTATTTGGAGGAATGTCTTGTTATTTAGAGGGATGTCTTGTTATTTAGAGGAATGTCTTGTTATTTAAAAGGGATGTCTTGTTATTTAGAGGGATGTCTTGTTATTTAGTGGGATGTCTTGTTATTTAGAGGGATGTCTTGTTATTTAGAGAGATGTCTTGTTATTTAAAGGGATGTCTTAATATTTAGAGGGATGTCTTGTTATTTAGAGGGATGTCTTAATATTTAGAGGGATGTCTTGTTATTTGGAGGGATGTCTTAATATTTAGAGGGATGTCTTGTTATTTAGAGGGATGTCTTGTTATTTAGAGGGATGTCTTGTTTTTCGAAGGGTTGTCTTGTTATTTGGAGGGATGTCTTAATATTTAAAGGGATGTCTTGGTATTTGGAGGGATGTCTTGTTATTTAGAGGGATGTCATAATATTTAGCGGAATGTCTAGTTTATTAGAGGGATGTCTTGTTCTTTAGAGGGATGTCTTGTTATTTAGAGGGATGTCTTGTTTTTTAGAGGGTTGTCTTGTTATTTGGAGGGATGTCTTGTTTTTTAGAGGGTTGTCTTGTAATTTAGATGGGATGTCTTGTTATTTAGAGGGATGTCTTAATATTTAGCGGAATGTCTTGTTTATTAGAGGGATGTTTTGCTATTTAGAGGGATGTCTTTTTATTTGGAGGGATGTCTTGTTATTTAGAGAGATGTCTTGTTATTTGGAGGGATGTCTTAATATTTAGAGGGATGTCTTGTTATTTAGAGGGATGTCTTGTTATTTAGAGGGCTGTCTTAATATTTAGAGGGATGTCTTGTTATTTGGAGGGATGTCTTGTTATTTAGAGGGATGTCTTGTTATTTGGAGGGATGTCTTAATATTTAGAGGGATATCTTGTTATTTAGAGGGATGTCTTGTTATTTAGAGGGATGTCTTAATATTTAGAGGGATGTCTTGTTATTTAGAGGGATGTCTTGTTATTTAGAGGGCTGTCTTAATATTTAGAGGGATGTCTTGTTATTTGGAGGGATGTCTTGTTATTTAGAGGGATGTCTTGTTATTTGAAGGGATGTCTTAATATTTAGAGGGATATCTTGTTATTTAGAGGGATGTCTTGTTATTTAGAGGGATGTCTTGTTTTTTAAAGGGTTGTCTTGTTATTTGGAGGGATGTCTTAATATTTAGAGGGATGTCTTGGTATTTAGAGGGATGTCTTGTTATTTAGAGGGATGTCTTAATATTTAGCGGAATGTCTAGTTTATTAGAGGGATGTCTTGTTATTTAGAGGGATGTCTTGTTATTTAGAGGGATGTCTTGTTATTTAGAGGGATGTCTTGTTTTTTAGAGGGTTGTCTTGTTATTTGGAGGGATGTCTTGTTTTTTAGAGGGTTGTCTTGTAATTTAGATGGGATGTCTTGTTATTTAGAGGGATAAATAACAATAATAATTTGAGTTGTGATTTTATTTGGAGGGATGTCTTGTTATTTAGAGGGATGTCTTGTTATTTAGAGGAATGTCTTGTTATTTAAAAGGGATGTCTTGTTATTTAGAGGGATGTCTTGTTATTTAGTGGGATGTCTTGTTATTTAGAGGGATGTCTTGTTATTTAAAGAGATGTCTTGTTATTTAGAGGGATGTCTTAATATTTAGAGGGATGTCTTGTTATTTGGAGGGATGTCTTAATATTTAGAAGGATGTCTTGTTATTTAGAGGGATGTCTTGTTATTTAGAGGGATGTCTTGTTTTTTGAAGGGTTGTCTTGTTATTTGGAGGGATGTCTTAATATTTAGAGGGATGTCTTGGTATTTGGAGGGATGTCTTGTTTTTTAGAGGGATGTCTTGTTATTTAGAGGGATGTCTTGTTTTTTAGAGGGTTGTCTTGTTATTTGGAGGGATGTCTTGTTTTTTAGAGGGTTGTCTTGTAATTTAGATGGGATGTCTTGTTATTTAGAGGGATGTCTTGCTATTTAGAGGGATGTCTTTTTATTTGGAGGGATGTCTTGTTATTTAGAGGGATGTCTTGTTATTTAGAGGAATGTCTTGTTATTTAAAAGGGATGTCTTGTTATTTAGAGGGATGTCTTGTTATTTAGTGGGATGTCTTGTTATTTAGAGGGATGTCTTGTTATTTAGAGAGATGTCTTGTTATTTGGAGGGATGTCTTAATATTTAGCGGAATGTCTTGTTTATTAGAGGGATGTTTTGCTATTTAGAGGGATGTCTTTTTATTTGGAGGGATGTCTTGTTATTTAGAGAGATGTCTTGTTATTTGGAGGGATGTCTTAATATTTAGAGGGATGTCTTGTTATTTAGAGGGATGTCTTGTTATTTAGAGGGCTGTTCTAATATTTAGAGGGATGTCTTGTTATTTGGAGGGATGTCTTGTTATTTAGAGGGATGTCTTGTTATTTAGAGGGATGTCTTGTTATTTAGTGGGATGTCTTGTTATTTAGAGGGATGTCTTGTTATTTAGAGAGATGTCTTGTTATTTGGAGGGATGTCTTAATATTTAGAGGGATGTCTTGTTATTTAGAGGGATGTCTTGTTATTTAGAGGGCTGTCTTAATATTTAGAGGGATGTCTTGTTATTTGGAGGGATGTCTTGTTATTTAGAGGGATGTCTTGTTATTTGGAGGGATGTCTTAATATTTAGAGGGATATCTTGTTATTTAGAGGGATGTCTTGTTATTTAGAGGGATGTCTTGTTTTTTAAAGGGTTGTCTTGTTATTTGGAGGGATGTCTTAATATTTAGAGGGATGTCTTGGTATTTAGAGGGATGTCTTGTTATTTAGAGGGATGTCTTAATATTTAGCGGAATGTCTAGTTTATTAGAGGGATGTCTTGTTATTTAGAGGGATGTCTTGTTATTTAGAGGGATGTCTTGTTTTTTAGAGGGTTGTCTTGTTATTTGGAGGGATGTCTTGTTTTTTAGAGGGTTGTCTTGTAATTTAGATGGGATGTCTTGTTATTTAGAGGGATAAATAACAATAATAATTTGAGTTGTGATTTTATTTGGAGGGATGTCTTGTTATTTAGAGGGATGTCTTGTTATTTAGAGGAATGTCTTGTTATTTAAAAGGGATGTCTTGTTATTTAGAGGGATGTCTTGTTATTTAGTGGGATGTCTTGTTATTTAGAGGGATGTCTTGTTATTTAGAGAGATGTCTTGTTATTTAGAGGGATGTCTTAATATTTAGAGGGATGTCTTGTTATTTGGAGGGATGTCTTAATATTTAGAGGGATGTCTTGTTATTTAGAGGGATGTCTTGTTATTTAGAGGGATGTCTTGTTTTTTGAAGGGTTGTCTTGTTATTTGGAGGGATGTCTTAATATTTAGAGGGATGTCTTGGTATTTGGTGGGATGTCTTGTTATTTAGAGGGATGTCTTAATATTTAGCGGAATGTCTAGTTTATTAGAGGGATGTCTTGTTATTTAGAGGGATGTCTTGTTATTTAGAGGGATGTCTTGTTTTTTAGAGGGTTGTCTTGTTATTTGGAGGGATGTCTTGTTTTTTAGAGGGTTGTCTTGTAATTTAGATGGGATGTCTTGTTATTTAGAGGGATGTCTTGCTATTTAGAGGGATGTCTTTTTATTTGGAGGGATGTCTTGTTATTTAGAGGGATGTCTTGTTATTTAGAGGAATGTCTTGTTATTTAAAAGGGATGTCTTGTTATTTAGAGGGATGTCTTGTTATTTAGTGGGATGTCTTGTTATTTAGAGGGATGTCTTGTTATTTAGAGAGATGTCTTGTTATTTGGAGGGATGTCTTAATATTTAGAAGGATGTCTTGTTATTTAGAGGGATGTCTTAATATTTAGTGGAATGTCTTGTTTATTAGAGGGATGTCTTGCTATTTAGAGGGATGTCTTTTTATTTGGAGGGATGTCTTGTTATTTAGAGGGATGTCTTGTTATTTAGAGGAATGTCTTGTTATTTAAAAGGGATGTCTTGTTATTTAGAGGGATGTCTTGGTATTTAGTGGGATGTCTTGTTATTTAGAGGGATGTCTTGTTATTTAGAGAGATGTCTTGTTATTTGGAGGGATGTCTTAATATTTAGAGGGATGTCTTGTTATTTAAAGGGATGTCTTAATATTTAGAGGGATGTCTTGTTATTTGGAGAGATGTCTTAATATTTAGAGGGATGTCTTGTTATTTAGAGGGATGTCTTGTTATTTAGAGGGATGTCTTGTTTTTTAAAGCGTTGTCTTGTTATTTGGAGGGATGTCTTAATATTTAGAGGGATGTCTTGGTATTTAGAGGGATGTCTTGTTATTTAGAGGGATGTCTTGTTATTTAGAGGAATGTCTTGTTATTTAAAAGGGATGTCTTGTTATTTAGAGGGATGTCTTGTTATTTAGTGGGATGTCTTGTTATTTAGAGGGATGTCTTGTTATTTAGAGAGATGTCTTGTTATTTGGAGGGATGTCTTAATATTTAGAGGGATGTCTTGTTATTTAGAGGGATGTCTTAATATTTAGAGGGATGTCTTGTTATTTGGAGGGATGTCTTAATATTTAGAGGGAGTCTTGTTATTTAGAGGGATGTCTTGTTATTTAGAGGGATGTCTTGTTATTTGGAGGGATGTCTTTTTATTTGGAGGGATGTCTTGTTATTTAGAGGGATGTCTTGTTATTTAGAGGAATGTCTTGTTATTTAAAAGGGATGTCTTGTTATTTAGAGGGATGTCTTGTTATTTAGTGGGATGTCTTGTTATTTAGAGGGATGTCTTGTTATTTAGAGAGATGTCTTGTTATTTGGAGGGATGTCTTAATATTTAGAGGGATGTCTTGTTATTTAGAGGGATGTCTTAATATTTAGAGGGATGTCTTGTTTTTTGGAGGGATGTCTTAATATTTAGAGGGATGTCTTGTTATTTAGAGGGATGTCTTGTTATTTAGAGGGATGTCTTGTTATTTGGAGGGATGTCTTAATATTTAGAGGGATGTCTTGTTATTTGGAGGGATGTCTTAATATTTAGAGGGATGTCTTGTTATTTAGAGGGATGTCTTGTTATTTAGAGGGATGTCTTGTTTTTTAAAGGGTTGTCTTGTTATTTGGAGGGATGTCTTAATATTTAGAGGGATGTCTTGGTATTTAGAGGGATGTCTTGTTATTTAGAGGGATGTCTTAATATTTAGCGGAATGTCTAGTTTATTAGAGGGATGTCTTGTTATTTAGAGGGATGTCTTGTTATTTAGAGGGATGTCTTGTTTTTAGAGGGTTGTCTTGTTATTTGGAGGGATGTCTTGTTTTTTAGAGGGTTGTCTTGTAATTTAGATGGGATGTCTTGTTATTTAGAGGGATGTCTTAATATTTAGCGGAATGTCTTGTTTATTAGAGGGATGTTTTGCTATTTAGAGGGATGTCTTTTTATTTGGAGGGATGTCTTGTTATTTAGAGGGATGTCTTGTTATTTAGAGGAATGTCTTGTTATTTAAAAGGGATGTCTTGTTATTTAGAGGGATGTCTTGTTATTTAGTGGGATGTCTTGTTATTTAGAGGGATGTCTTGTTATTTAGAGAGATGTCTTGTTATTTGGAGGGATGTCTTAATATTTAGAGGGATGTCTTGTTATTTAGAGGGATGTCTTGTTATTTAGAGGGCTGTCTTGTTATTTAGAGGGATGTCTTGTTTTTAAAAGGGTTGTCTTGTTATTTGGAGGGATGTCTTAATATTTAGAGGGATGTCTTGGTATTTAGAGGGATGTCTTGTTATTTAGAGGGATGTCTTGTTATTTGGAGGGATGTCTTAATATTTAGAGGGATATCTTGTTATTTAGAGGGATGTCTTGTTATTTAGAGGGATGTCTTGTTTTTAAAAGGGTTGTCTTGTTATTTGGAGGGATGTCTTAATATTTAGAGGGATGTCTTGGTATTTAGAGGGATGTCTTGTTATTTAGCGGAATGTCTAGTTTATTAGAGGGATGTCATGTTATTTAGAGGGATGTCTTGTTATTTAGAGGGATGTCTTGTTTTTTAGAGGGTTGTCTTGTTATTTGGAGGGATGTCTTGTTTTTTAGAGGGTTGTCTTGTAATTTAGATGGGATGTCTTGTTATTTAGAGGGATAAATAACAATAATAATTTGAGTTGTGATTTTATTTGGAGGGATGTCTTGTTATTTAGAGGGATGTCTTGTTATTTAGAGGAATGTCTTGTTATTTAAAAGGGATGTCTTGTTATTTAGAGGGATGTCTTGTTATTTAGTGGGATGTCTTGTTATTTAGAGGGATGTCTTGTTATTTAGAGAGATGTCTTGTTATTTAGAGGGATGTCTTAATATTTAGAGGGATGTCTTGTTATTTGGAGGGATGTCTTAATATTTAGAGGGATGTCTTGTTATTTAGAGGGATGTCTTGTTATTTAGAGGGATGTCTTGTTTTTTGAAGGGTTGTCTTGTTATTTGGAGGGATGTCTTAATATTTAGCGGAATGTCTAGTTTATTAGAGGGATGTCTTGTTATTTAGAGGGATGTCTTGTTATTTAGAGGGATGTCTTGTTTTTTAGAGGGTTGTCTTGTTATTTGGAGGGATGTCTTGTTTTTTAGAGGGTTGTCTTGTAATTTAGATGGGATGTCTTGTTATTTAGAGGGATGTCTTGCTATTTAGAGGGATGTCTTTTTATTTGGAGGGATGTCTTGTTATTTAGAGGGATGTCTTGTTATTTAGAGGAATGTCTTGTTATTTAAAAGGGATGTCTTGTTATTTAGAGGGATGTCTTGTTATTTAGTGGGATGTCTTGTTATTTAGAGGGATGTCTTGTTATTTAGAGAGATGTCTTGTTATTTGGAGGGATGTCTTAATATTTAGAAGGATGTCTTGTTATTTAGAGGAATGTCTTAATATTTAGTGGAATGTCTTGTTTATTAGAGGGATGTCTTGCTATTTAGAGGGATGTCTTTTTATTTGGAGGGATGTCTTGTTATTTAGAGGGATGTCTTGTTATTTAGAGGAATGTCTTGTTATTTAAAAGGGATGTCTTGTTATTTAGAGGGATGTCTTGGTATTTAGTGGGATGTCTTGTTATTTAGAGGGATGTCTTGTTATTTAGAGAGATGTCTTGTTATTTGGAGGGATGTCTTAATATTTAGAGGGATGTCTTGTTATTCAGAGGGATGTCTTAATATTTAGAGGGATGTCTTGTTATTTGGAGAGATGTCTTAATATTTAGAGGGATGTCTTGTTATTTAGAGGGATGTCTTGTTATTTAGAGGGATGTCTTGTTTTTTAAAGCGTTGTCTTGTTATTTGGAGGGATGTCTTAATATTTAGAGGGATGTCTTGGTATTTAGAGGGATGTCTTGTTATTTAGAGGGATGTCTTGTTTTTTAGAGGGTTGTCTTGTTATTTGGAGGGATGTCTTGTTTTTTAGAGGGTTGTCTTGTAATTTAGATGGGATGTCTTGTTATTTAGAGGGATAAATAACAATTATAATTTGAGTTGTGATTTTATTTGGAGGGATGTCTTGTTATTTAGAGGGATGTCTTGTTATTTAGAGGAATGTCTTGTTATTTAAAAGGGATGTCTTGTTATTTAGAGGGATGTCTTGGTATTTAGTGGGATGTCTTGTTATTTAGAGGGATGTCTTGTTATTTAGAGAGATGTCTTGTTATTTGGAGGGATGTCTTAATATTTAGAGGGATGTCTTTTTATTTAGAGGGATGTCTTGTTATTTAGAGGAATGTCTTGTTATTTAAAAGGGATGTCTTGCTATTTAGAGGGATGTCTTTTTATTTGGAGGGATGTCTTGTTATTTAGAGGGATGTCTTGTTATTTAGAGGAATGTCTTGTTATTTAAAAGGGATGTCTTGTTATTTAGAGGGATGTCTTGGTATTTAGTGGGATGTCTTGTTATTTAGAGGGATGTCTTGTTATTTAGAGAGATGTCTTGTTATTTGGAGGGATGTCTTAATATTTAGAGGGATGTCTTGTTATTTGGAGAGATGTCTTAATATTTAGAGGGATGTCTTGTTATTTAGAGGGATGTCTTGTTATTTAGAGGGATGTCTTGTTTTTTAAAGCGTTGTCTTGTTATTTGGAGGGATGTCTTAATATTTAGAGGGATGTCTTGGTATTTAGAGGGATGTCTTGTTATTTAGAGGGATGTCTTGTTTTTTAGAGGGTTGTCTTGTTATTTGGAGGGATGTCTTGTTTTTTAGAGGGTTGTCTTGTAATTTAGATGGGATGTCTTGTTATTTAGAGGGATAAATAACAATTATAATTTGAGTTGTGATTTTATTTGGAGGGATGTCTTGTTATTTAGAGGGATGTCTTGTTATTTAGAGGAATGTCTTGTTATTTAAAAGGGATGTCTTGTTATTTAGAGGGATGTCTTGTTATTTAGTTGGATGTCTCGTTATTTAGAGGGATGTCTTGTTATTTAGAGAGATGTCTTGTTATTTAAAGGGATGTCTTAATATTTAGAGGGATGTCTTGTTATTTAGAAGGATGTCTTAATATTTGGAGGGATGTCTTGTTATTTGGAGGGATGTCTTAATATTTAGAGGGATGTCTTGTTATTTAGAGGGATGTCTTGTTATTTAGAGGGATGTCTTGTTTTTTGAAGGGTTGTCTTGTTATTTGGAGGGATGTCTTAATATTTAGAGGGATGTCTTGGTATTTGGAGGGATGTCTTGTTATTTAGAGGGATGTCTTAATATTTAGCGGAATGTCTAGTTTATTAGAGGGATATCTTGTTCTTTAGAGGGATGTCTTGTTATTTAGAGGGATGTCTTGTTTTTTAGAGGGTTGTCTTGTTATTTGGAGGGATGTCTTGTTTTTTAGAGGGTTGTCTTGTAATTTAGATGGGATGTCTTGTTATTTAGAGGGATGTCTTAATATTTAGCGGAATGTCTTGTTTATTAGAGGGATGTCTTGCTATTTAGAGGGATGTCTTTTTATTTGGAGGGATGTCTTGTTATTTAGAGGGATGTCTTGTTATTTAGAGGAATGTCTTGTTATTTAAAAGGGATGTCTTGTTATTTAGAGGGATGTCTTGTTATTTAGTGGGATGTCTTGTTATTTAGAGGGATGTCTTGTTATTTAGAGAGATGTCTTGTTATTTGGAGGGATGTCTTAATATTTAGAGGGATGTCTTGTTATTTAGAGGGATGTCTTAATATTTAGAGGGATGTCTTGTTATTTGGAGGGATGTCTTAATATTTAGAGGGAGTCTTGTTATTTAGAGGGATGTCTTGTTATTTAGAGGGATGTCTTGTTATTTGGAGGGATGTCTTAATATTTAGAGGGATGTCTTGTTATTTGGAGGGATGTCTTAATATTTAGAGGGATGTCTTGTTATTTAAAGGGATGTCTTGTTATTTAGAGGGATGTCTTGTTTTTTAAAGGGTTGTCTTGTTATTTGGAGGGATGTCTTAATATTTAGAGGGATGTCTTGGTATTTAGAGGGATGTCTTGTTATTTAGAGGGATGTCTTAATATTTAGCGGAATGTCTAGTTTATTAGAGGGATGTCTTGTTATTTAGAGGGATGTCTTGTTATTTAGAGGGATGTCTTGTTTTTTAGAGGGTTGTCTTGTTATTTGGAGGGATGTCTTGTTTTTTAGGGGGTTGTCTTGTAATTTAGATGGGATGTCTTGTTATTTAGAGGGACAAATAACAATAATAATTTGAGTTGTGATTTTATTTGGAGGGATGTCTTGTTATTTAGAGGGATGTCTTGTTATTTAGAGGAATGTCTTGTTATTTAAAAGGGATGTCTTGTTATTTAGAGGGATGTCTTGTTATTTAGTGGGATGTCTTGTTATTTAGAGGGATGTCTTGTTATTTAGAGAGATGTCTTGTTATTTAAAGGGATGTCTTAATATTTAGAGGGATGTCTTGTTATTTAGAGGGATGTCTTAATATTTAGAGGGATGTCTTGTTATTTGGAGGGATGTCTTAATATTTAGAGGGATGTCTTGTTATTTAGAGGGATGTCTTGTTATTTAGAGGGATGTCTTGTTTTTTGAAGGGTTGTCTTGTTATTTGGAGGGATGTCTTAATATTTAGAGGGATGTCTTGGTATTTGGAGGGATGTCTTGTTATTTAGAGGGATGTCTTAATATTTAGCGGAATGTCTAGTTTATTAGAGGGTTGTCTTGTTATTTAGAGGAATTTCTTGTTATTTAAAAGGGATGTCTTGTTATTTAGAGGGATGTCTTGTTATTTAGTGGGATGTCTTGTTATTTAAAGGGATGTCTTAATATTTAGAGGGATGTCTTGTTATTTAGAGGGATGTCTTAATATTTAGAGGGATGTCTTGTTATTTGGAGGGATGTCTTAATATTTAGAGGGATGTCTTGTTATTTAGAGGGATGTCTTGTTATTTAGAGGGATGTCTTGTTTTTTGAAGGGTTGTCTTGTTATTTGGAGGGATGTCTTAATATTTAGAGAGATGTCTTGGTATTTGGAGGGATGTCTTGTTATTTAGAGGGATGTCTTGTTATTTAGAGGCATGTCTTGTTTTTTAGAGGGTTGTCTTGTAATTTAGATGGGATGTCTTGTTATTTAGAGGGATAAATAACAATAATAATTTGAGTTGTGATTTTATTTGGAGGGATGTCTTGTTATTTAGAGGGATGTCTTGTTATTTAGAGGAATGTCTTGTTATTTAAAAGGGATGTCTTGTTATTTAGAGGGATGTCTTGTTATTTAGTGGGATGTCTTGTTATTTAGAGGGATGTCTTGTTATTTAGAGAGATGTCTTGTTATTTAAAGGGATGTCTTAATATTTAGAGGGATGTCTTGTTATTTAGAGGGATGTCTTAATATTTAGAGGGATGTCTTGTTATTTGGAGGGATGTCTTAATATTTAGAGGGATGTCTTGTTATTTAGAGGGATGTCTTGTTATTTAGAGGGATGTCTTGTTTTTTGAAGGGTTGTCTTGTTATTTGGAGGGATGTTTTAATATTTAGAGAGATGTCTTGGTATTTGGAGGGATGTCTTGTTATTTAGAGGGATGTCTTGTTATTTAGAGGCATGTCTTGTTTTTTAGAGGGTTGTCTTGTTATTTAGAGGAATGTCTTGTTATTTAAAAGGGATGTCTTGTTATTTAGAGGGATGTCTTGTTATTTAGTGGGATGTCTTGTTATTTAAAGGGATGTCTTGTTATTTAGAGAGATGTCTTGTTATTTAGAGGGATGTCTTAATATTTAGAGGGATGTCTTGTTATTTGGAGGGATGTCTTAATATTTAGAGGGATGTCTTGTTATTTAGAGGGATGTCTTGTTATTTAGAGGGATGTCTTGTTTTTTGAAGGGTTGTCTTGTTATTTGGAGGGATGTCTTAATATTTAGAGGGATGTCTTGGTATTTGGAGGGATGTCTTGTTATTTAGAGGGATGTCTTAATATTTAGCGGAATGTCTAGTTTATTAGAGGGATGTCTTGTTATTTAGAGGGATGTCTTGTTATTTAGAGGGATGTCTTGTTATTTAGAGGGATGTCTTGTTTTTTAGAGGGTTGTCTTGTTATTTGGAGGGATGTCTTGTTTTTTAGAGGGTTGTCTTGTAATTTAGATGGGATGTCTTGTTATTTAGAGAGATGTCTTGCTATTTAGAGGGATGTCTTTTTATTTGGAGGGATGTCTTGTTATTTAGAGGCATATCTTGTTATTTAGAGGAATGTCTTGTTATTTAAAAGGGATGTCTTGTTATTTAGAGGGATGTCTTGTTATTTAGTGGGATGTCTTGTTATTTAGAGGGATGTCTTGTTATTTAGAGAGATGTCTTGTTATTTGGAGGGATGTCTTAATATTTAGAAGGATGTCTTGTTATTTAGAGGGATGTCTTAATATTTAGCGGAATGTCTTGTTTATTAGAGGGATGTCTTGCTATTTAGAGGGATGTCTTTTTATTTGGAAGGATGTCTTGTTATTTAGAGGGATGTCTTGTTATTTAGAGGAATGTCTTGTTATCTAAAAGGGATGTCTTGTTATTTAGAGGGATGTCTTGTTATTTAGTGGGATGTCTTGTTATTTAGAGGTATGTCTTGTTATTTAGAGAGATGTCTTGTTATTTGGAGGGATGTCTTAATATTTAGAGGGATGTCTTGTTATTTAGAGGGATGTCTTAATATTTAGAGGGATGTCTTGTTATTTGGAGAGATGTCTTAATATTTAGAGGGATGTCTTGTTATTTAGAGGGATGTCTTGTTATTTAGAGGGATGTCTTGTTTTTTAAAGGGTTGTCTTGTTATTTGGAGGGATGTCTTAATATTTAGAGGGATGTCTTGGTATTTAGAGGGATGTCTTGTTATTTAGAGGGATGTCTTAATATTTAGCGGAATGTCTAGTTTATTAGAGGGATGTCTTGTTATTTAGAGGGATGTCTTGTTATTTGGAGGGATGTCTTGTTTTTTAGAGGGTTGTCTTGTAATTTAGATGGGATGTCTTGTTATTTAGAGGGATAAATAACAATTATAATTTGAGTTGTGATTTTATTTGGAGGGATGTCTTGTTATTTAGAGGGATGTCTTGTTATTTAGAGGAATGTCTTGTTATTTAAAAGGGATGTCTTGTTATTTAGAGGGATGTCTTGTTATTTAATGGGATGTCTTGTTATTTAGAGGGATGTCTTGTTATTTAGAGAGATGTCTTGTTATTTAAAGGGATGTCTAAATATTTAGAGGGATGTCTTGTTATTTAGGGGGATGTCTTAATATTTAGAGGGATGTCTTGTTATTTGGAGGGATGTCTTAATATTTAGAGGGATGTCTTGTTATTTGGAGAGATGTCTTAATATTTAGAGGGATGTCTTGTTATTTAGAGGGATGTCTTGTTATTTAGAGGGATGTCTTGTTTTTTAAAGGGTTGTCTTGTTATTTGGAGGGATGTCTTAATATTTAGAGGGATGTCTTGGTATTTAGAGGGATGTCTTGTTATTTAGAGGGATGTCTTAATATTTAGCGGAATGTCTAGTTTATTAGAGGGATGTCTTGTTATTTAGAGGGATGTCTTGTTATTTGGAGGGATGTCTTGTTTTTTAGAGGGTTGTCTTGTAATTTAGATGGGATGTCTTGTTATTTAGAGGGATAAATAACAATAATAATTTGAGTTGTGATTTTATTTGGAGGGATGTCTTGTTATTTAGAGGGATGTCTTGTTATTTAGAGGAATGTCTTGTTATTTAAAAGGGATGTCTTGTTATTTAGAGGGATGTCTTGTTATTTAGTGGGATGTCTTGTTATTTAGAGGGATGTCTTGTTATTTAGAGAGATGTCTTGTTATTTAAAGGGATGTCTTAATATTTAGAGGGATGTCTTGTTATTTAGAGGGATGTCTTAATATTTAGAGGGATGTCTTGTTATTTGGAGGGATGTCTTAATATTTAGAGGGATGTCTTGTTATTTAGAGGGATGTCTTGTTATTTAGAGGGATGTCTTGTTTTTTGAAGGGTTGTCTTGTTATTTGGAGGGATGTTTTAATATTTAGAGAGATGTCTTGGTATTTGGAGGGATGTCTTGTTATTTAGAGGGATGTCTTGTTATTTAGAGGCATGTCTTGTTTTTTAGAGGGTTGTCTTGTTATTTAGAGGAATGTCTTGTTATTTAAAAGGGATGTCTTGTTATTTAGAGGGATGTCTTGTTATTTAGTGGGATGTCTTGTTATTTAAAGGGATGTCTTGTTATTTAGAGAGATGTCTTGTTATTTAGAGGGATGTCTTAATATTTAGAGGGATGTCTTGTTATTTGGAGGGATGTCTTAATATTTAGAGGGATGTCTTGTTATTTAGAGGGATGTCTTGTTATTTAGAGGGATGTCTTGTTTTTTGAAGGGTTGTCTTGTTATTTGGAGGGATGTCTTAATATTTAGAGGGATGTCTTGGTATTTGGAGGGATGTCTTGTTATTTAGAGGGATGTCTTAATATTTAGCGGAATGTCTAGTTTATTAGAGGGATGTCTTGTTATTTAGAGGGATGTCTTGTTATTTAGAGGGATGTCTTGTTATTTAGAGGGATGTCTTGTTTTTTAGAGGGTTGTCTTGTTATTTGGAGGGATGTCTTGTTTTTTAGAGGGTTGTCTTGTAATTTAGATGGGATGTCTTGTTATTTAGAGAGATGTCTTGCTATTTAGAGGGATGTCTTTTTATTTGGAGGGATGTCTTGTTATTTAGAGGCATATCTTGTTATTTAGAGGAATGTCTTGTTATTTAAAAGGGATGTCTTGTTATTTAGAGGGATGTCTTGTTATTTAGTGGGATGTCTTGTTATTTAGAGGGATGTCTTGTTATTTAGAGAGATGTCTTGTTATTTGGAGGGATGTCTTAATATTTAGAAGGATGTCTTGTTATTTAGAGGGATGTCTTAATATTTAGCGGAATGTCTTGTTTATTAGAGGGATGTCTTGCTATTTAGAGGGATGTCTTTTTATTTGGAAGGATGTCTTGTTATTTAGAGGGATGTCTTGTTATTTAGAGGAATGTCTTGTTATCTAAAAGGGATGTCTTGTTATTTAGAGGGATGTCTTGTTATTTAGTGGGATGTCTTGTTATTTAGAGGGATGTCTTGTTATTTAGAGAGATGTCTTGTTATTTGGAGGGATGTCTTAATATTTAGAGGGATGTCTTGTTATTTAGAGGGATGTCTTAATATTTAGAGGGATGTCTTGTTATTTGGAGAGATGTCTTAATATTTAGAGGGATGTCTTGTTATTTAGAGGGATGTCTTGTTATTTAGAGGGATGTCTTGTTTTTTAAAGGGTTGTCTTGTTATTTGGAGGGATGTCTTAATATTTAGAGGGATGTCTTGGTATTTAGAGGGATGTCTTGTTATTTAGAGGGATGTCTTAATATTTAGCGGAATGTCTAGTTTATTAGAGGGATGTCTTGTTATTTAGAGGGATGTCTTGTTATTTGGAGGGATGTCTTGTTTTTTAGAGGGTTGTCTTGTAATTTAGATGGGATGTCTTGTTATTTAGAGGGATAAATAACAATTATAATTTGAGTTGTGATTTTATTTGGAGGGATGTCTTGTTATTTAGAGGGATGTCTTGTTATTTAGAGGAATGTCTTGTTATTTAAAAGGGATGTCTTGTTATTTAGAGGGATGTCTTGTTATTTAATGGGATGTCTTGTTATTTAGAGGGATGTCTTGTTATTTAGAGAGATGTCTTGTTATTTAAAGGGATGTCTAAATATTTAGAGGGATGTCTTGTTATTTAGGGGGATGTCTTAATATTTAGAGGGATGTCTTGTTATTTGGAGGGATGTCTTAATATTTAGAGGGATGTCTTGTTATTTGGAGAGATGTCTTAATATTTAGAGGGATGTCTTGTTATTTAGAGGGATGTCTTGTTATTTAGAGGGATGTCTTGTTTTTTAAAGGGTTGTCTTGTTATTTGGAGGGATGTCTTAATATTTAGAGGGATGTCTTGGTATTTAGAGGGATGTCTTGTTATTTAGAGGGATGTCTTAATATTTAGCGGAATGTCTAGTTTATTAGAGGGATGTCTTGTTATTTAGAGGGATGTCTTGTTATTTGGAGGGATGTCTTGTTTTTTAGAGGGTTGTCTTGTAATTTAGATGGGATGTCTTGTTATTTAGAGGGATAAATAACAATTATAATTTGAGTTGTGATTTTATTTGGAGGGATGTCTTGTTATTTAGAGGGATGTCTTGTTATTTAGAGGAATGTCTTGTTATTTAAAAGGGATGTCTTGTTATTTAAAAGGGATGTCTTGTTATTTAGAGGGATGTCTTGGTATTTAGTGGGATGTCTTGTTATTTAGAGGGATGTCTTGTTATTTAGAGAGATGTCTTGTTATTTGGAGGGATGTCTTAATATTTAGAGGGATGTCTTGTTATTTGGAGAGATGTCTTAATATTTAGAGGGATGTCTTGTTATTTAGAGGGATGTCTTGTTATTTAGAGGGATGTCTTGTTTTTTAAAGCGTTGTCTTGTTATTTGGAGGGATGTCTTAATATTTAGAGGGATGTCTTGGTATTTAGAGGGATGTCTTGTTATTTAGAGGGATGTCTTGTTTTTTAGAGGGTTGTCTTGTTATTTGGAGGGATGTCTTGTTTTTTAGAGGGTTGTCTTGTAATTTAGATGGGATGTCTTGTTATTTAGAGGGATAAATAACAATTATAATTTGAGTTGTGATTTTATTTGGAGGGATGTCTTGTTATTTAGAGGGATGTCTTGTTATTTAGAGGAATGTCTTGTTATTTAAAAGGGATGTCTTGTTATTTAGAGGGATGTCTTGTTATTTAGTTGGATGTCTCGTTATTTAGAGGGATGTCTTGTTATTTAGAGAGATGTCTTGTTATTTAAAGGGATGTCTTAATATTTAGAGGGATGTCTTGTTATTTAGAAGGATGTCTTAATATTTGGAGGGATGTCTTGTTATTTGGAGGGATGTCTTAATATTTAGAGGGATGTCTTGTTATTTAGAGGGATGTCTTGTTATTTAGAGGGATGTCTTGTTTTTTGAAGGGTTGTCTTGTTATTTGGAGGGATGTCTTAATATTTAGAGGGATGTCTTGGTATTTGGAGGGATGTCTTGTTATTTAGAGGGATGTCTTAATATTTAGCGGAATGTCTAGTTTATTAGAGGGATGTCTTGTTCTTTAGAGGGATGTCTTGTTATTTAGAGGGATGTCTTGTTTTTTAGAGGGTTGTCTTGTTATTTGGAGGGATGTCTTGTTTTTTAGAGGGTTGTCTTGTAATTTAGATGGGATGTCTTGTTATTTAGAGGGATGTCTTAATATTTAGCGGAATGTCTTGTTTATTAGAGGGATGTCTTGCTATTTAGAGGGATGTCTTTTTATTTGGAGGGATGTCTTGTTATTTAGAGGGATGTCTTGTTATTTAGAGGAATGTCTTGTTATTTAAAAGGGATGTCTTGTTATTTAGAGGGATGTCTTGTTATTTAGTGGGATGTCTTGTTATTTAGAGGGATGTCTTGTTATTTAGAGAGATGTCTTGTTATTTGGAGGGATGTCTTAATATTTAGAGGGATGTCTTGTTATTTAGAGGGATGTCTTAATATTTAGAGGGATGTCTTGTTATTTGGAGGGATGTCTTAATATTTAGAGGGAGTCTTGTTATTTAGAGGGATGTCTTGTTATTTAGAGGGATGTCTTGTTATTTGGAGGGATGTCTTAATATTTAGAGGGATGTCTTGTTATTTGGAGGGATGTCTTAATATTTAGAGGGATGTCTTGTTATTTAAAGGGATGTCTTGTTATTTAGAGGGATGTCTTGTTTTTTAAAGGGTTGTCTTGTTATTTGGAGGGATGTCTTAATATTTAGAGGGATGTCTTGGTATTTAGAGGGATGTCTTGTTATTTAGAGGGATGTCTTAATATTTAGCGGAATGTCTAGTTTATTAGAGGGATGTCTTGTTATTTAGAGGGATGTCTTGTTATTTAGAGGGATGTCTTGTTTTTTAGAGGGTTGTCTTGTTATTTGGAGGGATGTCTTGTTTTTTAGGGGGTTGTCTTGTAATTTAGATGGGATGTCTTGTTATTTAGAGGGACAAATAACAATAATAATTTGAGTTGTGATTTTATTTGGAGGGATGTCTTGTTATTTAGAGGGATGTCTTGTTATTTAGAGGAATGTCTTGTTATTTAAAAGGGATGTCTTGTTATTTAGAGGGATGTCTTGTTATTTAGTGGGATGTCTTGTTATTTAGAGGGATGTCTTGTTATTTAGAGAGATGTCTTGTTATTTAAAGGGATGTCTTAATATTTAGAGGGATGTCTTGTTATTTAGAGGGATGTCTTAATATTTAGAGGGATGTCTTGTTATTTGGAGGGATGTCTTAATATTTAGAGGGATGTCTTGTTATTTAGAGGGATGTCTTGTTATTTAGAGGGATGTCTTGTTTTTTGAAGGGTTGTCTTGTTATTTGGAGGGATGTCTTAATATTTAGAGGGATGTCTTGGTATTTGGAGGGATGTCTTGTTATTTAGAGGGATGTCTTAATATTTAGCGGAATGTCTAGTTTATTAGAGGGTTGTCTTGTTATTTAGAGGAATTTCTTGTTATTTAAAAGGGATGTCTTGTTATTTAGAGGGATGTCTTGTTATTTAGTGGGATGTCTTGTTATTTAAAGAGATGTCTTAATATTTAGAGGGATGTCTTGTTATTTAGAGGGATGTCTTAATATTTAGAGGGATGTCTTGTTATTTGGAGGGATGTCTTAATATTTAGAGGGATGTCTTGTTATTTAGAGGGATGTCTTGTTATTTAGAGGGATGTCTTGTTTTTTGAAGGGTTGTCTTGTTATTTGGAGGGATGTCTTAATATTTAGAGAGATGTCTTGGTATTTGGAGGGATGTCTTGTTATTTAGAGGGATGTCTTGTTATTTAGAGGCATGTCTTGTTTTTTAGAGGGTTGTCTTGTAATTTAGATGGGATGTCTTGTTATTTAGAGGGATAAATAACAATAATAATTTGAGTTGTGATTTTATTTGGAGGGATGTCTTGTTATTTAGAGGGATGTCTTGTTATTTAGAGGAATGTCTTGTTATTTAAAAGGGATGTCTTGTTATTTAGAGGGATGTCTTGTTATTTAGTGGGATGTCTTGTTATTTAGAGGGATGTCTTGTTATTTAGAGAGATGTCTTGTTATTTAAAGGGATGTCTTAATATTTAGAGGGATGTCTTGTTATTTAGAGGGATGTCTTAATATTTAGAGGGATGTCTTGTTATTTGGAGGGATGTCTTAATATTTAGAGGGATGTCTTGTTATTTAGAGGGATGTCTTGTTATTTAGAGGGATGTCTTGTTTTTTGAAGGGTTGTCTTGTTATTTGGAGGGATGTTTTAATATTTAGAGAGATGTCTTGGTATTTGGAGGGATGTCTTGTTATTTAGAGGGATGTCTTGTTATTTAGAGGCATGTCTTGTTTTTTAGAGGGTTGTCTTGTTATTTAGAGGAATGTCTTGTTATTTAAAAGGGATGTCTTGTTATTTAGAGGGATGTCTTGTTATTTAGTGGGATGTCTTGTTATTTAAAGGGATGTCTTGTTATTTAGAGAGATGTCTTGTTATTTAGAGGGATGTCTTAATATTTAGAGGGATGTCTTGTTATTTGGAGGGATGTCTTAATATTTAGAGGGATGTCTTGTTATTTAGAGGGATGTCTTGTTATTTAGAGGGATGTCTTGTTTTTTGAAGGGTTGTCTTGTTATTTGGAGGGATGTCTTAATATTTAGAGGGATGTCTTGGTATTTGGAGGGATGTCTTGTTATTTAGAGGGATGTCTTAATATTTAGCGGAATGTCTAGTTTATTAGAGGGATGTCTTGTTATTTAGAGGGATGTCTTGTTATTTAGAGGGATGTCTTGTTATTTAGAGGGATGTCTTGTTATTTAGAGGGATGTCTTGTTTTTTAGAGGGTTGTCTTGTTATTTGGAGGGATGTCTTGTTTTTTAGAGGGTTGTCTTGTAATTTAGATGGGATGTCTTGTTATTTAGAGAGATGTCTTGCTATTTAGAGGGATGTCTTTTTATTTGGAGGGATGTCTTGTTATTTAGAGGCATATCTTGTTATTTAGAGGAATGTCTTGTTATTTAAAAGGGATGTCTTGTTATTTAGAGGGATGTCTTGTTATTTAGTGGGATGTCTTGTTATTTAGAGGGATGTCTTGTTATTTAGAGAGATGTCTTGTTATTTGGAGGGATGTCTTAATATTTAGAAGGATGTCTTGTTATTTAGAGGGATGTCTTAATATTTAGCGGAATGTCTTGTTTATTAGAGGGATGTCTTGCTATTTAGAGGGATGTCTTTTTATTTGGAAGGATGTCTTGTTATTTAGAGGGATGTCTTGTTATTTAGAGGAATGTCTTGTTATCTAAAAGGGATGTCTTGTTATTTAGAGGGATGTCTTGTTATTTAGTGGGATGTCTTGTTATTTAGAGGGATGTCTTGTTATTTAGAGAGATGTCTTGTTATTTGGAGGGATGTCTTAATATTTAGAGGGATGTCTTGTTATTTAGAGGGATGTCTTAATATTTAGAGGGATGTCTTGTTATTTGGAGAGATGTCTTAATATTTAGAGGGATGTCTTGTTATTTAGAGGGATGTCTTGTTATTTAGAGGGATGTCTTGTTTTTTAAAGGGTTGTCTTGTTATTTGGAGGGATGTCTTAATATTTAGAGGGATGTCTTGGTATTTAGAGGGATGTCTTGTTATTTAGAGGGATGTCTTAATATTTAGCGGAATGTCTAGTTTATTAGAGGGATGTCTTGTTATTTAGAGGGATGTCTTGTTATTTGGAGGGATGTCTTGTTTTTTAGAGGGTTGTCTTGTAATTTAGATGGGATGTCTTGTTATTTAGAGGGATAAATAACAATTATAATTTGAGTTGTGATTTTATTTGGAGGGATGTCTTGTTATTTAGAGGGATGTCTTGTTATTTAGAGGAATGTCTTGTTATTTAAAAGGGATGTCTTGTTATTTAGAGGGATGTCTTGTTATTTAATGGGATGTCTTGTTATTTAGAGGGATGTCTTGTTATTTAGAGAGATGTCTTGTTATTTAAAGGGATGTCTAAATATTTAGAGGGATGTCTTGTTATTTAGGGGGATGTCTTAATATTTAGAGGGATGTCTTGTTATTTGGAGGGATGTCTTAATATTTAGAGGGATGTCTTGTTATTTAGAGGGATGTCTTGTTATTTAGAGGGATGTCTTGTTTTTTGAAGGGTTGTCTTGTTATTTAGAGGGATGTCTTAATATTTAGAGGGATGTCTTGGTATTTGGAGGGATGTCTTGTTATTTAGAGGGATGTCTTAATATTTAGCGGAATGTCTAGTTTATTAGAGGGATGTCTTGTTCTTTAGAGGGATGTCTTGTTATTTAGAGGGATGTCTTGTTTTTTAGAGGGTTGTCTTGTTATTTGGAGGGATGTCTTGTTTTTTAGAGGGTTGTCTTGTAATTTAGATGGGATGTCTTGTTATTTAGAGGGATGTCTTAATATTTAGCGGAATGTCTTGTTTATTAGAGGGATGTCTTGCTATTTAGAGGGATGTCTTGTTATTTAGAGGGATGTCTTGTTTTTTGAAGGGTTGTCTTGTTATTTGGAGGGATGTCTTAATATTTAGAGGGATGTCTTGGTATTTGGAGGGATGTCTTGTTATTTAGAGGGATGTCTTAATATTTAGCGGAATGTCTAGTTTATTAGAGGGTTGTCTTGTTATTTAGAGGAATTTCTTGTTATTTAAAAGGGATGTCTTGTTATTTAGAGGGATGTCTTGTTATTTAGTGGGATGTCTTGTTATTTAAAGGGATGTCTTAATATTTAGAGGGATGTCTTGTTATTTAGAGGGATGTCTTAATATTTAGAGGGATGTCTTGTTATTTGGAGGGATGTCTTAATATTTAGAGGGATGTCTTGTTATTTAGAGGGATGTCTTGTTATTTAGAGGGATGTCTTGTTTTTTGAAGGGTTGTCTTGTTATTTGGAGGGATGTCTTAATATTTAGAGAGATGTCTTGGTATTTGGAGGGATGTCTTGTTATTTAGAGGGATGTCTTGTTATTTAGAGGCATGTCTTGTTTTTTAGAGGGTTGTCTTGTAATTTAGATGGGATGTCTTGTTATTTAGAGGGATGTCTTAATATTTAGCGGAATGTCTTGTTTATTAGAGGGATGTCTTGCTATTTAGAGGGATGTCTTTTTATTTGGAGGGATGTCTTGTTATTTAGAGGGATGTCTTGTTATTTAGAGGAATGTCTTGTTATTTAAAAGGGATGTCTTGTTACTTAGAGGGATGTCTTAATATTTAGAGGGATGTCTTGTTATTTGGAGGGATGTCTTAATATTTAGAGGGATGTCTTGTTATTTAGAGGGATGTCTTGTTATTTAGAGGGATGTCTTGTTTTTTGAAGGGTTGTCTTGTTATTTGGAGGGATGTCTTGTTATTTAGAGGAATGTCTTGTTATTTAAAAGGGATGTCTTGTTACTTAGAGGGATGTTCTTTCAGTTCTTATCTGGATGCCGCCGAGGAAGGTCGTCTGCACTCTGACCTCCACTATCTAGGCTACCTCTGCCGTGTCTCCCCATCCAGTTTTTACGTGCATGTGCATGGTTTAATACGGATTATTTTATAGACAGATTATTTTATATTTTTTGTAATTATATTTTCCTGCTTAAAATGTCGACCTGTGGCAAGTGTTCATCCGTGTTTGTCGATAAAAAAGATACTCTCGTGTGTGCAAAGTGTAAGAAAGTGTTCCACCCGGCGTGTTCACGTGTTGTATCTGATGAAAACTATAAACTACTTAACAATCAACAAAAGCTAGCGTGGTTGTGTGATACTTGTGAGGTGAAACAATCTTCTCAACGTAGTGGCGGTAAGCAAACCCAAGATAACGAGGCTCTGATTACATTGATTCGCAACTTGGAGAGCAACCTCAGCGGCCAGATTGGACAGGTTAACACAAACATCGATGGCGTGAAAGGTCAGTTAAAAACAGTTAATGACACGATCTGTTCATTGCAAGCAACGTTAGGTAATTTAGTTAAAGAAAATGAAGACAGGAAGAATGATATATGTAGTTTAGAAAGTGAAAACGCTAAATTAAAGAAAGAGGTTAGTGATATCAAGTCTAACATGCAAAATATGGAACAATATTCACGCAGGGATAACATTGAAATAGTGGGAATTCCTTACTTAAAAGGAGAAAATCTTTATTCGATTATAGCAAAAATTGCAACGGTCATCCAGATCAAATACAACTCGTGGGATATATCGATAGCACATCGTCTGCCAGTGACAACTGAACGTCCCAACCCAGCAATTATTGTCAAATTCATCTCCAGGGAGTGCAAGACGGCGTGGATGAATGCGGCCTTTGCTAACCGACAGAAGATGACAGGAGCAGCCCTCAGCGACTCGTGGCCGTCCTATAGTTTTTTCATCAATGACCACCTAACAGCGTTCAACAAAGCAATCCTCGGCAAGGCGCGACAAGCCGTCCGCGACAAGAAGCTAATCTCTGCATGGTCACGGGACTGCAAGGTGTTCGCGAGGAAGAGGAACTCCGAACCTGGAAGCCGACCAACTCTCCTGAGGACAATGGAAGATCTGGAACAACTTCTTAAATAATAAGTGAGCCTATCTAAACTCATCCTACTAATGTTATCTTAGTCCATCATCAATATTATTATTTTTTTTTCTCTTCTTTAAATTTGCATGCATAGGTTACCTATTAAAGAAATTAAAATTTACTAGCTTAATTTCCACTTCTATAAGTTATTTATTAGTTTACATTTCACTGCAAAGGTTGATTGCATTACAAATTGTAATGTTAGCATCATTATTAATATTTACATAATGCATTCTTACATTCTTAGTTGTAACCAATTTGCATGCATATTTAACTATATATATATAACATTTACAAGCTTATGACACACAGGGCTATTTATTTACATTATTATTTATTTTATTTATTTATTTATTTTTGTTTCTTACTACTATTATTACTTAGGTCAATAAAAAACGTATTATGCGTTCAAACAAAAACAAACTTGAAATGCACTTTAATTGTTAGTATTAGATAAGTATCAATAAGTTGATTATTTAAAAAGGTTTGAATTTTAAGTTATTAAGCATAGATAGTCATAGGGATAATTATTTATTTAGTAAATTCTGCTCTCTTTACAAACTTAATGCAATTTCAAAATGTTTAATTTTTTTATATTTTTTATACAATTATAACCTGGAATGATTACTACTTTCAATTTTAGTTTGTTTGCCACGGATTAGGCCTATAATTAAGTATTTATAAACTCTCTCTAAAATCAACTTATTATTTAAGTGTTTCGAGCTAACTCCATACTAATAACCTAAATTAAACCATGCATGAATGAGGTACTGTACTTAGGAAAATACTTTGGTTGTAATTTTGTGTTGGATCGCTAAATAGTAATAATAATTTTACTAAAAGTCCATAGAACACTATACTAGAGTTTTTATTTGTCTCAATTTATCGCCGATCTAATGCATATTGCTTAGTGTAATTTTGCTCCCTGTTAATAAAAAAGGCAGTTTTGAGCATCCCTTATTAAGTCAATTCAACTTTTAAATGTAATAGTATTCTCAAATTAGTACATGGTGAGGAAATACTTTATGTGATTTTATTATTATTCTATATATTTATACAATTTGGGGAAGACGCGGTTAGGATAGTAGCATGGTTCACTTTGATAGAGAAACTGACTTGGAAAACTTTAAAACTATACAATGCATGAATTTTGTAAACCATATACAAGTGTCTAACTTTTTCAATGAGGGGAAAGGAGTAGGGTACGCTGTACTTGGGCCCGCCAATCAGAGAGCAGCATTTCATCCCCACCCCTCCCCTAGGCCACGCCCATCAGCCAATCAGAGAGTAGCATTCCCCTAGGCCACGCCCCCTAGCCAATCAGAGCGCAGCCCTTTCTCTAGGCCACGCCCCCTAGCCAATCAGAGAGCAGCATTCCCTCTAGGCCAATCAGAGAGAAACATTTCCTCTAGGCCAATCAGAGAGCAGTATTTTCCTTAAGCCGTGCCCTAGAATTTCCACGTGGTCTAACCTCACATGTGTTCTAACCTCACTTTTTATTTTCCCGCCAAATAAAATAACCTCACTTCCCCCAGCAAATATTGTAAATGTGATTGGTAAGGATTGAACCAGTGAACCTCTTAGATCAACGACTAATGCTACCCCTACTATGATACAACACCATACTAAAAATCAACACATCCCCCCGTTGGAAATGAAACGTTTGGTAAGAATCGAACCTGTGAACCTCTGGCTCATACACAGTCTTATACACAACCAACTGCTAGGAAGAAACATTATTCAGATTAACCATCATTCCAACAATACATAATATCTATGAAATGTTTATTATATGTTCAACAATTGGTGGCCTTTAGAAAGGCCATTTTTGTTCTCTATGATAAAGTTCTGCTTAAGCCTTTTTCCAGTCGGTTAAACAATGGATATGGGAATTATAATTTGCTTTGTCATTGTTATGGACTGTAGTATATAGGTATATGTAAATAAAACTCAGCAAATACTGTAAATGTGACTGGTAAGGATCGAACCCGTGAACCTCTGGCTCATACACAGCCTCATACACAAGTAGGGGTGGCAGTACTTGAGGTGAAATCACGTGACACCCTCAGGTAAACCATCTGATCAGCTGATCCTACCATAACCTTATTTGTATGTATGCTTTCCCGCCAGTCGTTCCCGCCAGCTGACGTAACCTTATTTGTTTATATAGGTACTTAACAAACCAAATTAATTATAGGATAAAAAGTGTGACCGGGTATCGACCCCGGACCTCCTAGGTGATGGATAATGTCTAAGCCATCCAGCTATGGAAGTAGTTGTAACATATATTGTAGTCGTCAACTGTTCAACAACCTTAATTGTGACCACATACGCAGCTGTGAAACATAATTTCAAGGTGAAATCCTTCCTGCCATAACCTCACACTACGTATTGTTACGTATCTCGCCAATTAACCTCTCCCCAACTGTATTTCCAAATCACATAACCTCACTCTTGTGCCATCTGCTTTCCCGCCATGACCTCACTTTACGTAAATGTAGTTATTTCTATTCAATTATTAAACACAGTTACAGATACAGTGTTTATAGTGGTAAATGACAACCTTACTTTACATATACAGGGTGTGTAAAAAAACATTATATTTTTATTTTATTTCATACATATCTAAATGTAGTAGTCCATAACAAATGTGAAACAAATGATAATTCATGTATCCAATGTAAAAAATAGCTGAAAGAGGGCTTAAGCGGAACTTTACCGTTGAGTATAAAAAACGGCCTTTGTAAAGGCCACCAAATGTTGGATGTTAAATTTACACTTGATAGATGTAATGTACTCTTGGTATGTCCAATGGGGTAACGGATTGTGTAAATGGTTCTTCCTAGCAGTGGGCTATGTATGAGGTTGTGTATGAGCCAGAGGTTTGCGGGTTCAATCCTAACTATTCGCAAAATACCAAGTAACTATCACCAAACGTTTCGTTTTCGGTTGGGGTGTTTTTTGTATAGTGTTGTAACGTAGTGGGAGTAGTATGAGTCCTTGATCTCAGAGGTTTGCGGGTTCGATCCCTACCAACCACCAACTGCTTCCCTTCTGGTTAGGGTGATATTTTGAGTTTTAGTATCGTAGTAGGAGTAGTTACAGTAACTTGTTTAGAATGTGGACCTATGATCCTGGAGGTTCATGAGTCCGATCCTTACCAATCACCAATCGTGTCATTCCCGGTTGAGGTGTTTTCTTTTGTTGGTATGGTGATGTATTATAGTTAACCTTTTGTATATAAACCTATGGTCCCAGAGGTTGAAGGGTTTAATCCTTACCAATCACCAACTGCTTCCCTTTTTGTCAGGTTGATATTTTTATTTTTAGTATGTTGTTGTAGTGTAACGGGAGTAGCGTGAGTCATTTATCTCAGAGGTTCACGGGTTTGATCCTTACCAACCATAGTTTGTATCATATCCGGTTGGCGTGATCTTTTGTAATGTATTGTAGTTAACTGTTTGTATATGAGCCTAAGGTTGTGGGTTCAATCCTAACTATTCACTTAACGTTTCATTTCTGGTTGTGGTGTTTTTTTTTCTTGTATGGTGTTGTGTTGTAGTAGGAGTAGTGTGAGTCCTTGATGCTAGAGGTTCACAGGTTCGACTCTAACCAACCACAAAACATGTTATTTCCGGTTGGGTTAGCGCTAGAGGTTTACGGGTTCAATTCTAACCCGATTGGAATGGTTAATGGGTTCGATTTTAACCCGATTGGGTTAGTTTTAGAGGTTTACGGGTTCGATTTTAACCCGAATGGGTTAGTTTTAGAGGTTAACGGGTTCGATTTTAATCTGATTGGGTTAGCGCTGTAGGTTCACGGGTTCAATTCTATCCCGGTTGGGTTAGTTAACGGGTTCGATTATAACTCGAATGGGTTAGTTTTAGAGGTTCACGGGTTCAATTCTAACCTGATTGGGTTAGTTTTAGAGGTTCACGAGTTGGATCTTAACTCGGTTGGGTTGGTTAATGGGTTCGATCCTAACCTGATTGGGTTAGTTTTAGAGGTTCACGGGTTCAATTCTAACCTGATTGGGTTAGTTTTAGAGATTCACGAGTTGGATCTTAACTCGGTTGGGTTGGTTAATGGGTTCGATCCTAACCTGATTGGGTTAGTTTTAGGGGTTCACGGGTTCAATTCTAACCTGATTGGGTTAGTTTTTGAGGTTCACGAGTTCGATTTTAACCCGGGTGGGTTAGTTTTAGAGGTTAACGGGTTCAATTCTAATTCGACTGGGTTGGTTAAGTGGTTTGATCCTAACCTGATTGGGTTAATTTTAGAGGTCCACGAGTTGTATTTTAACTCGGTTGGGTTGGTTAATGGGTTCGATCCTAACCTAATTGGGTTAGTTTTAGAGGTTCACGAGTTTGATTCTAACTTAGTTGGGTTGGTTAACGGGTTCGATCCTAACCTGATTGGGTTAGTTTTAGAGGTTCACGAGTTCGATTTCAATCTGATTGGGTTAGTTTTAGAGGTTCACGGGTTAAATTTTTACCCGGTTGGGTTAGTTTTAGAGGTTCACGGGTTCAATTTTAACCTGATTGGGTTAGTTTTAGAGATTCACTAGTTGGATCTTAACTCGGTTGGGTTGGTTAATGGGTTCGATCCTAACCTGATTGGGTTAGTTTTTGAGGTTCACGAGTTCGATTATAACCCGGTCGGGTGAGTTTTAGAGGTTAACGGGTTCAATTCTAATTCGACTGGGTTGGTTAAATGGTTTGATCCTAACCTTATTTGGTTAATTTTAGAGGTTCACGAGTTGTATTTTAACTCGGTTGGGTTGGTTAATGGGTTCGATTCTAACCTAATTGGGTTAGTTTTAGAGGTTCACGGGTTCAATTCTAACCTGATTGGGTTAGTTTTAGAGGTTCACGAGTTGGATCTTAACTCGGTTGGGTTGGTTAATGGGTTCGATCCTAACCTGATTGGGTTAGTTTTAGAGGTTCACGGGTTCAATTCTAACCTGATTGGGTTAGTTTTAGAGATTCACGAGTTGGATCTTAACTCGGTTGGGTTGGTTAATGGGTTCGATCCTAACCTGATTGGGTTAGTTTTAGGGGTTCACGGGTTCAATTCTAACCTGATTGGGTTAGTTTTTGAGGTTCACGAGTTCGATTTTAACCCGGGTGGGTTAGTTTTAGAGGTTAACGGGTTCAATTCTAATTCGACTGGGTTGGTTAAGTGGTTTGATCCTAACCTGATTGGGTTAATTTTAGAGGTCCACGAGTTGTATTTTAACTCGGTTGGGTTGGTTAATGGGTTCGATCCTAACCTAATTGGGTTAGTTTTAGAGGTTCACGAGTTTGATTCTAACTTAGTTGGGTTGGTTAACGGGTTCGATCCTAACCTGATTGGGTTAGTTTTAGAGGTTCACGAGTTCGATTTTAATCTGATTGGGTTAGTTTTAGAGGTTCACGGGTTCAATTTTTACCCGGTTGGGTTAGTTTTAGAGGTTCACGGGTTCAATTTTAACCCGGTTGGGTTAGTTTTAGAGGTTAACGGGTTCGATTTTAATCCTGTTGGGTTAGCGCTGTATGTTCACGGGTTCGATTCTAACCTGATTGGGGTTAGCTCAGAGGTTAATGGGTTCGATACTTAGCTGATTACATGATCTTGTATATGTGATATAACCTCTGTTTTCCCACCAAGTAACATAACCTCACTTTATGTTTTACTCTGAGTTGTATCAGTTGTTATAGTTTCAAATTCTCCACCAGGTTGCAGCTCCAGCGTCTTTCCAACTACTGTTAAAGCTTAGCTGATCACGTGACCTCGTACTGTATATGCATACGTAACATAACCTCACTTTTTACCTAAACAAGTTTATTAATTCATTACTGGAGTGCTAGTGTCGATGGTATTTAATTTAAAATAACAAGTCCCTAGTAATGAATGTATAAAACATACTTGATATAAGTTTCACTATAATGGTTACTATACTGTTAATTCTATATATGAGTGTATTAAATGTTTGATGTCTAACTATGCTCT